>NC_092207.1:65629088-65697438 GCF_043381705.1 Parasteatoda tepidariorum
ATTTTGGCAGATAGGCCTGTCAAAGAGGGAATTGAATAGTGGCCCACCATTTAAATAAATAAAGAAAGGAGTTCACGGATTCATGTACGATTAATTTGGAAAATAACAAATTAAAATCAATTACAATAATTAAGTAAATTAAACAATTAAGCTAGTTAAAACATTTAGGATAATTAAAAGGAAAAAAAGCTTTTATAATAAATTGGAAAAAATATATTTTGCAAAAAAGAAAAGTTAAAATTAAACGAGAAGCTCTTTAACGACAATGAGACACAACGGAAATCTCGAAACAGAGTGACCCTAAACAAGATTCTCTCACAGCCCTAGAAATTTTTTGCCCAGAAATCAGACAAAAGGGTGTTTCTGTGGAAAAGGACAAAAGAGCCCACAGCAATTTAAAGAAGCTGAAAACGTTTCCCACAGTGTAAAATTGAGGCAGCTATTTGACTACTCCATGGAGTCTAGAGTACCGCTTTTTAGGATCCATGGACTACTCCCATCACTGGTAGCTACGAAAGCGACAGGATATTTTCAACAGTCAAAAGGCCTTTTTATTGCTCTTTTGGTTAGAAAAGTGAAGAACACTTCTATTAGATTTTGAAAAGCGTTCACCAATGTAAAAAAGAAAAAAAAATTATTTTAGTCTTCAGAGGGCTCCAGCTCCAAATAAAACTTTAAAAATAGAAGGAAAAAGTTGGATCTGGGGGCCCTTGTCATGTCGGGGCCCCAAGCTACAGCTTATTTAGCTTATACGTAAATCTGGCCCTGCCTACAGGCAATTATATTTGCAAATAGCAAAGGCGTTTCAATTTTACATAGAAATGCATCCAATTGGCAACCAATAGGTGGATTTGAAAGTATGATAACTTTGGTGACATTTACTTGTGCATGTTTATTATTTGTGATCTTTGAAGTGACATGAGTAATTTTGTGTCCAATTCAAAATCTTATTTTAAATTTTGCACAAAAATAAGCTTTGTTATCTTGCAACCAGTTGAATGTTTTGAGCATCCTACAAACTTTAAGGAGGTTTAACCATTTTGATATGAAACTTTTATAAGTTGAAATTCAATACCATTGCATCAATTTTAACAGCCATTTTAACAACATCTCATTTAGTTGATGTAAATATTGTATATGCTTGCATTTCGTGCATGTGCATTACATTTTGCATCCAAAAGAGACACAAGGGATTCAGAAAATAAGAGTGGCAGTGAATTCATATCAACCAATTTGTATGCTGAAAGAAAAAGTTTAAAAATCATTTTAATTCAAGCAAAATAAATTATGACAAGTAGATTTAAAAGTTAAAGGAAATAATTAGATTTTATTCATATTGCATTTTATGCACTGCTGGTTATTGAATAATAGTTAAAACTCAACATGAGATATTTTGAACCATTACTTCCAAAAATCAAATTTATCAAGCAGAAAAAATATAATTTAAATGTTGCATTAGAAAAGGCAAACATCATTAAAAGGCGCTATGAATAGTATAAAAAATTTGTTATAAACTGAGTATTTTCCGAACCTTGGCTTCCAGTATACACATTGAAGCTTCCAACCTTTGTATTCGAACGAGCAGATTTTCCAGCTTTTCATCACAGACAGAGGAAAAATGGTTAAGGAAAGATGTTGTTCGAATTAAAAAATGATTAAGGAATGTGAGAGTTCTTTTTTGATTCAAGGGATCAACCTGCAAAAATAAATAAATAAGATCATAATATTGCTCTACAACAGGAAGAGGGCGTGCAATTAAACCAATAATGCTCGAAAAATTCAAAATAATATACTTGGGAATAATCAACGCCAGACCCAACAATTGGCAAACCATCTTCGTCCATGGTGAAAAACGATATATTCAAAAGCTATCTATTTTTATTTAAGGACATTTAAATATACACAAGGTTGAAAGCAAAAGCAGCCGCTGCTGCAACGAGAAGCAGACCACTATTTTGTTATTGCCATTTTTGAAGTACTAAATAATAGCATAAGATAGCAAAATGAAAATTTTTATTAACCATATGTGCAAGCAAAATTTTAATTGAGAAAAGGAACTAAATTTGTTTTTAATTATTTTTAATCAGATTTCACCTGCATAACTCCATTAGATTTTACTTTTATTCAAAATTTATCTAACAGTTAATTTAAATTCAAGGTTGTTATTTATTTAGTTCTGTGTTGGCAACAAGTGATAATGAAATATTATGGAAATTGAACATCGGCTACTTTCGTGTGAATTGTTCTAAGTCCAATAAATGTTTTATCTTGGTTATGATAAATTGTTATTAGATTTTTCAATTACTTGAGTAAAAATAAAGTATTATTATTGTTGGTGATAATTTTGATCGTTCATTATATTCATCGTGAAAAATGGATTCACAGCCAACTCTACAAATTGTGTGCCAAGCTATCTATTCTTTATATCACAATCCTGACAGTAATGAGAAAGAAAAAGCGTCCACTTATTTAGGTGATCTTCAGAGATCTGTAAGTTGACACTCTATATACTATTAATTTATTTCAATTTTCTTAGTTTACTTCAAAATTATTATTACCCACTGAATCTCCTTTGTAAAGTTACATTTAGTTACATCCTTTAGTTTATTGACTTATAAGTTAGCAAAATAGTTGTCATAGTGATGTTTCAATTAAGCGAATTGTGTGCTTTTTATTGCATAAAAATTTTCTCGATTTCATGCTAATTTTTGTCTTTTTTCCCAACATTTTAATGCAATTTGGCATATGTGACAACTTGTTTATTATTCAACTCAGTATATTATAATAATTGTGATGATAAGTTCCATTAATTTTTAATATTCAATTTGAAAAAAATCTTGTAAGTTAAGAGTATGTGTTATACTGTTATAATGAGACATGTATTAAGATGTTTCATAGTGAATACAGCAAATGAGTTAGGAAAATGTGTGAATTGATTTTGAAAAAAAAACTAAATATTTGTATAAGAACATTAGAATGGAAAGATTACCGCATTGTAATTTCCCCCCATAATAATAGCAAAGAGTTATCAATTTCAAGGCAACAGCCTGGGGAACTAAAAAATCACTTAAAGACACTAATTCAAAGGTTAAACTTGTAATCACTCCTGGGTAAATATCAAAATTTCTTTTGGGAGGGGGAAATATTTCTGTAGTGTGATCTGCCACGCCAACTAACTATTGCCAAATAGATTTTAAACATGCAAATTATTTTTTTTAAAGCAAAAGAGATGTCGATGATTGCCCGGGGGTGGCTATGAGTTATACCTTTCGAGTTGGTCCTTTTTTGTGGTGATTTTTCTAGTTTCTGGCAGACTACTGCCCGGAGTTGCCAAGACTCAGCTATTTTTCTGTCACAGATGACGATACGGAAATCTTCTCTGTAATTGTGAAGTCTTAGCAACTTTAAGGCAGCAGTCTGGAGGTAACTGGAAAAAAAAAAAAAGCACACAAAGGGACTAATTCAAAGGGTATAACTTGTAGCCACTCTTGAGCAAATCTGAGCATGTTTTTTTTTTTTTTAAATAAAGTTGCAAACTGGCATTTTGCTCATTATAGTTGGCGCATCAGGTCAGAATACAGAAATATCCCCTAAAGAATTATCGTCTTTACTTAAGGAGTTTCTTAGCTGATAATCTTCATCTGGACATGTCAGGAGCTGAAGCTTTGATATCTAAGATATTGCCATAAAGAAACATTTAAATCTTGTTTACCACTTTTGTTAATAGTCTTTATTCACTTAACAAATGTACTCTATATATTAACTCTTTTTTATACAATTGCATTTTCAAATTTACTTTTTTCTTCTGTTATAAGTAATTTTTTACTTGTTTGTTACAATTTATAACATTGTAAGGAGGAAATAGGTGTTTAAAGAAATTTGTAGTAAATATTATAATTTCTAGCTTAGTTTGGTAAGAATGGTTCTTTAAATAGCGTAAAATACACGTGCAGTATGTTTAATTTTAAAATAAAAATAGAGTGAAACAGTAGAAATCTATTTTAATTAGCAGAAGTTAATTTGTCACATTGTTTTTTAATCATATTCATATTCATACTTAATCATATTCATACTTCATTACTAAGCTGATTTAAAAATTAACTGTCTCAATTTAATCTCATTTAGCCAGCCATGCTCCATTTAGCAAGTGTTGTACAATCTTCCAACCAACCCAGGGTTGCCATTCCGTAGGGAGAACACGAAAAAACCTGGAAAATACAGGGAATTTAAAAATCACCTAAAATGACAGTGAAACTGCAGGGAATTTTGAGTTTTTTCATTACAAACTGGGGAAATACAGTGTATTTTGTTTCTTATTTTCGTCTTTTAAAAAATGGTAACCTCTCAAAGTGATGGGATATTTACGGGTGATATTTTAGTTTCATTTATTATAGCATTAATTATTTTAAGTATGTTCTGCTGTATCTTTTTTTCTTTAAGTTTTTCTAGCAATTGAAATTAGTATAGTTTGCCCAATATAGTTCACTTAACAGCTGAGTGATTATGCATTGTACAAGGAATTTTTTTTCCACATTATTAGAGAGACAACCCTGTAACCACATCCACTATATTTCATTTACAAATAATACATCATGATTTATATTCACACAATTTTGAAATGAAACTTTCAGATTTGTTTCCACATTGGATATCAAATATCGTTATTCGTATTCATGCTGTTTAAAAATCCAAAATCTCTGCTCATATTCCCGTATTTTTAAAATTTAATATCGCACTTTACATTCACATGATTTTGTGTATTTGGGTGGTTGAGATTATTTTCTACGTGATTTGAATAAATCTGATAATGCAATTCTTATTCATGCTTTTTGAAAATGATACATCGTGATAGGTTTTCTTGTGATTGAAAATTTACCATTGCGATTTAAAGTGATGTGATTAAAAAATAAAAATAGTGATTCATATTCATATAATTTAAAAACCCAAATTCTCAATTCATATTCCTGCATTTTGAAAATATGATTGAATTCTCATGATTTTAGAAATCAAACATTGTGTTTCATATTTGAGGGATTTAAAAGTCGTATTCATGTCATTTTGTAATTACTTTTTTATTTATTTTAACCAATCAGTCGGATCTTACTCTTTTTACGTTGTCAATTACGGTTTTCCTGGCACATCACAGTATAAAAATAAAGTTCACGGTTATGATGTATTTTTAAAAAGCAGTGATAAGCCTCTTGTGTAACATTTTATGTTTTAATTAAGGAGAGAGAAATTTATAGCTAAACTTGTTACTATTTCTTCAGTTTAATGATATGCATAATGTCTATCACATGCTTTTCAAAGTCAATTTTGCTTGCTTATTTCTATTGTAATATAATTTTCTGGGAAATTCTGTTCTATGGTATGTACTTGTCATCTTTATACTCACGTTCAAATAAAATATGTTAACTTGCCGTAATAACTCAGCATTTAGCCAAACATTTACATATTGCGATTAAAATTCACACAGTTTATAAAATCAAACATCCTGATTCTTATTCAGATTATTTAAAACTCTTTTATCTATCAGCTACTTGGAGTTATAGACATTTTGGAGAGTCTACAGAAAAACTTTTTTCTACACTGTTCATGGATAAAATTATTTTAATTGATAATGTTTATATCAAGACTGTCTTTTAATTAACAAAGATCATAAAAGAGCTAGGCATTCCTCAGCAAATGAAAATAAAGAATGCCATATAGAAACTTAGCAACTTCCGAAAAAATGTGAAAATCTCGGTTTCTTTTTACTTTAAAGATTGGACACGTTCAAAACTTCCTAAAAAGAGGAGTGAGTACTGTATATTCCGGCGTATAACGCGCACCCGTAATTTCTAATAACTTTTTTTAAATTTTAAGATATACTCTTCGTATAACGTGCATGAAAATTTGGATTGTACATGTGCAATATCTCATCTAGTATCTATAGAAAACCAGAAAGCCTTTTAGTGTGGGACATGTTTAGGTCCCACCTTACAAATAATGCAAAAAAAATTGTTGAAAGAATGTAACACCGATGTGGCAGTTATTATGGGCGGATTGACACCATTAGTTCAGCCATTGAACTTCTGCTTTTAAAGCCATTTTAAAAAAACAGTGGAACACTTGGATGTTGGAGGGCGAGAAAACCTTTAAGAAAGGAGGACCTATGCGTCATGCAAGTTTGGAAACAGTGTGCGAATGGATATTAAAAGCATGGGATGAAATTAAGCCTGAGGTGGTTAGAAAATCATTAAAAAATGCAGCATTTCAAGTAATCTGGACGGATCAGAAGACTGTTTATTCATGGATGAGGGTAACACAGATGATGAAGATGAAACAGATTGCGATGACGTGCCTGAAGAAATAACGGAAGACGAATATAATGAACTATTTATGTAATAACGAAAACCAATAAAGTATATAGGTATGTTATTTCTTTAAAATAAAAGTATTTTTCTAAATTTAAATTTTTTTAATCTATAATTTTTTATATTCGGCGTATACCGCGCACCCGTAAATTCCAATGTTACTTTTTGCACACGTTATACGCCGGAATATACGGTACTCTTGTTTTAGAGAAAATTTTAAATTTAAAAAAAAATGCTTTGGCGAAATATTAGAA
Source organism: Parasteatoda tepidariorum (assembly GCF_043381705.1). Lineage (NCBI taxonomy): Eukaryota > Metazoa > Arthropoda > Arachnida > Araneae > Theridiidae > Parasteatoda > Parasteatoda tepidariorum. The sequence goes on from NC_092207.1 coordinate 65,635,699, forward strand.
TCTAAGAATTTTCAGCATCCCTGATAAATAAAATATACATTTTGTAGTAAATAGATTTGTAATGCTCCTTACTTAGAGGTTCGCCATCTGGTTATTTTTACCATCCTTCAAGCAAGTAAAGAGTTATGGTGAATGAGCTACCAAGAAGATTAAAATTAGACAGATCTACAGTTTATTATTTCAAATTTGTGGTATAATGCCGATTAGTAATGATTATCTTGAGATTAAAAAGATCACTATAAATTGCTAAGCTTTATGATTATGTCATTAATTAGAACAAAAATTACATATATGAGAAAAAGTCTAGCCTAAATATTTGTCAAGTTAGAAACTAAACTGATATGTTATTACATAAATATCTTACAAAACTAAATTATTAGTGACATAGTTAAATCTTGTGAGATTTTTCAGTTAATTCTCTCTTGTTATTTTCCAACTAATTTTTCATTCTGTTTAGCCTGAAGTAAGTTAGCTAAGTACAGGACCTAATAGTTTTCAATTCGAATTCTGCAACAATGTGTAGAAGAATTTTGTGTAAGAAATGCAAATTTGTTATTAATTTATGCCGGCCAGGTGGCCGAGCGGTTAGCATGCCTGACTGCGAAGCCAATGACCGCACGTTCGATTCCCGCTCTGGGCATGGATGTTTCTCTCTCTTGTGTTGTCCTCTGTTATGTGTGGTGAAGTAATGTGGCCCACCCTATGAACGGGTTTGTGGCAGTGTGGCGTGGGCAATGTTACATTCGCCTCCGTGACTTTGGTTCACAGGTACTCACTGGGTAACGCAAAATGAGTAACATCTCTGGCATCTTCTAAGGCGAAACGAATAAAGTTCAGTGCCTTCCATTTGAAAAGGAAAAAAAAAAGTTATTAATTTATATTTCTTTTCTTAATTAGCATTTTTAAATATTTTCAGGTCTTTGCTTGGAAAATAGCTGATGAGCTTCTTCAGCAAAGAGGAGATCTCGAATCCTGTTATTTTGCAGCTCAGACTATGAGGACAAAGGTTAAAATTTGTTTTAATTATTAATTAGCTCATCTCCGTGTGTAATAAAAGTTATATTATACCATACATAAAAATATTTATTAATAACTTCTTAATACTATTCATCTCAACAGAAAGCCTGGTGTAAAAACTAGTGTTTTACTATTGTACTTTAGTGGCATCCTTAGTACTAAGTAAATTTTTTTTAAATAAATCTAAGCCCCATTTTGAAAAATATTTATTAAATAAAATTTAAAATAAAACATGATTTTTATAGATGTTATCATATATTCAAGAAACTACATTCAGGTTAAATAATCTAGTTAGTCCATTGGATTAAAATAGATTGTAAATCTTTCATAATTTGTCTTAGAAGTACTGTGAAATAGTTTGCTATTGTTGTTGGATTTAGATCAACTTAATGCAAAACAGTGCTATAGCTTTGTAAAATTATGAATAACGGCAGGCTTCAATCAGTCTATCTGCAATCAGCCAGTACAATTGGAAATAATTATAGTTAAATTTGATATTTTTTTTCGTTCGTTTAAAAAAATAATCCTCAAAATTGAAAATGGTCAAAATTTGTTGAGCACTAGGTACTATTGATGCAGCAATCTCAAGCAGTTGAAAAACAAATGATTAATCAGTGTTGATTTTTTATTATTGCGATTTATTAGTATTTTTAAATTGTTTCTTATCTTCAAAAAAGAAGCGGAGGAAAACATTAAAAACAACAGACCCATAAGCAAATACTTAGAACTTATCTAAACTTTATGAAATCTTCTTGAAAATATTGATCAACTGTCTGGAAAATGTTTTAAATTAGGTACAGCATAAAGAAAAAGCAGGTTTCAGAAGTAACTTCACTGATAATAAGACAACAGCAACAGTTAGTATAAGTAAAAATTTAGCTAAAATGAAACTAAAAACAAAGTATGCCAATGAGGTACAATATATATTTTGAAATTGTTTTCTTCTCTGCTGAAAGAAATATTCAAGATACGTTATTTAAGTAAAAAAAGTAATGATATAAACAGAAAATCGTTTTTGCTTTGCTATTCATGATTGTCTCGAACAACCCTCACCAAACTAGAAGACATGACCTACAGTCAGTAAAAAGCCTGTGTTCAATTTGAATTTGAAATAAACTTTCGGAAATCAAAAAATTATGTTTAATTTTTACTATCCAAAGAGGGAAATCAAAATCTAAGGAATCAAAATTTAAAAAGTGCTAAAATATGTTTTTAAAGACAAAAAATAATAATAGACATATCATGCCTGAAATTAAATGAGTCAAAATTCTTTTTGAGCAGCAATAGTATTTGAGCAGAATTGCTACTCTCTCTGATAAAATAAATGTTTTTAATCTATGCTTATAACCAGCGCTAATTGACAGAATAAAGACTTAACTCTTTGATCCTTACAAAATCTTAGGCCAAAAAAAAAGTGATTATAAGTATGAAAAAATGTTTGCTGGGTATTATGAGGAATCATCCAAAGCAAGTTGCAGGGATAAAACGGCATAGAAAAGTTTCAAAATCTACAAGAAAATTAAACACTTAAAATTGGCAAGTGACTAGCCACTATAGCTTGAAGAATAATCACTAAACTAGTCTCATCTTAGACTAGTGTCCTAGTTATATCATACAACTAAAGAAATGGCCCCAAACTAGGTGGTCTGACGAAATTAGGAAAGGTATGAGGAAGACCTTTATTCAGCAGTGAATTGGTAGTAGTTGATAATATATAATGGTCACACCTGCAATGGAAAATTAGTGGTCCAAAAGCTTAATAGGGCAGACAAACTTGAGAGAAAAAAAAAACTTCATAATTACATAATTCTTGGTACGCATTAAAAATTTATTGTTGTCATCCGTAAAACTAATTAGGTTCATTAACCCATAATGATTGAAAATTAGTGTTTATTAAAATTAAGTGTAAAAAAGAATATTAGTAAATAGAGTCAACATAAAGATTAAATTAAAATGCTGAGACCAAATAAATAAATGAATAAAACAGAGAAGGTAAGAACTAACAAAATATTATATTAAAATTAATTACTGAAAAATTATGAAATTTAAAATAAAGTAAATTCTAAAAGAGCAAAAAATATTTTATTGATGAATAATCATACTGTCAGTACATGAAAGCAAGCACTGCACAACATGTAAATTTGACATTTGGGAAATCTTGCAGTTTGCAAACTGCTGACATCATTTGTTTAACTTATTTTTGTGAACCTTGTAGATGCCTTGCAAAGTTAAATAAATTGTTTTCATGGATCCATATTTTCCAATCAGTCTACAACATTGTGTATAGATATATATAATATAATATAATTTTCATTGTAAAATGAAACCTCCAGGAAATACCACCTCTATTTATAACCATTTTTGAGAGGCACAGAATTTTTTCCATAGATTTTATGTAAAAGAAAACCTTCATCACAACCTCTAAAAGTGACCGGGCAAACCTCTGCACCAAATGTGGAAAAGATCGAAAAAGGAGGCACAAAAAATTATTGAAACAAAAAGAATTAACTAAACAAATAAGTAGATTCCAACATATTCAAAATATTGTGAATGTCTCTTATTGAAGGAGCTCTTTTTGATGATCTCTGAAAGAAAATGCCATTCTTATGTTGTAATCAGAGGGCACTAAAGACGATGCTTTTGGTGATTTGTTTATAAAGTTAAAAGTTAAGTTGGGAAGAACAAACAGTAAAAAAGAAAAAACCCTGAACATTTTTAGCAAACAACCTTCTCACTTTTTAGAAAAAAATTTATGATATAAAATTAAATGCAAACTGCGACAAAAAACATATCTGTTTATTTATTTAAAACAGTTCTATCAATGATAATTGGTAAACTTGCTTTACTTATAATTAGGGGTAATTTTTATTGACGCTAAGTTTTATTTATGGATCCGGTTTTCTTGATGCCAACACATGTGGCATTTCTACACTAAGAAAATGCGGCAAACTAAAATTAAATAACGAAAATTATGTTCACCTTCAATAACATTTTGAAGTCAATGAAGGTAACCACTAAGAATGACCAACCTCCATTAACAACCATTTTACTATACAACAGAGAGTGGTCGGTCTTGAGAGTTTTCACTGTAATTTTAATTTTTTGGAAAATTTATTTGTTTAATATCCGAAAATGACTTGATTAACTGGGATGGATGTTGCGGAAAGTATATTTAAACAATAAAAAATTGAAATTATAGCAAAAATAAGGAAGGAAGTATTTAAAATGCTAAATCAGATTTTTTTTTTTATTTATTTTTGAAAAAATGTATCTATATTTATCATCATTGTGTATGGTTCTAATTAAAGAAAATATTAAAGTTTTTTGAAGAAAAAAATTTATGTTCCTTAATTTAGTGAAATTTTTAGATCTTCAACACATTTTGTATGAAAAATTAGCACTATATTTATCTTCTTTTCTTTATTTTATACTAACTCTCTTGAAATGTACTTATACCTGTAATTAATTTCAAGATTCCATGTAAAAATTGAGATTCTTATATTTGTGTAAAACATAAATAATGAGTTATTCAGTTTTTATTTTTAATTATATCTTTTTACAGTGGCATTTTTTTTTATGTCTTCTTTTTCTGTCTTCTTAATATTTGAGAATCATTAATTGTAACTTCAAACTTAATTAGAAATGCTATTAAGAAATAATTCTAGTTTATTTATTCCAAATTTCACATTTTTGTTTTCCTTCTGTGAAAATAATATAGTTTGAAATATAAATAAATTTAAAGGTACCTCTTTTAATTTCTTTGCAAATATATACATTTTAAAATGAATAAATATTATATGTACTTAAATTTTCTACTCTTGTTGTTTTTCTATTCAGTAACATAAATTAAAAAATTTTGTTTTTTTTCTCTACACCAGATACAGTTTTCCTTTCACGAGTTGCCAGCAGAATCGCACATTTCTCTCAGAGATTCACTTCTAAATCATATTAGCCATATTACATCAGAAACATCAACAGTCATCGTCACTCAAGTAATTAATACTTTAAATGCTATTTATTGTAAACTTTGTTTTTAAAATATATTATAATTATCTGACAAATAGCTGTGAAGTTGAAGTTTTCTTGCTGATTCTAAGAATATATTATTAATAAGTTGATGTGCAAATGAAAAAGGTGATAAAACTTTTTTTATTCTTTTATGTGACCACTTAGAATTAGGAATTTAATGGCTTTAGATTTTAATGATTCATAAATAATAGAAACTTTTTGGTCACTTTAAATTTTGCTACCATAATTAACAATTTTCATGCATTTTAGTTAGCAATAACAAATGTTTTATGGTTTTATCATGTCAGAGAGCTCCTTAATTTGCTTCTTTTATCTGTAATTTAATTAAATGATTATTGTAGAAATGTGTAGTTTAAAACAAAATAACTGAGTAAATACTGAAAAAATAAATGAACAATTGATTCAAATCTCATTGAACTTAATTATTAAAAATATGAAACTACTGGGCTTCATGATATTTAATTATTTTCAAGATAACTTATAATTGTCTGTGTAACATCTGTGTTGCTTATAAGTGATCTGTTTTACTTATATTAGCATAAATATTAGGCTGATATGTCTGATAGAATTGATACTTTGAAATGAAAGTTTAAGGAGCTTAATTCAGTAGCAAGATGATTGATAATTGTGAAAACCTGAGCATGTTAATTTGTAACTGTTTTCCATTTTTTTTAAGATAGATGTTAATTAATTAAATTCTTCAAAATTAATTAAAATCTTTGATCTTGCCACTTTATTTAGCATCTTGCTATTTAATTTACTCTAGTTCAGTTGATAAAGATCAACACTGGTTTTTATTTTATTTAATTATTTAAGAATTTTGAACTTCTGAAATACAAGCCTAACATTTTTTTCCTTTTTTGTTTATTTTTAAATGGTGATATTTTTCACAATTAATGTTTTCTTGTATCTGTAATTTCCTTATCTGTGTTAAGTTAATTACAATTTATTTTCAAATAATAATCTGATTTTTAATACAATGCTTGTTTATTATTTTTGTACTCAACTTTATTGAGGCTAAAAGTATATTTATTTTATAATATGTTTAACAGTAATCGAATTGTTTTTCTTTTCTTTTTTTTGTGACACAATGGAATGTAAAATAATTTTAAGTGAGTTATAATATGAAGTCTTATTTTAATGTTCCCCATACATTAAGATACTCTAAATTTATTTTTTTCTCAAAAAACTCAATGCTACAACTGTTTTGTTTAAAATTGTATTATACTAAATTTCATAAATATATTATGTGCAAGAGTTTTCAAAAGTGAAGTTCCTATGAAACTTTTTCTAAGTTGCAGAGTTCAACAAATATTTTGTAATACAGTCTGTTTTTAGTGGTGCCGTTTATTGTTTTTATAGCTTTGCTTGGCTTTAGCTGATCTTGCTCTTCAAATGTCTTCATGGAAAAATCCAGTTGAAGATTTGGTTTCAAGGTAATTTATACTTTTATTAAGTGTTAAATGATTTCCCTATCGTGTAATTACTCAAACAATAAAGTTGTCAAGCTTGTTTTGTTATTTCATTCATATAAATGCATAATATCATATATTTTATTCATGTAAATTTTAAAAGAAATTTTAATGAAAAGAAACATTCTTTCTTTCTATTTTAACCTTTATTTGTTTTTAAATTATTGTTTTAGGTATCTTAGCAATTTCTTTTTAATTGGTTTGTAGTTGTTTTATCTTTAAATTTTCTTATTTGAAATAACTTTTTTTAAGTGTATTTATATGTTTTTGGAGAATAGATTTTTATTTTAATTTGTTACTGTTGAAAACTGACAACATTTTGATTAATTTACATTTTTTGCACTAAAAAAGTTTCGCAAAGTTAACTTATATATTGATAATGTTTTTCCATTATTTCTTTAATGTATTCAATATTAGATTTTCGGTTTTTGTATATAATCCTAACAAAATATGTATTTTTTATGTTTTTTTTAATTTTTTTAGGTATGGGCATGATGCTCAACAAATATCAACCCTATTAGAAATTCTCACTGTTTTACCAGAAGAGGTAAATTAATAATTTTTTTTTAATCCTATTCAACAAGTCTATTATTTATTTAGAATGTTACCATTGTTATATATTTTTTGCCGATCTTATCTAAATTAGGCTTGAAATCAAATGGGGCATTAAAGAAGGTTATAATATAAATTTTACAACCTGAAAAAATTTCCTTTGTTGTCCTTAAAAAATTTATTATTGAATGAATTTTTTACTAACTGAGTAGTTTTTAAATTTTAATGATATTTTTAAAATTATTTTATTTGTTATTTTCTTTACTATAAGTAAATAAGTTTAAAAATGGCCATTTAGTTATTAATGATAATAAAAGAACTTTCTTTTTTTTCATTTATAGATAAATAGTAGGCATCTAAGGCTGGGCGGAAATAGGAGAAATCAAGTTATTGAAAATTTTTCACTAGTATCCTCCCAGGTTTTACAGTTACTGGTAAGTTATTTTCAATTATATTCTTAATAATAAACAAGATGTTAAATAAAATAACATAGCTTTTAAGTTTTTAATTTTATTTAATCATTTTCTTCTTAAAAGGAAAAAGTAGTTGCAGACTCAAAACTAGAAAGTTTTGTGTTCGTTGGTTTGCGTTTGACAAACCTGGAACCTGAAAATTTAGGAATTTATTTTCAGAGAATTTTTACAATTTTTGAATTTTATTAAAACTGATTGTTCATTTATATTAAGTTTAAAAACTTAACTGCTTTAGTAGTCCAATTGTGTATTTAGGTGTTAACAATTTATTAATTTATGTGTTTTACTTGGTACATTACACTTATTGTGTGCTTTATTTTTTTGGACTTAAATAGTTTTCATATTATTCTCAGTCATGTATACTTTGTTTCATATTTTTTATTATGCGTTGAATAATATGAATTTCAACTGCTAAGGGGAAATTTTAATCTAACTAACACTTTTTGTAGGAGAGCTCCTACATAAAAATTGTTTTGAATTTACATTTTGTTTAACATGTCAAACCCTATTGCACTCATTTCATTTTCTTCTATATTATTATCCTTAGTATCCAAAACTGCTTTTAGGAAAAAAAATGCAAAAATATGGTCTAAAGCTTTTTCTAAAAAAAATTTTGGTCAATGTCTCTACCTGCATGAAGTAATAATTTATAGTATATAATAATTAAATTATAATAATATACTAGTTTTTAATAGAATGTACTAGCTTTCAATAGAATTCAATACTAGCTTTAATTATTATTTTTAAAAAATCTTGGTGCACTAGAGGAGATTTCCATTCTTCTTCTAAGCATTATATTTTATTTAAGTTTTACAGGAAATGATTTTTTTCCCTTTTTAAATTTTTCAGAGTTCATATGCACAGTCCATGAGTCAGAATGATCCAGCAATTTTAAAGAAAGTGTTTCGATGTTTAGGTAGCTGGTTTACTGTAAAAGGTTTACCAACAACTGAGCAATCGTTGCATATTTTATTATCATACATATTTCAGGCATTGGTAAGATTTTCTTTTCCTTTGAGATATTATTTGACGATTTTGAACTGTAAAACCTTTTATATTGACAAGTCTGTAAATAAATATTACGAAAAGATTTTCTTTTACTAGTATTTTGCTATTTTAAAATTTTTATTTATTGCCTAAACTAAATAATAATTCAATATTAATATAGCTTAATGTTATTATTCTGCATAAGTTCCTCTTGCAGCAGGGACGTACTTTAGAGGTGTTGAAAAATATTTATCTAAGTAATGAACAGTGTTGCTCTGGGAAATGCTGAATTCATCCACATTTTCATGAGCAAATTTCTTTTGTCCTTGATTCTCAATTAAGAAACTTTCATGTCATCATGGCCACAGTTTTTGAAATTTTTTGCCAGCAAATACTTTATAACTATACAGTTTAAAACTATACAGTCTTAGAGTTTAAAACTATGCAGTCTTATGCTTTCAAGTTCAAGGATCTTTCATGAATTTAATGTTTTGTTTTGATTATTTTCAGATTTGTTTCGATAATTCTTTTGATTAGTAAGATAATTCTTTCAATAATTCTTTTGACCATATAGATCCTGGAATAACATTACCTAACAAAAGACTTACGTGAAAATTTAGGTTCTAAAATTCCAACCATCACTTCTCCCGATGTTGGTAATCTGTAACACTAATAGGAATAATATGAACTTGCCTTCTCTTACTAAATCTAATTTGTTTCAATCAAGCTTTATCAATCAAAGTTACTAAGGTACTCAAATAGTTTAGTTGTTCCTATTCAAATTAAATATTTTCACACTCATAAAATATCACTAAATGGATACATTTTAGTCTTTTTAACATTGTATCTGACAGTCTTGATTATTTACAAAGCATTCAAAGACATGTGTGTTACTGTGAATTTTGACCCCATCTTTTTTTCACATAACGAAGTAACTTTCAAGTGTCCGTGTTGGTGGTATGTGTTATATTTTATAGACTTTTTAATTACTCTTTTTATAAGTTTATTGCAAATTATAGAGAACAGTGAATAATATGGCCATGCATTTGTGATGTATAGCTGCATTTATTTTTCTTATTTATTTCTTTTATTTTGCAGGCTAATGCTGATACTCCATCTACTCTTCACAATGTGGCAAGTGATGCTTTATGCAGTGCTCTTGTCATCGTTGAGGTAAAGTAGATGTGTTCTAATACTTTGTGTTTGATAAAAGTCAATTTTTATTTAACATAAAGTATATTTAAGGAATAATTGAAATTTATTATACTATTTTATTGCATATGGAAAATATTGTTTTCACTTTAAGTGTTTTAATCTCAAATAAGATTTTTGGAACAACTTACATTTTTTTTTTACTGAAATGCAAATCATACATATATTAATTAAAGAAATTCATTAAGTTTTCTTCTAATATCATTTTTTTTTCTTTTGTTAAAATATTATTAATGTCACAAATATTATTTTGTTCTAAAACCAGGGAAAAAGCCTAATTAACTTTTTTTCAGAATAGAGAACACTAGCAATCTAATTTTTTGTACTTCTAAAAATATGCAAATGTTGGTATTCTAGAGTATATCAAATGTTTTTAACTTATTTTTTTTATGGACCTTCAATTCTTTTTAGCATGATAGCTTGTATTATGAAAAATTAAATATTTTCTAAAGTAAGAAGTTGCTTTAATTCTACTCTTTTTCTTTGTAAAAGAGCTTTCAAAAGGTGTTTTAAGTAACTTATTTAATAATATTTAGAAACTAAGCTATCAATTATTGTTACTTCGTTCATTTGAATATAAGAGTTCAGATGTTTTAACATTTTTGATAAATACAGTAGAACCTCTCTCTTCTCAGTACTTATTTTAACAAAGCATTCTTTTAACTGCATTTTATGTAAGCAATAAAAGTTTGTTTTTTGCTCTTAAAAAATTTATTAATTTAAAGCAAAGTAACTAACAAATAATTTTTTTTCTTAATGAAGTTTGTGTCTTTGGTTTTGCTCAAGAAATCTGAGAATGGATTTTTTTTTACCCTTTATCTAACTTTTCATTATTGGTGTAATTTAGTTCAGCCATCATGATTTCCATATCAAAGCATGTTATGCAAGAAGAAAAAAATACTGTTTTCCAAATAGAATCTAGGGTGATCAAAGGTACTAAGTTTATGAAACTGACTTACGATTAAGAAAATTGAATTTGCTATTAGGTGCTGCTTTGCACAAGTGGCTTTTTCAAAAAAAAAAAAAGAGAGAGAGAGAGAGAGCCTAAGTACTACTTATCTGGGGTAATAAAGCAAGTAGGATTTGAAATAAAAAGCATTTTTACTTATTTGACAATAAAATTTAAATTAAATAGTCTTTTAAATTAAAAAAATTAAATTTTTTCTAATTGAGGGTATTTAAAATACTAAAATTAATGAATTTTAGTATTTTAAATACCCATTATTAGAAAAAATGTCAATTTGCAGAGCTTACTGATAAAAATAAAGTTCAATTTTGATTATTTGAAATAGATCTTGTCTCAATTGTGCCATAAAATCGAGTTTCTACAAGTACTTATAACCTCTTTTATATTCAATAATGCTAATGCTAATTTTTATTTGCTAATTTTTATATATCTCTTTTCTTTTTCTAGGATATACAGCCTCATCAAATTCTTTCTGCAATACTATTTCAAGGCGTGTATACTTTTGTAGATGCTTACAATTTATCTGTAGCTCATGAAGATATGGATAAGTATGTACTTTCTCTAATAGAGCAATGTCTTTGACTGTTATATTATCTTATTTTGTTATATGTTTGCCAGTCATATTTCATTTGGAAAGGACTATTTTCTTTTTTAATTTTGTGCTACCAGTTAGTGCATTTTTTAAAATTTATTATTTACTTTTTAAATAGAAGTTAAATTTTGATTGCAAATATTTCATTACTAGTCCTTAATTTTGCATAAATTATGAATTTAGTTTAAAATCTTAATTTAAGCTGAAAAAGTTTATATAATATTTGATTAATAAAAGTCTTACATTAAAAAAAGAAAATATTTGAACTTTTTTACCTTACTGTTTTATGAAAGTTTTTCAGAATTCAAAGTAGCATAACCTTTAAAATTCTTTCAATGATTGAATCGAAATCATTTAAGAACTGGTAACTGTACTAAATTGATTAAATTTTTTTTTAAAATTTAATATTAAAGCATAAAGTACTTTTTATTTATTTCAGTATTAAATTATTATTTTTTCAATTGTTTTCATTTTATGAATCAGATAACTACTGCTAACTGAATCAAAATTCTTGGTATCCTCTTTACATCTATCGAAATTGTATTCTGAATGATTAAAATAGATAATAAATTATGCTTATTTATTCTTATTCTCATTATTCTGACCAAAAAAATATTTTTCATTTTATTGTTATTATATTTTTTTATAAATGACTTCTCTTTTTGCTTTATTTATAAATTATCATAATTAAATCTTTGAAAGAATATCAGGAATTAAAATTATTTCACAAAAGCTATGAATCCTAAAATTATTTATTTGATAATTTATTATAAATTTCCTAAACTTGGCATGTCCTATTTGTATCAGGGTGCGTAGCATTTTTAAAAGGTGCTTATTTTCGATTTCCAGTTTTTAAAAGCCCTTAAAGGTGCATTTTTCATTGGGTGTTTTTAAAAAGTGCTTGATTTTCCCTTTTTCGAAATTAGATTTTTCCTTCACCATGTTGATTTTCGCTACGAATTATGCAAAAAGACACTGTTCACATTGTTCAATTCAACATTTTCGCAATTAATTCAACCCCAATCTATTTTGGCGTATTGTCAGTCCGTAGAGTATGAAAACGCAATTCGTTTTACATGATTCAAAATTTCATGATTTTTGTCGAAACAATAACAAAAGTTTTTTTTCTTTTTTCGAAATGACAGTTAAAACACGATAAAACAGTCAATTGTCCAGAACTCTCCAACCCTGCCTAATTATTATATTTTTTTAAAGTGCTTAAAAGGTGCTTATTTTTTGTCGAATAATTTGGATATGCACCCTGTTAAACTTGATCNTTTACATGATTCAAAATTTCATGATTTTTGTCAAAACAATAACAAAAGTCTTTTTTCGAAATGACAGTTAAAACAAGATAAAACAGTCAATTGTCCAAAACTCTCCAACCCTGCCTAATTATTATATTTTTTTAAAGTGCTTAAAAGGTGCTTATTTTTGGCGAATAATTTGGATATGCACCCTGTTAATCTTGATCTGTTACAAATTTATTTATAAATGTAACTTTTTCCTCTAGGTCTGTTAACTATTGTCGAATATTTACTGAGCTTGCAGAATCATTCCTGGAAGAAATGGTCTTATCCCCAAATGTTGTGCGTACATATTTTGATTTATTGATTTCATAATTAAAGCTGCTGAGCTTTTAATATTGCAGTTACCTAATATTTTGCATTGATTGTAATACAACATAGCTTTCTCCCGAGTTATAGATAATTTACTTGTTGAAATTTTTATTAACATTTGATTCTTTTTAAATATACATGTAACTAAATACGTAAAAATGACGGTTAAATTAAAAGACCTAGCTCAATTAATGAGGTAATTATATTTTCATATTATTCATTAAAGTAATAGGCTTCAAATTAGTTTTAATTGTTTATCTTTTTATACATGAATGTTGTAGTTAGTTTTAGCCTTTCATTTTTTGACCAAAAACTAAGTTCGAGGCAAATTTTGCGAAACAATCTTACTTTTTCTAAACGTTAGTGTTAGTAGTTAGAGAAAAGTTCTCAAAATTTTTTTTTTTTTAATTTATTTAAAAAAAAAAATTTCATCGTTTTTGAATAAATACATGTCATTCCTTAAATATTTTGCTTATTTTTTAGGGTTTTGGAAGTTTACAAACTTTAGATCTTTTATTAATGTGTGTTGGCCATCATGATTTTGAGGTGAGTAAAATATTCTTTATAATATTAGCTTTGTTTCATCGTAAAAACAATAAAGTTTTTTGTGTATTTAATTGTTCTTTGTAAATTGATTTAAAATAAAAGTTTTATCAGGAATGCATTTAAAACAACAAAACATTACCATACAAAATGTATAAAGTTGAAAAATTCTGCAAAATAGTAATAATAATTTTAATTTGTTTAACCAAGCTAAACTTTGTCAACTTAAAAAGTTTTACTTTATTTCATCCTTGAAGGAAAATGTATGTAATAAAAAGGTATTGATTGTTTTGTTAAAGATTTCAATTATACTAGGAGGCTTCGCTCGCCAACCCCCGGAACTGCTTTCGCAGTTTATTCCGGATTGCTTCGCAATCCGATGCTCGCTTTGCTCCCTCATTGGATACGTTCTTAACGTCTAGCTTTTGTATACTTTTTTGAACACTGAAGTTCCGAAAACTTTTCACTGTAGAAAATTCTAAACCTGTGCATTTCAATATTAATTTGAAATTGCAAACAGTTCGTATATTTTTCTTAATCACACTATTCTAAATTTCAGTTGTTGCGAAAAGTAACTGTTCTAAGTTTTGTTTTAAAGTCTTTCCCACCAGAGGGCTAAAACCATGTGTTGTAAAACCGTATGAAATAGTACTGAAAGCCAGATGTAAAGCATCGGCTTCGATGAAGATTATTTTGTGAGAATTTTTTTGATAATTCTGTGAGAATTCACCCGATTAGACATATGATGCTCACTATGTGCTCTTGCACGCCGAAGCCTATCAATTAAACGCATTAGCGTTTTATATAATATAGATTAGCCATATTATGCTCACTACGTGCTCTTGCGCGCCGAAGCCCATCAATTAAAAATGAAAACTGTTGCCAACGCGAGAAAAGAAATATCATCGGTTTTATTGATACATACGTATTAGCGTTTTATATAATATAGATGCTTGATTTTTTAGGTGATTTTTGAATTCATTTCACAATACTGTCAGTATTGTTCATTTTCTGTTTTTTTTTTCTCCCTCCCTTAAGCCAAATTAATACAAGACTATAAAATGTTCTTTGTTTTCTATAATGCCTCTAAGAAAAAGCACCCTATATGGATTCTTCTAAAATAGTGTAAAGTTTTCGAAGTGGAAGTGTGGGTCAAATGAAAATAAAAACAATTTTAAATTATGGTCCTGCTTTGGGCATTTTATGCCTGTTTATTAGTAAGTTTTTACTTCAATTGAAATTTCAAAAAATTACTTATTCCAAGTTATTATAATTCTACAAATTTGCAAAAACAAAAGGAAAACTTAAATAGACTTCTGCAAACATGTATAAATTTGAGAAAATTATTTCTACTCAAGTAAGTATCATGTAAATGTAAAACTATGCTTTTCAAATGTCAAGTTTTTTTATATGGGAAATTTTGAATGGTCATGCACCAAGTAAGTACTATCCCACTAGTAAGTACTATCCCTTATTTTTATTATGATCTTATTGAAAGTTTTAATTTTAGATTTCTTATATGTAATGATTCTATACATTCATTATGTTATTTCTTCAATTTCTTTATTAATTGAGGAGCCTGGTGTGGAAAAAGTAACATTTTGTAGAATATGAAACAATTCATAATGTTTATAATAGAGTTTGCACAAGTCTTAAAGAACATGGAAAATCTGGAACTATTAAAAAAAATTTATTTTGTTTCAAAAATTAGGAATATTTTTATTTATTTTGTTTTCCATTGAAAAACTGAGGTAAAACAGATTACAAATTTAGAAAAAAAGCAAGTCATAGAAAAAGAAAGTCTTTAATGAAGTTTGTTTCGAAGAATAGTTTTAAAATACACATAAAATGAGCTAAATACACAAAAACACACATTATACATAAATACACATAAAATTCACTAAAATAAGCAGCCTCATAAATTATGACATCTATTTATTACAAGCTTTCTTTTTAAAAAAATCCACTGTTCAGTTGAATTTATCTTCTTTGAGTCATATTAGATATTTCACAAAATCGTATATCTGACATAATAAACATAATTGATTTGAGGTTAACTTTCGCAAATTTTGAGAATTGAAATTTTTTTGTGAGAGATTTGAGAATTGACATACATTTTTAAACTTTTTGTTTTCATTTCATTTCCTATAAAAAATATTCCATTAATCATCGTTTTTTGTTTTTATTTTTTCACATGATAATTTTATTACCTATGTTATTTTTATTAAATTATTTTCTTTTTCTTTAAGGTGGCTGAAATAACTTTTAACGTTTGGTATCGATTGTCAGAACTGCTCTATAAGAAAAATGATGATGCTCTAAATAGGATATTTGAACCTTATATTCAGAGATTGATTA
This sequence comes from Parasteatoda tepidariorum, assembly GCF_043381705.1. Classification (NCBI taxonomy): domain Eukaryota; kingdom Metazoa; phylum Arthropoda; class Arachnida; order Araneae; family Theridiidae; genus Parasteatoda; species Parasteatoda tepidariorum. The sequence continues at coordinate 65,651,520 of NC_092207.1, forward strand.
TTGCTCTCTGTAGGCATTGTCAACTAGACTCGGATCATGTGAGTTGGTTATTGTGCGTTTAATAAAAATTAAATGTATAATATTTTACGTATCAGCTGTCTTTTTGAAACAATAATCAAGTAATTGATTTATATTTAAAAAATTGGAAGTAAATAAACAATACATTAGATATGTATTTTTCATATATAACAATTATACAATTGCAATTTGTTCTTTTTTCCCTCTTGTCAGGAAGGAGTACCTGATGAAAATGATGATTTTAGTGAGTTCCGTCGACGTGTATCTGACCTTATTAAAGATGTTGTATTTATAATAGGCTCTTCAAATTGTTTCCAACAGGTATTTGTCACATTTAAAATACAAATTTGATAATAGTTTTCTATTTGCACACATTTTAGACTGCTCCTACCTGAGCATATATTTTTAGTCAAATTGTAATATTCAAAAATAGATGTAAATCCATGTCTCAGCTCAAAAAAATAATCTTAGTAAAAAGATTTTATGACTAACCTAAACATGTGTTTACTTGTAAAGCTTTTCACAATCAAGTATATTTATTAGAATAAAGTCTAACTGCTGAAAAGATTTGAAATGCAGAAATATCCATTTTTATTTTTGAACTTAACACAAATTTTGTTTTGAAATTTTAATTTGTTCTAAATTTATTGCAAATTGAAGTACTTTTTCTTAATTTTTTCAGCTTTTTTTTATTAAATGTAGACTATTTGTCTATTGTTGTAGAAAATGAGATCTTAATTTCTTCATTTTATGAGTACACGCTCAAATGGATGTTAATCAAACATGGCAATAAAAGAAAGAAAGAAAAAGATTACTGGTTGCCAGATATAAATCTTAACATTAGTGAAATTTTTAAAAATAAGAAACTTCATAAAGAGCAACAAAAACCATTCCCTGTCTGAATTGTAATAAATTTCGGCAGCGAATAAAATAAGCTTTGCTAATATTTTATTTCTTCTTATTGTGCGACACAATATACATTCCTCAGATTAATTTTCTTTTCAAGCTCAAATGATTATTTTTTATATCTAATTATGCATCTATTTCCTTATGAATATGTTAAGTTGTTCCTACATAAAGCTAAATTAATTAAATATTTTGAAAACAAACTGTTCTGTGTTTTTACAGAAAGTTTAGAAAAAAAAGAAGAAAATTAGTAGCAATTACAGCGTTCCTAGTGAATTAAAAATTATGAAATACGGGGCTGTAAGTTTATTTTAGAACACTGATATGTATTAAAATTACAAATATAAATTTTCTGTTGTTAATTAGTACCAAACTTTTACTGTAACGTGAAAAAAAAGTGTTCATAAAAACTCACCCAATAATTTTAAGTACTGAAAAGGTGAATCTTTAGATAAATGCAGCTGAAAGGTAATTTTGTGTTTTAGATGTTTGAAAATCTTTGTTGTCAAGGTAATTTAGCTTCTTGGGATGCATCAGAAGCTTCATTATTTATTATGGGAGCTGTTGCCAAAAATATTGTACCGTAAGTAATTACTCTTTGTTTTTATTCTAACTTAGTGTTATGTATGTTTTCTATTTTAATTACTTTAAAGGTCAAGGAAAATAATTTGTTGTAAAAGTAATAATGCATGAAGTGTTAGTTAAAATTTAAAATTACATATTTTATTAATAGAAAAAAGTAGAGTTTGATAGTAGAGTTGTTTTATCAGTAGAGTTTGATAATGTGTGTAGTAATGTTTGATATATACTGGGATTGGGCATAATTATGGAAATTCTTTTATACTTACACAATTTTTTATATTTCTATAGAAATATTTAGAGAATTATTTTGAATTGTTTAGTTCATGTGATTTCAAATACATATCAATAATGTTTAAAGCTTTTAGAGGTTTGAGGGACCAGCAATAAATTATAAGCAAAAAATTATGTTTTGAGCACCCTATGCCAAAAAATATAGTGATAAGCTTGTAACTATATCAATTTCTTTGGTTATAATATGCAATATCTGTACAAAACTTTGTAAACCTAGCTTAAATATTTATAGAGAAATGGATATTTATATTAAAACCAATTTTTTTATCTTATGTTTTCTTACTCTAACTGCAGAAATATTCAATAAAAGTAAACTTTTTAAAGTAATTTTTAAATGCTGTAACCAATACTAAATAATAAAAATACCATTTTAAAATTTGAAAAAATTAGTTAAAAATTGTGCAGGATTGAATATTTAAAGTAATCCTTTCATTCTGTGCATTCGCATAAAAAACATTTATGAACAATGTTTTAATAATTGTGTTTTGAATTGTAATTGGTAACTTATGAAGAAAGTCTGATTTAAATGTCTGGGATATGTAAAAAGTTTATAGCACTTCATTAAGTATCATTTGTAATGTATTGAAATCTCTAAATGATATGGGGTTTTCCACAAATTTCATTTTGCATCATATAAAAAGATTGAATCACAAATGATAATGCCCTAAAATGATGGTCCTGACAGAAAAATGAGATGGTAAAGGCAAGAAAATAAAGCATAATTTAGTATGGAACGGTCTTATATAACACATATCCTATATAATGAATATCATTTTTAATGAATCTTATTAAAAGTGCAAAATAAAATTTCGGAAAAAAAACCTTACCATTCGAATCTTTTTTTTTCTCTTTCCAAGCTTACAAATGCTACTTTGAAATTCGCTAGAGTCTTATTAAATTTGCAAGATATTCAAATCAGATTTTTTTATGGGTTATCAAATACGACTTGAAACAAGATTATGCATATTAATAATGATAGGGATTGTATAACATAATACTAGGCTAATATACATAAATAATAGGGGTTGATTTTCAAAGTCTCCTGCCCGGGGGTGATTTCGGAAGATCGAGTTTGGTACCAGTGGATAACTTTTAAAAAAAATTTCTTGCATCTTTTTTCACTTTTTTGATTTGATGTATATTTTCCAAGATATTTGACTGCAATCAATAATAATGCCTCCAAGCTCTTTAATAATACTGATGGAACTAATAGTTTTGTCAACTGAGCAACTCAAGTTTGAAGTTTTTATGTTTGTCGTAAACAGAGATAGTGAGTTCAAGGCCTAATATCATGTTAAGATTTAAAAAGTTTACTGAAATATTACCTTGTCAAATTGAGTGAGGCAAAAGTTGAAACTCAAAAAAATTAATACAGAAAGTAACATCAATGTATCAGCAATGTAAATAATTCTGATTATAAAATTCTGATGATAAAATTCTGATTATTTTAAATTATCTCAAGGCAAAAAATTTTCTCTATTGGTATCAAAGATTGGTTTTCATAATTATTTTAAACTCCCATATTTATTTTTTGTATTGTACAATGTTACTCTGTTGTCAGAGATGCCCAAGGTATGGCCAGCTGGCCAAAAATTGTTTACGTGTTCGTTTTACTTGCCCCTTAAACTGTCTCATATTATTTGTAAAAGTATGAAGGAAGAAGAAAAAAAGATTTTATTTTGGGCATTTTCTGTGATAGTAAGTTAATGATATAGTTCAATCTGTCTAGGCAAATTGAATTCTAGTACTTTTGTTTAGTAACTTATGTTGATGACAATAGGTTCAGTGTTTGCAATGAAACTGAGTTTCTTATGAATTTGTGCAAAATGAAAAAAAAATAATAAATGAAGAATAAAATTCCTATATAAAAAAAACATGTAAGTATAAATTTAAAAAAATATAGTTTTGAAATTTAAAATCACCAGTATCACATTAATCAATTACATTTTTTGTATAGCAATATTTTTATATTCTTAAATAAAGTTAATTTTAAGAATGAGATAAATGAATCTCTTTTTTTTGTGTGTGTGTATGCTGAAATTTATTGTATAATTTGGTATTATAATCATACCACTTAAATTTATTTTGAATTAAATGATTATTTAGTTAAAAAACCTAATTTATTTCAATTATCTGCAACTGAATAAAAATAAAAGTTGTAAATTATTAGCATTTAAATTACTCATACTTTCAAACAAAACTTTATATGAGCTGTATTTTCACGATTACAGGCTTGTCTAATTTATGTTGACCTACATATCATGGCTACATATAATAAAATTCATATAGGCAATGGTAGAAGTGCTGTATCTTGCTATTCATATGTTTTAGCTTTAACTTTTAAGTACTATGTTCTTCCTTCAAAGTATGTTAAAGATTAAATTTAAATTATTTTTGAAGAATTTCTAAGTGGTTCTTACCTTATATATTTTGTTCTTTCTGAAATTAAGCATCAATAGCTTAATATTTTATCAATGAAGCATTCAGTTTGTTTAGTTTTTTATCTGGTAATAAAATATAGAAAATTATTTTTATTTCCCTTACAGTGAAGAAAATTGTATCGTTCCTCAAGTAGTTGAAGCTATATTAAATTTACCTGAAACGTGCCATGTGGCTGTGAGATACACAAGTACATATCTTCTAGGTGAACTTTGTGAATGGATTGAAAAACATCCTCAATATTTAGGTTAGTATATAAAATAGTTGTATTTTATTAATTTTATATTTATAATTTTTTTCACATAAATTTAAATAGTTTTGAGCTAATTGGTTCCCAGCTGCTTTAAGCATTACATTGTTTCTTATTTAAAACTCAGTTTGGTTTTAAATTTCTTGGTGTTTTAAGTAAGTAGGGTTTGATTGTAGAGAAATCCAGAATCTATTATCTGACTAAAAATTATTTAATTAATCAACAAAAACTAAATGATCTTATTAGTTTTCAACTATTTTGTATTCAATATTCTTTCAAAGTTGTAGAAATATGTTTACCATTTGTAAATTTTTTTCTAATTTTAAAAATAGAACGCAAGATTTGTGATCCAAATAGGTACCTTAATTTATTTCTGCTCTAAAAAGATAAGGAAAAATTTATTCAAATAAATTTTTTCAGCTCTCAGTAATTGCTAAAGCTAGTCAATTTTGGAGAACAGTTGCTGCATGCACTAAAGGCTCAACTGTTTTAAAGCCATTAGTTTTTTTTTTCTTTATGAAATGTTTTGTTAAATATTGTATGGTCTTTTGAAGTTTTGCAAAATAAATAAAAAATATTCGCTTATTTGTTTGGAATTTATAATGCTTCTATGACATTGTTCAATTAAATTTATTATGTAAACTTTAGAAAAATAGTTAATTGGCTGAGGTTTTTTTTTTTTTTTTTCAGACCCAGTATTGAATTTTTTACTTTTGTCTCTGCAAAAGAAGACATTATCTTCCATTGCTGCTACAGCACTACAAAATATCTGTTCTACTTGTAAAATTCAAATGGCTGCTCATCTGAAAGGTTTATTACAAATTATTGAAGCTATGGATACTTTTTCATTATCAAATGATGCAGCTGTTGGGCTATTGAAAGGTAATTTTTTATGGTTTATTATAAATAGATTTGTTTACTTTTTTTGTTCTCTTGTGAGGATATTGTCTAAAAACTTGAGAAAATATTTTCATAAATAGAATATAAACTTGTAAGGAATTATTTTCCTATAGATTTGCTTATCGACTTGCTTATCATATCAAAGACAAACTGTAAATTTAATCTAAGCCTAATATTGTAGAAATGTGTGAAATTAACCTGCAAGGTTATCTTCGTTTTTCTTTTAAATTTATTGTTCAATGTCAGTTAAGAGAAACATGTTGATTTCATTGGAATGTGAATTAAGTTATATTTAATTTTTCCATATCAACTAACATGGCTTATATATTAAAAAATATTTTTTCTTGAATTTATTTTTGTTCATTAATGACATTTTGCAATTGGAATCTTCCTATATAAGTATGCTAAGCACAAATAATTATTCTTTGTGTTGTCATCAAAGAAATAAATGTACAATTTTCAGCTGAGAATTACATTTTCGACCATATTATTGTGTAGTCAAATTGTTAAAATAAATGCTAATCAATACTTTAGATCTTAAACATTAGTTTATCAAAGAGCCACAATTTTAGATCATGATAAAGATACCAAATGTTTAAAATAATTATGAAATGCAAGTGGTTGCTCATTTTAAATGGCTACAACAAATAATTCAAGTTATCAATGTTATTATTATCAAGTGATCTACAGAGTTACCACGGGTCAGGGAGAGCAGGGAAAACCTGGAATTGTCTGGGAAAGTTGCAATTTTCTGACAAAAACCTTGAGTATTCCTATATCATACCTGGAAAATAACCAGTCTTAAAATTGTCATTAACAGTAATCAGTTACTGAGATTCGAGTTAAATAATTCTTACATGTATTACATTATTTTTTATAAAAATTTCACATTTTACACACAAAATCTAATATTTCACAAAACAAATAAAAGAACCAAAGTTTTCTGATGAGAATATGGTCTCAATTTTCATTGAAATTTACCTGGTATACCTGGAAAAGTCAGGGAATTTTTTTTCGCAAACTGAGTGGGAATTTTTAGGCTATTAAGCCTGAGCCTTTTTTACTTCTTTCATCTAATATATAACTTTTAACTGTAAATTCTTCTCTGGTGAAAATGTGTAATTAAACAACTCAAATTGCATCAAATTAATATTTGCCGATTGTGTATGACAAATTCATGTTAGAGCAAAGTCAAGATCTGTGCCAAAACAGGTAAATATTTACAAGGTTTAGATGACTGATTATAAATTACAAATGCTACCGTAAAATACCGATAAAGCGCCCCCCTTAATTTTGACGAAAATCGGCGTGATATAGAGGGGGGCCGATAAACGGTACTCAAGAAAATTCTAAGCACCGTCTTTCTTTTCTGCTCAATCTTTTACATTCAACTCTCCCACCACACCCTAAATTTTTCTCACATTCTTATCAGTGAGTGTACATTCCAATCAAGGTGACCTTGACTTCTANACTTCTTTCATCTAATATATAACTTTTAACTGTAAATTCTTCTCTGGTGAAAATGTTTAATTAAACAACTCAGACATGTGTGCATCAAATTAATATTTGCCGATTGTGTATGACAAATTCATGTTAGAGCAAAGTCCTGATCTGTGCCAAAACAGGTAAATATTTACAAGGTTTAGATGACTGATTATAAATTACAAATGCTAGTAATATTTTTCTCTGTGAAATTTTTAATTTGCCCGGCAAATAATGAATTAAAATTTCTAAAATTCGAATTTAATATGTAACTTTTTACTACGGAAATGAGAATATTAAATAATTAAAAAAAGTAATTATTTTTATCCACTTCAGACTAAATAGTTAATTTCTTTTATTTAGTTTGTACTTTAATTATATTGTAACAAAAACGGTTTAAGGATATAATTTATGTTAATGTATTAGATCTATTGGTTTTGCTTATTATATACCCTCCAACTGCTACGGAATTTCCGTAGTTGCTATGGAAATTGGAGGTAAACTACGGAGCTACGGGTAAATAGTAAAATACTACGGATTAAACAAAAGCGCCTATCCGATCTATCCGCTTCCGCTGTTGTCGTCTTTCAATCGTGGTGACGTCACTGATTGCGTATCGCCGAAAATGACGTCATGAGTTGTTAGCCTTGGTCGGGAGAAACCACGTGATTATGAAGGGTTACTCATTGGCGGCGCCATTGTAATCTGCCTGAAAGCAGCTGTTCTTTGAGAAACTGCGTTAGTTTTTTGCTTTACACCTTGTGAAGTGAAGTGACTTCAATAACAAATTTTGAAAACAACTTTGAATTTTGCTGCTCCGAAGTTGAAAGAATGATACGTTTTTGTTTGAAATTTTAGATTATTTTTCATCCAGCTTTTATCGCGTTAGTTTTTAAGCTGTGTATTTATTATTAAATTTCATTGTGATAGATCGTTATTTGAAAAGATCTAATCAGGATCGGGAAGTTTCTAATGAGGATGGATTACGAAAGAAGAGGAAGAATAATCAAAAGTTTAGAGAGGAATATATTAAAAAGTTTCCTTGTTTAGTATCGGGAAAAGAAGGCTTTGCGAAATGCACTATTTGTAATTCGGAATTCTCTATTGTCCACGGTGGACTGGATGATTGTCACAGACACGTGATCGGTCCTAAACATTGTGCTACTGCAAAAGCACAGGTGCATCAGCAACCTATTAACAATTTTTATTCTTCAAAATTAGAAGAAAATGGTGTGATTAAAGCTGAAGTATTGTTCGTACGGTTTTTAATTGAGCACAATATTTCTCTATCTGCTTCCGATCATTCTGGCGCCTTATTTAAAAAAATGTTCCCAGATTCCGACATTGCAAAAAAGTATGGATGTGGACATACCAAGACCCAGGCAATAACTGTTTCCACTGCTGAGGGGATAAGAGAGAGTACTCTAAGTAAGCTCAGAACATCATTATTTTCTCTTTCCACTGACGGAAGCAATGACATATTAGATAAAAAGCTATATCTTTAATTTTTAATTATTATGATGAAGAAAAAGGACAAATCGTATCATCACTGGTTTCTTTATCTGAATCAACTAACAACACTGGTGAGGGAATTTTTGAACTTCTTGATGGAGAGTTTAAAAAATATCGACTGAAGTGGGAGAGTTGCATAGCATTCAGTTCTGATAATGCTAACACAATGGCTGGATGTAATAAAGGTGTTTTGAGCTATATAAAACAGAGGCAACCAAATATAAAATTCATTGGATGCCCTTGTCATTTGGTTCATCTAGCAGCTCAAAAAGCTACAGCATCATTGCCCGTTGATGTGGAGAATTTGGCGATAAAAGTTTTTTACTACCTTGAAAAGAGTAGTAAAAGAAAGTATGAATTTAAAAACTGTCAGATAGAATGTGATGTGAAACTTCACAAGATTTTAAAACATGTTTCAACTCGGTGGTTAAGTTTCGAAAATTCTCTAAAGAGACTAGTTGAGCAGTGGGACCCATTGCTAATTTTTTTTTCACAATCTGATGTTAAAGAGAATGCTACCTCAGAAAAAATAAAAGAGTTACTTAAATCAAACAAAACAAAGATATATTGTGTTTTTGTTACATCGATATTGCCTGTATTCACCAAGGTAAATGTTGCCCTGCAAAAAGAGCAACCTTCTATCCATACTTTGTATGATGATTTAATGAGCTTATATTATGAGCTTCTTGTACGATTTGTTTCGCCTTCTACCATAAGCAAATCCAAGTCTTCTCTGTTACAAGTGAAATTTCAGAAACCTAAGTATCAAAAACCTGATGAGTCTCTTATAATAGGATCAAGTGCTAGATCTATTTTGAGTGATCTGATGCCAGAAGATACAACTGAGTTCTTTTTGGCAGTGCGAAAGTTTTTTGCCACTGCATGTGAATATATTCTCAAAAAGTTTCCTTTAGAAGATGATTTTCTTAAGCATGCTTCTGTGGCAAACATTTTGAAGAGGCAGAATGCAAATTTTGCATCTCTTAAGTATTTTTATGATTTGTTTAATTGTGGTATTGACATTGATCAACTTGAGTTAGAATTTGCCTTTTTTCAGGCAGACAATTTTCCTTCTGAAATTTTAAATCATACCAGAGTAGATGAGGCATGGCAGAAAATTAGCCAGTTAAAGGATAACAATGGAATAAAGAGATATGTGGCTTTGCCAAAAATAATGCTTTCAATTCTGTCAATTCCCCATAGTAATGCTGGATCTGAGAGAATTTTTAGCATGATTCGTTAAAATCAAACTGATAATCGCTCGAGTCTGAGTACCAAAACATTAGAATCGATTCTAATCACTAAATTAAGCGTGGAAGTTTGTTACAATGCACAATTTACTGAGGATGAGTTAGAGCAAAAAATACTTGTTATTCATCACTGAAAAAGCATAAAGCGGTTTAGATACTGTGTTTCTGTAATTAAGGGTATTTTTAATTAAAGTCAGATTTGCTTATAGATTAGATTTCTTAATTAATGCTTTTACTTCTTAATTATAATAAATAATTCAAAGATTTGAAACAATTTAGCTATTGGTTAATGTCTATACAAATTCATTACTCTTAAAGAATAAATTTTAATGTGTAAGCTTTAGATGATATAAGTTTTTAAATATTGTTTTCTAATTCTGAAAGTTTTATTAGGAAGAAACTCATTTATATAATCCATTTTTCTTTCAATAAATTGGTATTAAATTGTTTTCTTGATATAATTGCTTTAAAATTTGGTGTAAAAAATATTTAATAGGAAACATCTTAGAATCTGACCTTCCTAAATAAAATAAGTAAAAAAAAATTTTGGTAACAATTGAATGAATGTAGAGAAAAAATTGTGAAGAGTTCACTTTTTGCATTTTACTGAGATGTTATATTATTTTTCTTTGAAATTTGTATAAATGTACAATAAACTTTCATTTGCAATTTAATAATTTTATAGCCTTAGAAAAGTGTACCTTCCTGTATGTGAATTAAAATTGTACTATCTAAATAACATGATTTTTTAAAAGTCTATGGCATTTTAATTTTTTTAAAAATTTCTCAATGTGAAATAACATTTTACGCTTGTTTCAAAATCTATTTTTCTTATATTTATCAACTGCATTTTGAAATTATAAGTGAATATAATTAAGTATCAATATGAGCATAGCAAATATTGCGGGATGCCGTAAATGTGTGTTGCGCGAGTGCTACTGATGGCTAGGTAGGCAAAGTTGGAGGGTATGTTATTATTTTTGAACTTCCAATACTATTGTGATCTTACAAAAGTTAATTGTTTCTAATTCTAATTAAAGCTCTCAATTTGTGTTTTTCTTACAATTGGGATAAGGCAATTATATTTTCATTACATTGCAAATTTTATGTTCTAGGAACTGCTCTTATCCTTGGTCAATTGCCACACGATAAAATTACTGAAGGTTTAATGGAACTTTGCCAAACTCAAACTTTACCGTTATCTCTGGTAAGTGTTGATAAAATCTGTACTGTTTTCTTTATTAAAATATTAAAAATCTTTTTGAGCATTTTCAAAATTTTTGTTTTTACCGGAATTATTTTCTTTTTCTGTGTTTTTTTGTCGAAACATTTGGTCAGAAATTTTAATCATAAGAATGGGTAAAAATATCTGAACTAGTGTCACATTTTATATTCTGTTCTATCAATTTAGAATGGGCTATTAAATTAATGTTCTTTTGTGTGACTGGGTTATACTTAAAATTGTGATTCATTTTTCTTCTTAAAAGTCCTTCATTCAATATTTTGACCATCGAGAGCAGTTTAATTTCTTTAAAAAGAATTGTCTATGTGTTTAGAATTGACTGCTAAATAATACTAAGTAATTGTACATCTTATATTTGTTTAGTAATTAAATAAAAATAACTATTTTAACCATAAGATTATTTTGAAGACTTTTTTTTTTTAATCAGTTGCAGATAAACTCAAGATTATGCGTGCAATATTAATATTAATTTTTGAACTATTTTTGTGATCCATGAAGTTATTGTTTGTTACATAGCTCCAGAATACTCACCATATTCATTTTTCATTTTAGTTAATAAAAGATGATAAAGAAAATATTAAAGAAGGGACAAAAGCAGATCCTGCCATCTGGTTAGATAGATTAGCTGCAATATTTAGGTAGTATATCTTTTTATCGCTTATACATTTCCCGAATATTTTCTCATCAAAATATTCTTTTGTTAAAGACAAGAAGTCCTTGTTTTTAAATTCTTATTTTTATATTTTGAATGTCTTTTCTGCATGAAATTCCATTTAAAATGTATTCATTTTTAGAAATATAACACCTTCCCTTACAAATGGGCAGCAACATCCATGCCAGCCAGTTGTAGAAAAAATATGGCCTCTTTTATCTGAAACTTGTAGCAAATATCAAGCAGATGTAAGAATAATGGAGAGGTGTTGCCGCTGTGTTCGGTTTGTGGTGAGATGTGTGGGCAAACAGTCAGCTTCACTTTTGGAACCTTTAGTGACACAGGTAATTTCTATCTTATATTTATTGCACTGTTTTAATGAAAATGTTTTCATTTCAAGTTGTCTTTGTCAAGACTCTTTTATTTTCAAGTTTAGAAATAATATTGATTTTTGATATTTTACTTATTGAGACCTCAAATAAAATGACATGTATTGCTTTACTTCATTTATTAAATTTATTGGAAATTTGACTTCATTCGAAGAAAGTGCATTTAACTTTTTTTATTTGTTGCAAGAAATTTTCTCAATAAAGTTATAAATTTTTGTCTCATTCAGCATCAAATAAATGCGCACTAAAAGATGTTTAAAAATTTTTTTGTTACGAATTTGAATTTTGAATCTTTTAACATTTCATATAAACATACAGAATAAAGACTGTTAATTTTCAGAGCTGTAGTACGGAAGAATTGCTCAAACCAAAAAATAAAAAATCTATACTGGAGGAGGAAAGCACAAAAGCTTCTGATGATTTTTTCACTGTTGTTGTTGTTGTCATTATAGGCCATTAAAGCAAGGGGTGTGATTTTTCTTGTTTTCTAGCGGCGCCATATATGGCCAAGAAATTCTGCCACATCCACAAGTCACACCCGTTTATAGGGCGGACCCGTACATCCTTTTATTCATCCACAGATCGTAATTTTAACATGAACCAGATAACAGGGTTCCCACGGTCTTAAAAAGTCCTTTAAAACTGCTTAACTTTTATTTTGGAAAATAAGGGCCCTTAAGAGTACTTAGTTTTGGTACAAGGTTCTTAAAAGTGCTTAATTTTTCAGCATTGATTGGAACAATTTTTCAGTTCAATGTTTTAAAACAAAAAGTTGTTCTTTTATCACCTAGAATTAGATCATGCACGGAGAGTAAAGCATTTTAGAGAGACAAGAAGAGATGTGTGTGAGGCAAGGAGAAGAAAGCATGTCTTTTTATTAATATATTGGTTCTTTCATTAATATATTCTGCCTTTTGCCTTGAATGATCCTCGATGAGAAGAGTGACATTCTAAAAGAAAAGAGTAGAGTGTGGACAAGGGAAATACTGCAGATGGAATAGATGGTGCTTTTTTTGGGGGGGGGCAGTTCTAAGGGAGACCCACACTGACCTTCAAAATTGACAGAATTCACGAAATTCAGTTCTATTGGTAATGCATCAGCTAATAGGAATAAAGTAAAACCGTAAGAAAAGAAGTATGAGAAGAAAAAAAAGTTTTGAACTAGAATCTGTAACGAAAATTAATTCCAAAAATCTTGGAAGAATTAAATAAATTTGTATAATATTTCAAAGCGTAATAAGTAACTGTAAATTTATAAGAAGCAGCAACATTTTTCAAAATTCATGATTGTACTAAAAATTAGACAGATATGTAATAAATAGGGTTTAAAAAATCCCATCCCACCTAGATTTTATATTCCTGAGATTTATTGAGTTTTTGAAGAAAAACCTCAAGTTTTTTCAAAAATATTTTAAATTTTTATTTTTGTGTACTAAATAATGCATGATTTGCTCCTAACAAGAAAGTTAAATGTTAGGTAACTATTTATAACTTGTTTTGCTGCAATGTAATTTTTTTTTTTTTTTAAAGTTTTAGATTGTTCCGCAGTTAGATTGTTATTTTTTTTTGTTTCTTAAGTATAAGCAGATTGTTTCATACAAATTTAAATCTACTCAATTAAAAGATCCCAAACTTTTTGTTATTAATGTCTATTGGAATAAAATTCAAATTTAGATTTTAATANTAAGCAGGTTTTAAAAAATCCCATCCCACCTAGATTTTATATTCCTGAGATTTATTGAGTTTTTGAAGAAAAACCTCAAGTTTTTTCAAAAATATTTTAAATTTTTAATTTTGTGTACTAAATAATGCATGATTTGCTCCTAACAAGAAAGTTACATGTTAGGTAACTATTTATAACTTGTTTTGCTGCAATGTAAATTTTTTTTTTTTTAAAGTTTTAGATTGTTACGCAGTTAGATTGTTATTCTTTTTGTTTCTTCAGTATAAGCAGATTGTTCCATACAAATTTAAATCTACTCAATTAAAAGATCCCAAACTTTTTGTTATTAATGTCTATTGGAATAAAATTCAAATTTAGATTTTAATAATCATTTTTCTCAGTTAGCATTGCAACTTAATATACTGTTTCTTTTTTTTTCTTTTTTATATATTTTTTTAAAGTTTCTATTAACTTTTGGTTGCTTTAAAATTAGTAAATTTTTTTCGTCAGATTGTTTAGTAATATTAAAAAAAATTCCTAATGTCAGTTTTGGCTGGAAATAATTGTAAAGCTCATCTTAAAAGTAAAAATAACACAGTTGCTGTTGAGGAATAATTTCAAAATGGTTAAGTTACACATTACTTTCAATATGTTTTTCATAAAATTTTTCAATAGATTTTTTAAAAACTATTAATTCACCATAAAAATAAAATATCAAATCATAATAATATTAGAGAATAATATTAAGAATTATACAGGATGATAAAGAAATATTACAAGTAAATGTCCATAAATTATGAAAAAATAGATAATTTATAAAGATTTGTTAATTAAGTAACCTTACCAATTTTCTAACCATAGGAATACATTGATACCTTTGAAAAATCATTTTAGAACCTATTATTAATATGTTCCACCGAGAACTATTAAAAAACATATTTAGAACATTATAGTTTGAAAATTATAAATCTTAAACATAATTGTATTTTTATTCTATAAAAATTTTATAAAAATATTTATTGCAGTGAATTTAAAATATATATATATATTAAGCTAAGCCTAACGAGAAAAATTGGAATGATTCAAGGTGCTTAGATATTAGTATGACCCGTTTTTATTTAAAATAGGACTTAATTTGACATGACATAGTTAAGAAAACTACTCTCATGCATAATACTAATTCAACTTCTTAGTATTAATTTTTTTTTAATTACTATATACCCTTATAAATGAAACATTTTGTTAATAGAGAAAAATAATTTTTTTGGCATAATTGAATATTTACCAAGATTGGCCCATAGCTGAATATGTATGTCGTGCATGTCTAGTAGCGAAATATAAAAAGTTTTAATAATTTTTTCAATATTTTTTCAAAATTTCTTTATCTACTCTTTTTTTAATATATTTCTGCACCTAATTTTACAATTCAATTTCTATAAAATGATTAAAAAAGGAATACAGATAATTTTTATAGATGTCGTTAATCTTTAACAATCTGAAAATGTTTTAAAAGAACCCAACCCGGGTTTGCAAAAATTGTCTGGTTCTTACTTTGGCGAGCCCTGAAACAATTATTAAAACAATTTATTATAAAATTGTTTTTTTTTTATTGATTTTTTTTCAAGAAAGTTAAATAATTGGCATTGTCACTGGAGGTATATATTTATTCGATGATAAACAATCATACTATTTTTATGGTCCTTAAATTTTTTTTAAAAAAAGTCCTTAATTTTTGCTTTGTTGAAAGAGTGGGAACCCTGGAGAATGATTACTCTCCAATTCCGTACCCCCAAAGGTATAATTTGTTATGGGAACATGGAAGACTTTGTGATCTGCAGATTTAACATGCACCAGTCAGCATTTACTACACAGGGAATCTTTGGCCGGCTGAATTCGAACTCTTGTTCTCATGAACGTGAATCCAGTGCCCTGCCAACCAGGCTATCACGGCCTGATTTTTTTTTCTTCCTGTTTACGTTAACTGACGATATTTTATGCTGAAGAGTGTCATAATCAATAGCAATCATTTGTTGATTTATGTAATATCCATGATGTATCATTTACAATATATTAGTTTCAATTAATTGTCCATATTTTTCTCAGTTATTTGCCATATCTATATAAACAGTACTTATAGAAATGTTAAAGAACAAAAGAAAGTAAACCAGAAGAAAAAAAACAGAAAATGAAAGAACTAAAGAAAGAATTTTCTCTTGCTCTTCAAAAAATGGAATAAAGAAGGTCAAGAGATAGCTATATTTCTATTGAAACTCTAGGCATGTAACAAAACAATATTTTACAAAATTTTTATCTAAAAATTTTGAAAATTCAGCTACATGCAGCTGGTTTTTAATGACCCCTTAGAAAAAAAGTAACCTCACATGATCAGGATAACCCAATATCTAGCTATATTTGACATCAAAAAGCCAAATATTTTTTATAAATTAGTTTATATAGTTTGATAAAACAAGGAATATTTCAAAAAATTGAAATTTGATTTTTTTTTTCCCCTCAGATCTAGACTTAGTGAAATAAGTTATCAGCAAAGAAACTTATATTCAACCACCGATAAATTCTATGGTTCAGTTTTCTAACACAAGTGGGGGGGACTTCAATAGCATCCTTTTAATAGTTTTTGCAAAATATTTAATAGATTTGAAAATTTCTGGTCACAACTAGTCAAGTCTAATGGAGGGAATTTCTAAAGGCTCTCTCTTCTGGAGAATTATTTTGATTAACTAAAAAATTTTGGAAAATTTTCTTGATACATTTTACTATTATATATGGGAATGCTTAAAAAGAAATTAATTTCAAAGCCCTTTCGTGACACTGTGCTGAAATTTTCCTGCTGCTCGCTGCTCTTCCCTTGAACAATATGGGGAAAACAGCCTCATTTGAAAGTTAGGAAAAAGCTAGAGCTAACACTCAGAGCTCTCAAGAAAAAAAATTGTATTTTCAAAAATTAGTTAGAGATTGCTTATCAACTGAAGCATTAAACCCATTGCCATGTACAAGATTTACAAAATGGAATAGATGTAATCCAAAACTGAAGAAGAAAGACCAAAATTAGATCAGAACGAGGCTGAAAAAAAATTCTATTACATATTTTTATTAATACTCATGACAGTTCTTCATGATTCGGATCAAAGATTTCCAGTCGCCACTTTTGGCCCATGGGCCATAGGTTGCATTTTTTTTTATTCATGTAACAATGAGCATTGTTGTGTGCGTGTTTTAATTTTTTTTAACAATGTAGGCAGTTATTTGACTTTCTTATAATTATTATTTTTCTTTTATTATAGATGGTACAGATATATCAAGTCTATCATCATTCCTGTTTTTTATATTTGGGAAGTGTTCTAGTTGATGAATATGCTTCTGATCCTGGTTGTGTACCAGGATTAATAGATATGTTACAAGTACTTATAATTTTTCAGTTTTGAAAATACTATTAACTAATTTCATGTGCAATTATTATGTATACTTACCAACAAAGTATTTATTGTATACAATGCCAAATGTTTTTTAAACACCGTATCAAATTATTACTCACTTTTCCTGAACATTTTATATAATACCTGGACATTCTTTAAAAGGACAAATGCTATTTATCCATAGTATGAAAAATTATTCTGATACTGCAATTATATAAATGGTGTGCATTTCTCAAAATTGCAAATGTTATTCTAAAAAAATAATAAAAGTGCCATTAAAAAAAATTAATTCAAAATACGTAAGGAAATATAAATATTTCCTAGGTAATATAAACATTTCCTAGGCATTATATCAAATACCAAGTGAGAAGATGTCAGCCTCTCAATTAGTATTCACTAGAGTGCCTAGAAAATGTGTAAAATATGAATCGTTTCATACATTGGTCATACTATAGAATGCCTGATTTCAAACTTTGCCTGTAACATATATATAGCATAACTGCAAAATTCTGGATTACTCAAGGGTTTTTTAAAGTTAGGATTTCAAAAAATTCCTAATTTTAATTTTAAGCCATTAAATATGATTAAATTACTGGACGAAAATTAAAATTTAAAAAAAAAAATTGTGTTTGATTCCATCGTAAACCCTCATAGTTTTTTTCTCATTTCATTAACTCTATAATTTTTCTAGTGTTTTTTAAAATCTTGATATTTAGATATGATATTGCAACACAAGAATTTCTAAACCTTTTTTTTTTCTCTCTCTTTTTTTTTCAAGATCTGAATTCAAGATGATAAAATCGTGTCATGTTTTTCAGTTTTTGACATTCATAGCAACTCTTTTCTTCATAGTTTTTAAATTTTTAATAGAATATTATTCTAACACACAAATTTCTAATCACATCATGGTGCGTGGCGTTTTTAAAAAGTGCATAAAGGTGCTTCTTCCATCGGAGATTTTAAAAAGTGCTTAATATATCTTTTTAAAAATGAGGTTTTCACATTGTTCTATTTAATGTTTTCACAATTAATTCAACCAAAATCCATTTTGGCATACCTTCGGTCCTTAGTGTATGCAAGCGCCAATCATTTTACATGTTTGATGCGTGTGCTTCTACAGAGATTGGTTTGGTGAGATTCTAGCACTCTCAAATACAACTCTACTGCATTTTGCAAGTTATTTTCATTTCAGGCTTCATTTTGTAACCTGAACCTCTGAAGTCAAACCAAAAAATCTTTTGATTTTTAATGGTGGCTAATATAATCAGGAAAAATGTTCTTTGCCAGAAACTAGCTATTTTATTATGATCATGTAAAGTCTTTGAAAATTATTTTGCATTTTGTTTATGTCTATAATGCTTCTTTTTTTTTTCTTTTCTTTTTTTTTTCTTTTCTTTTTCTTTTTTTTTTTTTTTTTTTTTTTTTTTTNTCCTTTTTTTTCTTTTTTTTTTTTTTGAGTGCTTAAAAATGTTTATATGTGGCTTTGCCCCCTGTCACATGCAATAATCTTGTTTTCACCAACTCTAGTTTTTTTTATCATAACAATGTTTTTAATTTAGCATATGAATTGTATTTGAGTAATAAGTTTTTAAGGCCATACTGTGTTTATATCGATAATACTATAGGTTAACATGAATTTATTGATCTTTTTTTTTTTGTAGGATTTGCTACAGAATTTTTAAAATAGCAATGTCTTTAATAGTACAATAGTATTTCAAACTGTATGTT
Source organism: Parasteatoda tepidariorum (assembly GCF_043381705.1). Classification (NCBI taxonomy): domain Eukaryota; kingdom Metazoa; phylum Arthropoda; class Arachnida; order Araneae; family Theridiidae; genus Parasteatoda; species Parasteatoda tepidariorum. The sequence goes on from NC_092207.1 coordinate 65,670,259, forward strand.
TCAGTAAACTTTTTTTTTTTTGACATGCTCAATTCATTACGATATTATTGTAAATCCCTGCAGTTTTTCTATTCGTTTTTTCAACAGTTATTGCTACGGATTTCCATGTAGTTTTTTAAAATATTCTCTCTTTTTCTCCCGGTCAGGGAGTAAAGAAAATTCTGGGTTTTAGAAGTCTCAATTCTATGATAAAACTATACATCATTTACTATATATCATAAGAAAATTATTGTGATCTTACCATTTCTTGCATTTCCAAAATCTGTAAGCATGTAATTAATAAAAGTTATAACTTTATTATTTTGTAACTTTTTTCTATATTTCTTATTTAACAGTAATGTTTGCTTATAATCTCTTCTTAATATTATTCTTTGTCATTATTATGTTTTTAATTATAATTCAAAATACAAGGCTTTAAACTAATAATGTTTCCGATTTATTATGTTACTAATTAATCTTGTGATATTGCCTTTCAACTCCTACTTTGCTTCATGCAAAGAAACCTTATTAACGTTTATGAAATTAAAACATGTAAAGCAGTCTTTATTTGAATATTTTACTCTTCCCTACCATATCACATTAATTAGCGCAGTAAAAAAGTAAGGTTATTAATATATTTTATGAATGAAATGTTTTTAAAGTTTTATTTATTTATTTATCCTTCTCTCTCTTTCAGGCATTTTGTGGTCCCACTTTTGCATTGTTAGAAAAAATCGATGGCTTGAGAAGTTATCCTGACACAGTAGATGATTTGTTTCGATTATGCACAAGGTATGTATTATGCTTGATAAATGATAGTCTTTTTGTCGGGTTTATGTATTTAATTATTTGTTTTTCATTTTATTATTCATTATGGTAAAAGATTTGTGGGTTGGTCATTGTCAATAGAATTATTTTTGTGCCTAATAATTAATGTATAGTTCATGTTAATGGGTGTGTAATATATATATATTTATATATNATAAATATATGGCTGGGATAGCCTGGTTGGTAGGGCGTTGGGACCGTGTCCAAGAGATTGTGGGTTTGATCCTCATCGGTTGAAGACTGCCAATGTAGTAGGTGGTGACTGGTGCATGCTGCATCTGTTTGGTCACACTGTCTTCCTTGTGCCCATAACAAATTATGCCACAGGGGGTACTGAATTGGAGATTGATCGTTCTCTGATTCTGGTAAAAATTATAATCTGTAGATGTATGAATGGATCTGCCCTATAAATGCTCTGTGAGATGTATGTGGCTGACGATGGCACCACTGAAAAACATGAAACGTACCCGCTGCCTTAAATTTGCTTGGTGTCGCCAAGCAGGTTTGCTGATATTGGAAAGTGGCATTGAAAACTAGAACATATGTATGTATGTGTGTGTGTGTGAAGTAACCTTTAAAATTGCCCAGTTTTTTTTTTGTTTNTTTTTTTTTTTTTTTTTTTTTTTTTTTTTTTTTTTTTTTTTTTTGATTAGTATTACGTGGGTGTATTTTTTTCATGGAGATAAGTGCCCAGGTTTGTGAGAACTCTCTTATTATTTAGGTATCATTTTTTCTTTCAAATACCAAAAAAACGCATTCTAGTTCTCAAGAAAATTTTAATGTTTATGTGATTCAGGGTGAACTTGTTTCTTAAATTTCCTAATATTTTTGTTTTGTTTGTTGAATCTTTCTGGTGATCTTGACTGTTGACAAAGAAAATTTCTAAGTATTCAATTATTTCTTGAAATATTCTTATCTAGGTTATATTTGTAAACATTAGTTTAAATGGTCTCTAATTAATTATAATTATATTTTACATCATGATTTTTGCTAAATTTTCTTATATACTTTTTTTTAAGTTGTGGCAACCAAAGTTGATTTTTTAAAATATGGCCTGCACTTTTGTGAATGTGCACACAGGGTATTGATCTAAACGTTTATAATGTATGTAATGAACAAGGCCTTATCTAAAAATTACAGATTATTGCTTCTTATTTTTTTTTTACTCTGCCATTTAGCTCTTGATCCCATGTGGCTCTGTCTTAATTATTGCAAGCCATGTACTCTTTCTACATTTTTAAAGTTACAAAACACGAGAAAAGAAAATGGAAAATAATTTGACGAAAAAAAAATGCTAAAACCTGATAATATTTAATGACATCAGACTAACCAATTTTTCCTCAACCGTAAATGGTTCTTGGAATATTTTAATGTGTTGAAACTGAAAATGTTTAGTTTTTTTTATCACTAATATTTTAAAGCTTGCCTTTAGTATTTTTCATTATCCTGTTCCTTTACTTTTATTAGATTCCTCCAGTGGTGTCCTATAGCAATTCTTCAATGTCCAATAATGAAACCAATTCTCCAGTGTGCTATTCACGCTATTACCTTAGACCACAAAGATGCTAATACATCTGTAGCCAAATTTTTCCATGATTTTGTTAAGGGTGCTAGAGTACAGGAATCTAGTAAGCAAGTAAGTTCAAGCATTTATCATTGAAATTTAAAAGCATTTGTTTTATACATTTATAGCTGGTAACAGTACAGATTTATTTTAGTTTTGTTGGCCATTTTATTCCTATCTTCTTTCCTTTTTTATTTCAAATAAAATGATGTTAAGCTTAAAAAAATCTAGATTAACAACTTGTTTTAGATTTTTTGTATGAGTTAGGAGATTACAAGGCTAAAATTCAAATCGGAACAATTTTAACAATGACTAATTCAATTGCTTTACTTCCTAAATTTCGGTCTTGTAATTTAGCATTTTTTTATATTAAATTATTAATTAATAATAATTATATCAAGTTTTTACATTGACATAAAGTTACGTTTTTTAGTTTACATAACCGATTGCCTAGTACTATTAAAAACTGCCACTGTCAAGACAAAAACTAGTTTCCACGAGTAAAAAGTCAGCTCTGGTATTTTAACAAAAAAGAAGACTTTTGTATTGAAGAATACATGTAAATAAAATAATAGAAGCCATATTAACATATTGAGCTTACTAACGATGTCAATATACTCTTTTGACATCGTATTAGCTGCTTGTATTTGATTTAAAGCATTTAAGTTTCTTATTACTGCTCTTGATGTTAGTTGCACTTTGTCTCACTATTCTGTATTGATATTTGTGTTTCCTTTTTCTATTTTACTTTTAAGTAATTATTTAATGTTCTAATAATGATAATCAAGAGTTGTTTTGTCAAATTTTAGGGAACGCAGGATGCAACCTCATTTCACCAAAGAAGAGCCCTGACAAAAGCTCTTCTGAATGAACAAGGGCAAAATTTAATGAATACACTAATGCAAGCCTGTATTTTCAGTCTACCCACTTACATGTTGTCCAACGTTGCAGATGTTTTATATGATTTAGTTCTCTATGATAAAGAGGTGAGTTATTTTATTTGATTGTGTTTCTGTAACTGCTTTGTGTTTTTTAGATGACATTTTAAAGACAAAAAAAACATTCTTTGAAATTTTTTTTTAATTTTAAAACAGGCTTTGAAAAATGTTTTCTAATTATTATATAAAAAACCAAATTACAATATTAAATTTTCTCATTATTCCTAGTAAGAGAATAACCCAGTTTAAGAGCTCAGTAAGTAGTAACATTTTAAAACTGTGAAATAACAAACAGTTATAATTTAACCTGAAATTTATGAATATGTTTATTTATATGTTGGAAATAGTTTTACATTTGTTATTGAGAAAAGGTTAATGAAAGCAGATATATAGATAATGAAAGCAGAATCTGTAATATTCTACAGTCATATTAAAAGTGATATAATTTTTTTTTTTTTTTGGTCTAAGAGAAATTAATCAGTATAGTAAAAATAAGAAATTAATCAGTATAGTAAAAGTACATTGATTGATTTTCTTATCTATGCAAGGCTCCCAAAACTTAAAACAGTCCTTAAAAACTGCTTAATTTTTATTTTGAAAATAAGGGCCCTTAAAAGTGCTTAATTTTGGTACAATGTTTTTAAAAGTCCTTAATTTTTCAACATCAATATAGTTTATAGGAACGTTTTTTCAGTTCAATTTTTTAAAACAAAAAGTCATTTTTTTATCACTAAGAATTAGTCCCTGCATGGAGAGTAAAACATTTTAGAGAGGAAAAAAGGAATGTGGGGGGGGGGACGGCAGGCAAGGGGAAAAATGGGAAAAGTTTTTAACAAAATTGTATCTTTTTTTTAAAAAAAAAAAAAAATAAATTCAAATAATTAAAAAAAGTATTTAATTTTCTGCAAATATGGTATTAAGCTAACGGATAAAAATATTTAGTACTTAGAATACAAATATTTATGTAAAAGAAATCATATTTGCCGCTAACGTGTCTAAATATGCGCATGGCCCTTCCTTTATCTACCTACTGTGCAAGTGGCCCTTCACTCGAAAAGGTTGTGCACCCCTAACCTAAATGTACTTTCTAAATTATTAAAATAAGGCAAAAATTAAATGTTTCAGGTGCCTTTGAATCAAAGTCTTTACATGTGATATATTTTTTAGTATCCTGGCATGGTACAAAAATTCAGGACAAATCATGAAAATAGTTTAGTCTTTTCCAAATAATAAGATTTTTTCTCTTCATAAATCATCTCTGAACATGAAAGTTAATTAAGAATTAAATTCTGAATAAAATAAGCAAAAATTACCTTCCAATAAACCAATTTTTGAGAAGAGAACATCATAAGTACGAAAATTTTCAAATTTCGAAGCAGAAAATTATATTGAAATGAAGCTGAATCATTTGCTAAACCTACGAAAAAAATTTAAAATAGTTGAGTCATTTACTAAGTGGAAGGAAACAATGTCACCAACTATTGCTATCCATTGTTACATCATGCTTTCCATTTGAATAAACAAACGAATTAAATTATAATTGGATTAAATAATAGCATGATCTAAGTACATGTGAATATTTTAAAATGGTCAGAAATAAGTCAGTGAAGACTTCTTTTAAAATAAAAAATGAGTTTACTTCTGGTTTACTTAAAATTGGTACTGTTTCTTTTAAATCACTATTCAACTGATTTTGCCCAAATTTTTTATTTTGCCATGTAAAATTATGTTCTTTAGAATGATGCGAATAATTGTATGCCTTACGATTCAATTTTTTTTTTACTATTATTTTTAAAAAAATGCTAAATATTTAATAAAGGTAATTTTTTGCATTGAATTATCTTTTGATAAATGAATTTTATTACTATGTGCGAAAAATTTTCATTTTGATTTAAAAAGTTCTCAAGATATAACGTAATACACCAGAAAATTAAATTAACATTAAGTTGCCCAAACTTTGGAGCACTCTCCTAACCAAACTATATCCTCTGTCCCTATTAATTAGTATATTTTGCCCTATTAATTAGCCATTAAGATTAAATCCTAGAACATAAAGATCTGATCATTAGATCAAAAGTTATTGAGGTTGATCCTTTTTTTTTTATCTTTTTTTTTCTGCTCTGTACATTCCACTTAACTTAGTTTGGGATTCAGTTCCTTGTAATAACTCTTATTATAAATATTCTCTAGTGTATATAATGTATTTATTTCAAATGTTCTAAATTTAGATGGTCAAAGTATGGCTTGAAAGTGCTTTGAGATTGCTTCCCACCCAAAGCAGTGGTGGCACCATCACTGCAACTCCTGACCAACTACAAGAATTCCATAAAAATATTGTCAAGTAAGTCACATGAAATGTATTTTGTGATTTCCAACCTTTGCTGTTTAATTCTGAATTTTAATGTATATGAAAGACACCTAAATGATGATTGTAAAAAAAGTATATTTAATTTTTGTATTAATTTTATTATTTTTATTTCAGTGCTGAGCATATGAAGAATGTGCAGTCAGTAGTTCGTGAATTTGCTAGGCTGTACAGATAATGTTGTGTGAGATGCAGTCATGTTTTTACTAGTCACTGTAATAAGTGATTGTTTCAAACAAATGCTCATATATCTTAGTGGTGATCCATAAAAAGTTAAAACTCTTACTCTGACTGTGCTTGTAAATTTTTCTGCACTTCATGGCTTTAAAAGGATCATTGCTATTTTTCGTTTTTTATATAAAAAAAATACTATTGGACAGGACAGTGATTGTGCTTCACGTAATGAGCTTATTCAGTTCTTACAACGTCTTCCCATGTGGATATTCATTAAATATGCTCTTTCATTAGATTTCTCCCATTTCTGCCTCCATAATTATTTTAAAATTCTTCATGATCTTCTTGGGTAAGATGCTGCTGAAATATATTGTCCAAACTTATTTTCAATCACATTTCTCGCTTGGACTTGCAATTCATGACAGGTTTCAGTTTGATTCTTCCATAACTATTGACTAAAGTCATCAACCTCTTTCCGTCTTGTGCAAATAATGAAAACATATTTAAGAATGTTGTATGAATTTTCAGTGATCTTATATCTGTGATGGGAGACACTCACTCGTATTTGTTTTTTTTTTCTTTTTATTTGAGGAATATGGTTGTTGAAATTGCATTTGACAAGGACTGCCAATTATACTTTTGTTGAGTTGTTACATCAAATTTTATTTTTTTGTCGACAATTAATTAATTCCTAAATTGTTAAGTCCTTACTGAATGCGTGTAGCTTTCTAATTGATTTTGTAGCATTCAGCTATCTATGAATTTTAAACCATTTAAAGTTTTCCATGCAGTTTGTAAAAAAAAAAAAAAAATAGTAATTTCATACATTCACAATAAAAAGAATATGCTAATATTTTTAATGAAAATTATTTTTTTTTATTATACTGATAAATATATTTGATTCAAAAGTTTTTCTTTTAAATCAAATTTTACACAAGCATATTTGATAAAAAAGTTTACTTGTGTGTTTTTCTTTTGTTGTTAGGGTAATTGCTGTAAATTTTAAACTCTAATCTGAAAACATCTATTTATTCATGTTTTTAATATTAAATATTTCACTGCTTTTAAATTTGTCATTTTAAAGTGGAATATTATTTTGTGTTTTGAAATTAATTTGAATTGTGTTGTTGGAAATTATTTTTTATAGCAAATTAATTCTATTTTTTTATTCATCATTATACTTTTGTGTATTACATTTAGATTTAAGTCATCTACCTCACTGTTTCAGTTAGATTTTTTTTTCTTTTTTTAAAGTTGATATTGTTGGTAGAATATATTGATTTAATAATTTAAATTCTATGACAGGTTATAATATACTTTATGTATGATACTCATCAAATAGTGCAAATCTGCAAATTAATTTATCTCTGTACTGAATTATTGCAATGGAAAAGTCTAGTATTTATTTATTTTTTCCTCAAAAAATTCATTTACATTAAACAAAACTAGTTCAAGTTTTTATTGTTACTTGTTAATATAAATAGTTACAAGCAAGAATAAATGCTTATTTTATCAAATTATAGTTGTCTAATTTTAGATGAAGTCTTCAACGAACTCAAAAATATGAATTGGGTAGTAATAGCAATTAAGCCACTAGTTTTCATGCTGGAAAACTTTTAATTTAATACTATATAAGTGTGTCTCTTAAGATTTTTTCCATAATTCTTAAAAAAAATGATTTTAAAAAAATAAATTTGTTACACATATTTTTCTACCTGCAAAATTTTGACACTAAAGTGTAAATATTTAAAGAAAAAAATCTGGAAAAAAAATTAGCAAAATATGCAAAATGACATTGCAAGATAACCTCAAAATGTTTTTTACTGTGGGACTTACAATTCCATTATATTGTCTGCATATCATATTATTTATTATGTTCGTAGTAGTACAAATTAATTTTTTACTAATATTTTATGTATGTTTGTGAGAGAAAGAAAAAACATGAAACTAATAAATGATTCACAAAATATTTAGTATAATATTTTCCAATTATTGTATGGAAAATTACTATAGATGCTTAGTTCAACTTTTTTTAGAAAATATATTTAAATTTATCTTTCAGTAGAGTCTATTTTAGACTTATTATTGATCAGTTCATGTAACACTGTATAATAAAAAAGTAGTTTATTGCTTAGAATATGTTTTTCCCCATTTAAAAAATATTTGAATTTCAATATAGGTTAATTCATTGTTAATTATATTATTATTACTTTCATTTGTTTTTGATAAAGATTTTAATGCTACATTTAAATTATTTTGTTGTAATGTTATATAATAAGATGGTTGAATTTTTATGTCTGTAGAATTTTTTTTATTAAAGAAAGACTTTGTTTCTAACTGTCTATAAATAATCTTAATAAATTATTTAAATTTCATTATAATAACCCAAACATATTAAAAATTTTATACTTAATAGAAATAAAGTTTTACCATTGAATATTAATTTAGTTTGCGAAATTTATTTTAAGTATACTCTAACTGATGTAAAAAATGATTTGAAAGCAAAGTTAGCTTTATTTTGCATTGCAAGTTATCAGAGACAGATCATAAGAATTTTTTTTTATTAAATCGCCTACATTTTAATTTAAACAGTGCAATAAAAATTAAGATACTTTCTACGTGTAAACCTATTTATTCATGCTAAGGCTATTGATATATATGCTAATATTCAAGCCTAAAGTAGTTCTTAATATTCTATTGTATCTTTGTTTTCTTTCTTCTTTTTTTTTCAGTTAATAATAGTCCTGTTACAACTGAAAAAGCAATTAACTCGATCAGTTATTCCTAAATTCTGTTTCATGGAAATGTAAAGTTTCATAAAAAAAAATATTATAACCTATATTACTTATGCCATACTACTAGTAATATATTTTATAGAATAAAAATTTTTTGTATTAAGTTTCATTATTGAAAATTTTTATTTTGCTCTCATAATATGCATTATAATATGCTACACATCTAGACCAATTGATAAATTTCTCTCCTAAATGTGAAAACATTAAATGTGAATTCAAATATTTGTTTGAAAAGCAGTACCAGTTTTCAATCAAATATTTGAACTCATATTTTTTTCTAAATCATCTTCCAATAATAAATAAAAGGGAAAATTGTTTTATATGCATCTATTATTAATTAATGTATTGGGTAGATAATAAATTAAGAAATACTAGCTTTTTTCTTCTTTCTTTTATTGAATCATTTTGTTTTTTAGCTGTGCAATAAGTAATTTTTCATATATAAATTTAAAAGATAATTTTGTTTAGATTACTCTGTGACTGCCTAAGATTTCAGTGTATGTTTGTGAAATTTTGCAGTTTTTTATATAAATTTTGTTAAATGAAAATTTTTTCTGGTTAAAACATTTTGAGTATCATCAAATGTAATTGTCAATGTGTACATTACTCGTAAAATATTGTAAATTAAACGTAAGATTAATGGGGGGAATACTATGTTTCTAATCCTTTAAATTTCAGTAAATGTTTGAAGTTTTTAGCAATATTGAATTCATGAGTAATCATTGAAAGATGTGATATATTTATGCTGTTTTCCTTGCAGAGGTGCTTTTGTAGAAATGTTATATATTTGCAATTAGTTTGCCAAAAAGTTTACTTTATAATCAAAATATTATTTTTTTTTAATAATTTTTTCAATGGTATATTTTCCAAGTTAATGTAATGAATGCATATTATTTTTAAGCATAATTTTTTGAAAGGACATTTTTTTTAATTCTGCAACTGTTATCATCCAATAACCATCATTTTCTCAGTACTCATTCTACATTTTTTAAACTTGTGTATGACTTGCTTACATTCCTCGTCTACTTAATCTTAGAATGTATGAAAATATCTAGCGTTTATTTGCTAGAAAAATAAATTTTGTCGCAATAACCTTTTAAAGTATTAAATAAAAATTTTTATTTGAATCTCTTGTTTTCAATGAAAAAGTATGAAAAGACTTATCTACAAGTAAGATGTAGATTTTATATTTATATATATAGAATTTCATCGTAAAGTGTTCTTCAATTAAATTCAAGAAAATTAGGCAGCAAACATAAAGTAAAGTAGAAAATTAAAATAAAAAAAAGATTTTTTTTAAATGTCTGGTGAGCTCGTAACATTTTTATCTTTGTTGATCAAATAAATATTTGATTAATAATAAAAAGTGAAACAATGCGTAGTGGTTATCTTGTTTCAAAATTGTTTTCTTTATTATTATCATTTTCATTCTACATATTCATAATTATTTCCTTATATTTTCTTACAAAACCCTTATTGTTGGAAAACTAACTCATTTACTTACTACATCACTTAATACTCCAATTGTTGCAAAACTAAACAACTGCAAATTTGCTCATAATTTCGCAAGAAGCATTGTTCATGATTTTGATGCAGCAGTTCTTTAAAAGCCTAAATTAATGCTCGTTGTGTTAAAAAAAATATGGAATTCTACTAGTACTTTTGAGAATACTAGTTACTTTTAATGGTTGCCATTATTTTGATTTCTTCAATCTCTTTTTCCAAATGATTAAATTCTTCCCTTATTATTTTATGTCGCATTTGTAAATTTATTCAAAATAAAAAATTTGAAGCTGGTGTATTTGTGAAGTCAATCTGTCATCAATATTGTGGGATTTTCAAAGTGAATTTATTGAAACCAAGAAAATTATATTTTTCGACAACTACTTGGTAGTTTGCTTCCCCTTTTTAATAAGTATTTAAAAATCTAAGTCACTTAGTTCCATTTTCATTTATGTGTAGTCAATCCTGTCACGTTTTTCTATTTTTTATTCTCTTATTCTTGGCAATTCTATTGGAATGATTTTTAAAAAAAAATCTGTTATGTCTTCTTGCTCAACGTATCAATATCTTCAATCTATACTTTTTCATTACAGAAGATATTGAAACTGTTTATTATCTGATTTACTTGTTCTTTACCTTTTTAAATTAATATTACGTTTTAATGTACAGTATATAAGTAAAAATAACACTTAACGTTTTTGTGAATAAATGTTAATATTGTAAGTAAGTACAGTTTATATAACAGGGATGAGATTCTTCCGCGGATTTCCGCTTTTTTTCAGATTTTTCCATTTTTCCCGCTAATTTCCGCTGAAATTTTTTTTTGCTCAAGTTAAAATGTTTTATGAGGAATTTAATTTTCCTCGGAGGGAAATTGTAGAAGTCCCTTTTCCTCCCTCTGAAGTTTCTCTAAAAATCATTTCCTTGGGATAAAACTGGTTGNTTCCTTTTTTTTTCTTTCTTTTTTGTTTTTGGATTTCCTCTTTTTTACTTTCTGACTACTCTCATCCCTGATATAATTAAAAATTCTACGCTACTCGTGGGTATTTATAATTTATGAAGAATTTTTTTTTTTAATTTTCATATGTATTTGGATAAAAACATTTTTATTTATTTATTTTATTTTTTTGCAATTGCTTACAATAATGGTAAGTAATTTATCTTCTAAAAATATATTAGCATGCTTTGTATGTCTATTGATTCCAGCATGCAAGCACACAGTTTTAAATAATATTATCGTTCGTTTTTGTAACGTAAACCATCTCATGGCGCACATGAAGTGAAATAGCTATACTATCGCTCAATTTTCTTGCCCTTGTACTTTTTAGTTTTTAAATGCTCAAAATTATACTTGAATACTTTTTTGCATCTTTTTTTTTCCCCCGGTTATAAGAAAAACTAACTTATTTGTATTTTCAATTTTTGAAATTCAAACATCATTCGATAGTTTTAGAGTAATTGAATGCTTTTTCCATAGCTGCCAATTGTACTGGATTCTGCCAGTTTTTCTTGGTTTTTGTGTATTTCATTTAACTTTTTTTAAATTGGAAAAAAAATCTATTTCAAATGAGATATATTAAGTGTCTTGCTTGCTTGAGTATTTGTCATAAGTATTAGTCAGAGCTCTCGCAGGTCAGAGAAAATCTGGAATTGTTAGGGAATTTTATTTTAACTCTGAAAGCAGGGAATAGTCAAGGAAAATTACAATTATTTTTTTTTACTAAAACCTTGAAAATTCCTTTATCATGCCTGGAAAATAACCAATCTTAAATTGTGATTAGCAGTAATCAGTTATTGAGATTTGAGTTAAATAATTATAACAACTATTACAATTAATGTATGTGAAGCTTTTCCATGTTTCCGTTCTCATTTTATTTTATATTTTTGCTCATAAAATCTAATATTTGACATTACAAATCAAAAAAAAATCAGTTTTTTAAAGAAAAAATGCATGATTTGAATTGGATAAAATATGGTATGGATTTTTATTGAAATTTACCTGTTTTACCTGTAAAAGGGAATTTGTTTCTGAAATTGAGTAGAAACCCGGTTATTGCTGCTTAATGAATCAAACTTATTTTAGAGTAATCAATTTAAAGCTTTCCTTTTTTAAAAAAATTTCAGAAAGATAAAGTTTTTTTTTTCTTTCTAATTTAGAACTCAATTTTTAAATTAATTGAGGAATATGAAAAACAATTGAAGAATATGAGCTGTTTAGAATTTAATTCCAAACCTATTACTAGTTCAAATTCTAAAATGTGGTAAACATAATAAAATTATTTTGTAGATTAGCTCATTAGATGTCAATCATGAATTCAGTTAAAATTTTTAGTTATTCGTCTAATTTTTTGTATTAATTATATTGATAAAAAAATCTTATTTCTACCTTTTAAATCTACATGCTTCAAAAAAAAAATCTTTAAATTTCCTTGTGTCTAAAATATTTTAGAAACTATGCTATAATAAGCAAGAAATTTATATTTAGCAAAATTTATTAAACTTTTTCCTTTTTGTGTTGGCAGCTATGCTAAACCTTTTTCATAAATTTTTAAAAGCCCCCTATCTTATGATGAGTTCTTATTTATTGGCTGACGTGTGTATAATTATGAAGGAAAACTGGCATTATCATGTTTTCCCCCAAAACATTTTTAAGTCATATAAGTGTGTAACAGTGATTATAGAAGATTGTTATTTGTATTTCAATTAATGTTACATAAGGTATTGTGTAACGTTTTTATGACTTGGATGAAGTTGTAACATCAGTTTCTTCACTCTTGTTTTTATCTTTGATGAATACAAAAGATTTCTTACCTCAAGAATTAAATTATTCAGAACATGTGTTTCAAATATCAGTCGTAATTTGTCTGATTGTCCAAAAATTATTAGCGCTAAGAAAGTTTTTTGTTAGAGTGCATGAAATAATGAGTGTGAGAGTGGAAATGAAGATATCGATATTTTTAATAAACATTTTGTATCTACTAAGATTTGTGATTGCAAGAAATGTCGTTATGCTTAATATAGTTGTATGCAAATGTATTGTAAATTATTTTTAAGTCTCAAACTATATATGTTGATATGTACATGTTTAGAAATTAGGCTTATTTGTACATATTTATTTTTTGTGCTTCATTTTTGTTCTGTTGTGTGGAATGAGTTTTTTTTTTTTTTTCCTGCTGAATATGTTGTTATATATTTGTTAATAAAATGTATTCTGTGTCTATGTAGTCTTCATTTTTTGTTCGGGTTTAACAAAAAATGTTGAATGAAAATCATTCAAGATTCTTTTGAAACTCTTATTCCCAAATGGTGTTTCAGAAAGAGAGTTTCAAAAAGTTTGAGGCAGGATTGGTAAGGTTTTGTTTCAAGGTAAGCTTATATTTTAACAAGTATCAAAAAATGAATTAAGATTGGTGAACCTTATTTTTGTTTGCCAAAATTTTATTTGGCAAAATAAAATTTTGGCAAGCAAAAATAATCTGACCACCCTTAATAACTTATGATCTAATGATCAGATTTTCACTCAATCTTAATGGTTCCAGGGGTAGACCTCAAATATGGTAATCAATAAACGCAGACGATATTTTAAGTTACGAAATCAGACAAAAACGTACCTTCTCTGAATAAGCATACTATTTTTTTTCTTTCGGATTTCTAACCCCCAAAATATAGGGGAAGGCCGCAATCTGGGAAATATGGTCCCAACAGTTTGGACCCCAATATGTTAATTTAATTTTTTGCATATTTTTCGTTATATCTCGAGAAGTTTATAAGTAATTTAATTGAAATTTTTTTGCGCACAATTATAAAATTCGTTTGTCCAAAGACAATTCCGTACAAAAGTCAAATTTTTGTGAATATTAATAATAATCGGGGGAAAAAATTTTTTATTGTAAAGTATTAAATTTTTGCATCATATTAAAGTTTGTAATTTTACATGGCAAAATACAACATTTGAGCAAAATCGCTTGAATAGTTGCTGAGAAATAGAATTTTAAATTGAGTCCTAGAGCGTGAAGATCCGATCATTAGATCAAAAGTTATTCAGAGTGGTTATTCTTTTTTTGTGCACTGTTAAGAATTCATAAATTGAAAAATACAAATGAACTTTCCATGTGCTACAAAGATATACATTTCATTTTATAAAAGTATACAATGCTTCTTTAAAGCGGAATATAGTTTATTCTCATAACCATTTTTTTAATTAATACCTTTGACAGTAATCAAGATATGTTTTTCCATCTATCTATACTATATTTTATTCTTATACAGTGAAACCTCTCGGGGGCGACTGCTTTCCGTTCCACAGTAAAATGGTCAGATTTTATCTCCATGGATTTCAAAATTGTTTTCTGCTTTACATGATTTTTCGCAAACGATTTTAATTTTGGACAATGTCATGAATAAAATTTAACATCCATAAAAATGATTTCGACTGATATAATTCTGTGCAAAAACAAATTTACCAATTATAAATGATAAAACTATTTTAAATAAATTAACAATTATGCTTTTAAGTTTGTGTTTAATTTTATATCACAAAAATTAGTTAGTTAGCTTTGAAAGACGCGAAGAGGTTTCTTCATTTCAGATGCTTGTTTTTTTCTATTTCAACTCTAAAAGTAAATTATTTTCTCGAATGCATTCTGACCCCAACATGAGGTTGTATCATCAAAAGAGCTCTCTAAATAAGAGCCTCACACAAATATGTTGAATACATTTTAATCAAGCTATTTGTTTTGATAATTTTTTGTACCTCTCCCTGGGAGTGGTTTTTTTTTTTTCATGAGAAAAAACCCATTTATTCCAAGGCGAAATTGGTTTTTTTCATAAAAAAAAATCCCACTTGGGGTTGGGTTTCTCTGAAAATCCTGGGTTTTGGAGAACCCTTTGTAGTACCCGACTTGATTTTCATGGTCCAAAATGTTTTGATCATAACTCTGCTTTCTCGAATTACAAGATAGCATGTAAGGAATCATTTCTATTTTCAATATTGCGTTATCAATGGTAACTTATGAGCAAACTTAATCTAAGAAACATAATTTTAACCTTTTAGTAGAAAAGTCAGATCAATTAACAATAAATAGATTAAAGTCAAAATCGGAATAGGAATGAGCAAGAAATATTAACTTTTCAGGACGCCTTTCTCTCTTTAAAATGTGGCTACTAGATGAAATAGTAAGTAAAAGTCAGTTACTGTAATTTGATTCCAAAAGTTTTATAAGGCATGCAATTAATTTTTTAGGTTTTCAGAAAAGTGTGTTAAGTAGGAGGAGTTTTAGTGATCTTTCTTTATTATTTATTTTTGTTAGAAAAAAAAGCAGTTTTTAACTTTATTCCGTTTTTTTTCTTTTTTTGGACGGATATAGGAATAGTGTAAGATATTTTTTGCTATTTCTGTGTTTGTGTCAAGTGCGGGGTAGCTAGGGAGCGGAAGCTGGTTAAAAGTTATAAAATAAAAATACTGTACAAGGCTTAAACAATTTGATTATGGGTTTATTTTGAATTTCTAAATATTAAAATCAATGTAACAGTTAACTATCAATAAATTAATATATCAAATAGCTAATCATCAAAATGCACCACTTGGTCTTACACTCAGAAAAATGCTTCATAGTGGTGTCATCTATTGTAAGTAAATTTAATTAATCTAGCTTGTCCATTTTCACTAGAACGGATTTCAAACGAGCATTGGAAATAAAATTCACAGACACAAGATTGCGTGGTTGAAACACTTGCATGAGCAAATTTGCCGGTTACTTTCGCCCGTGTCAGACACTGGCAAATGTGTTGAGCAGATTATACTTTCCATTTTCCTGGCTTTTTTTTAGTGAAAAAGTATTTTGATAAATGCAACAAAAAATTGCCTTCATTTTCTATTTGGACCACTACTAGGCCTGGTAATGGACTAAAACCACTTCTCTTTATTATCTAGGCATTCTTATTGGACAAAAATATCATATGACGGTATCCTTAATTAACGAAAAAGATCCGGAAATCTTTGGCTGTGATTAACGTATAATGAATAAAAATGTAGTTTAATCTATATTTACCCGTAAATTATTTATCTCTTATTTAATGTATTTATTCTGTTCCATTTTAATTATTTTCTTACTTTAGCAATTCTGGTTTAATTTTGATTAAAACGAAAAGGAATAATCTTATTCAAAATTGAAGACTGATAACTGTAGATTGCGTTGCTTTATCTATAATAATAAAATGAAGGGTTTGTATGTGTGTCTCTCTTATAACTCCAAAAATCTTTGTTCTATCGTCCTAAAATTTGGACAGTGGGTAAAAGGAGAAATTTTCGCCTTGTTCCTAAATTTCAATCGGGTACTTGCACTT
The DNA here is from genome assembly GCF_043381705.1 of Parasteatoda tepidariorum. Classification (NCBI taxonomy): domain Eukaryota; kingdom Metazoa; phylum Arthropoda; class Arachnida; order Araneae; family Theridiidae; genus Parasteatoda; species Parasteatoda tepidariorum. The sequence goes on from NC_092207.1 coordinate 65,686,750, forward strand.
CAAGTTGAAGACGATTATAGATACCCACACATGTGACCTATGGAGTCAGCGCCATCAGCTCGTTCATGAGCAAAATGGCGTGTTAAAATTGAGCTTCGTGTTAAAGTTTCACCACTTAGGTTAAAATGTTAAATAACGTGAAATTTATTAAAAAACAGAGCCGTATCGCTCATAGAATTTGTTGGAATATTATTCTTTCTCACGACTTTTTTGCTTAACTTAGATTTATTGTTTATTTATGTATTTTACTGTAACCGTGATATATTTTTGTTTTGTGTACCTAGGAACTTCGATTCATAATTAGTTTATATTCTGCATGGCTTCGTGCCTGTCTTTGTGTTAAGTAAGAAATATATACTGAAAGTATTGAAATCTTTGTAAAAGAATATAGAATGTGTCGTTTAAAAGAATTGATACTTGACTGTCATGGCTAACTCTAAATAGAGTGGGAAGAACAGTTGCTAACGTAAACAAATACCACGTTTTAACTACGTCACTTGTAGTCACCACATTACGTAGTCACTTGTAGATATCCCATTTCATCGTTCAGGAGAAACATTTAAAAAAATTGGAAGATATTATGGTAATTGGTTCAACTTTATTCAGTGCAAAGTATACGAATGCGAAAAAATTAACATACTTGGTACCTAATAAAACTGCATCAATATTGTGCAGTTTTGATATAAATACTAAGGAAAAAGGTTTTTTTGAACCTTCGAAAGGGACAAGGATCAGAGAAAATCGATTAATTGTTGAAATAAAAAGTTAACCGTAATATTGATTATTAAGAAAAGAATGGAATATTTATATTAGTTTTTTTTATATAAAATGCAATAAAAATTAAATAATTGGTTTAATTTAATTAAAATTCAAATAAGAATGATTTTAAAAAATTAATTTAAGAAATTTTAAAAGCTAAGAAATAGGTAATGCCTATTGTGGCATCACAAAGGTCTACAATTTCTCTTACATATTATGGCAGAGGAACATCAAAAGTGACATTTCCTTGATGATCGAAGTAATAAGTTATTACAAATATATTTTTCTAAGTGGTATCAAAATGTATACTTGGATATTTTATTCATTGTCTTAAGTAATAATTTAAGAAGTGTTGATTAGTTAATTTTATGTTAATTATATATTTAAAATAATTTTGTATTTCTGTAGAAATAAAACCTTAGTTACGTAGTAATTATTTAGATTTATTTTTGATCTTTTCTAAGATGGCAGTAGACATTTTGAACATAAACAACTTTGTTATGGTTTCTGCATACTGCCATACTAATTATTAGAAGGAGCTTCTCTTAACGATGCTCAAGTCATGGCTCGAGAGGTGAGCGAGAAAGTAATATAGCAGCACGTGATGGAGTATTGGAATGAGTTTTCTATCTTATTTCAGGACAGATACTTACTACTTGTTTTCCTACTTCTGCTGCCTACTATGGTGAAATGTCTCGAGCTTATAGTTACGGTGGCTTTTGTGATTTAATAAAAAGGATAGATTTTAATTTTTTACTAAATAGGATAGATTTTAGTTTTTTTACTAAAATTCAATGCCTAAAAAACTTTGACAATATCTCAGACATCTTTTGAAAATAGTCAAAATTGAAATCAAAGTACTTCCGCGCGGACAACAGCTAGACAGTGAAAAAAATGTGCTTAGTATATTGTTTAAAACTTAGTAAGGTTTTAAGATGGAGGAGTGTATCGAAAGATTAAAATATTTAAATGCACTTGTGCTGTGCATTCGGCTTGGTTACCATTAAAGTTTATACGTTGTTCAAGATAATTCTGAAATGCACCAAGCTGGTTGCCAAAGGTGGCTAGTACAAATATAATCGTATGAAACTAAACAAAAATATAACGAAGACGCTAAATGGTGAATCGTAGAGTGTCAAGTATATTGCAATCTTCAGTATGGACTAACCTTTTCCTTTTAGGGCCCGTTGGGCGAGGTGAAACTTTTAGAAAAGCTTCGTAATTGTAATGACGTCAGGGGTGATCCTTCTTAAGTATTATCATGCCTATCATTCAACTGAAGTAGTCGCCTATCATTCAACCGAAGACTCCCCGTGTAGTAAATGGTGACTGATGCACGTTAAATCTGTCGAGTTACAAAGTCCTCCATGTTCCCATAACAAACCAATACCTCTGGGGGTACTGATTCAGGAGTTTAGTTGTCTTCGGGATTGGTTCAAAATTACAAGGCTACGGAATTGAACATTAGTAGTCGTAAACCCAAAAATTGGGTCCGCTGTTCAACAACGGATATATAAAAACTAGCAGAATACGAATTAAATAGGTATATATTTGTATAGAGTGCATTCTTTATTTCAAAAAAATCCACGTAGTATAAAAAATTTACATTTTTACAGTCAGCTTTGCTGGTTTGCTTCTTAATTTTTTTTTTCAGAACTCCAAGTAAAAGTGAACGTTTTTTAGTCAATATTGTCATTCATTTCTAATAATGGACTCATATAGCGTTAATGATAAAAATACTCCGTAAAATAACTAGAGATAAGTATCCGAACCCCATTTGAAACCTGCTATAATTTTAATGTTTTTTAGAATTGATGTTCCAGTAAACATTAGTCAGAAAAATATATATTGGCAATATTTTCGTTTAAGATACCGAGTTTATCTTCATGAGTGCATAAAGCGAATGACAACTTTATTCATATTCATTATCTTTTATTATTATTAAAATAACATTCATTAACACTATAATAATAAAAGAATGTAAATTCGGACCAAAAGCAAGAAATTAATTCAATCTTAGTTGGATAAGTGACCAAAAAGTTGCTTAACACTTTATTATTCTTAGATATCGTTTGCTGAAACATTAATTTATAAAATCGTTTTCTACTGACATGTAAATAAAAATTTATTATAAAACTGATGCATTTATTTAAATCGTCAGCCTCGTTCTAGTAATTATTTGATGGTGGAGGCATACCATCAATAAATTAAAGTATTGTTATGTTTATTTATTTATTCTTTTAAATTTCCAAAGAATAAAATAATGGTTTATCTTTCCTGTGAAATTGAGTGTCTGCAACCTCATTAAGAAGTACGCTGAAATCTGCTGGCTGTGATTGAACAAGACGGAATGGACAGATGAAAAGAACAGTTGTTAACATTATCAAATTTCACGATTCAGCTGCAAATAAGGTTCGTCACCCTCTCTAGACGTCACTTGCAGATGCCCAATTGTATCTAAACGGAGAAAGCAGACGATCTATAAGCCAATCAGGTCCGATACCCACACTTGACGTCACTTACAGGTACCCAATTCACAGTGAAATAAACTTCTTACTTTAAAGAAAAAAGTATGCGCGATCTTTTGACAATTTCTTTTATGGAGCATTTAGAAGAATTACTGGTAATAATTAAAATAGCTTATATTATAATATTTTCAACCATTCTTTTGAATTATTGTTCTGAATTATCACACAAAAGAATAAACAGTTATTATTTCATTTAGCAACTCAAATCATTAATTTTAATTTGTATTTTGAAGAATTTATTTGATTATTTTCTATTTCATTTTTTACTCTTAATAAAATTGAAATAATAGCATATTGCATCACTTTCTATTGAAACTCCTATCGATGTACTCTGTCTCCCGTTAATTATTTCTAAAAATTTTACTATTTTAACAATAATCAAATCGTAATTCATAATTATTATGCTTTAGTTGAATCAATTTAGTGAATTGGTTTTTCCTTATAAATTAAAATCCTTTCTTTGTCCTGGAAATTGAAATGAATAAATAATTGAAATATCGCAATGCATCAATTATAAATAAAATTCAAATGGTAAAACGAAAAACTTTTTTGAAACTTTTCACTTTAACTCACAATGAGAAGAGAGGTTTGTAATAAAGTAAATGTAATTACTGCAAATTCATAAATGATGTTTGAGATTTTGATTTGTTAAAAAAATTTTCTTCATTTGAAATGCAAACTAAAATTTGCATGTTTTATTTTATAGATGAAAGAACTAGAAGTTTAATTAATGAAATTCGAATGCAAAGAAAATATCGTCTTTTCACAGCTATTTTTATAATAAACAGATTTCTATGTTTAACTTCATTGTAAGTTTATACCTCAGACGAAACGTAATTTTGTATGTATACATAGATAGATTTTAAGAAGATTATTTTCAATCAAAAAACTTCAGTTTCATTTACCAAAGTGGTTCATAGGTGTTTCTCTTATATCATTCTAGAATATATTAGTTGTTATCCTGAATCAAATTAGTTTAAACGAAACTAATGAGATTTCTTTTAGTAAAGTTGTTGATCGGAAAAAAAAAAAAAAACGGAAGACGAGTTTGAAATAGAACTACCTTTTTTTCAAATTTTTTTTTTTTTTAATTCTTTGCTTTAACAGAGCGTTCCGTAGCCACTGTCCTTAAAAACATTTTTTAATCCAACTCAACAATGATGGAAAAAAAAACGAAAAATTAGACATATTAAGTTAGGGGTCGCTTACTAATATTAATGCAAAGGAAAAAAATATAAACGCTATCAGAATCTGACAAATTACTTCGTAAAGAGGAGATAGTTCATTTTATAANTTAATGTATATAACCGTCGTTGAACAACCGACCCAGTTTAAGGTTACGGCTAAAATATTCATCTTTATATGAATAGAATATACATCTTTAATGCCTTGTAATTTTGAATCCAATCCGGAAATTAAGGAAACTCCTGGATCAAGTATTGGCAGAAATTTTGCTAGCTTGGGGGATTTTTTGAGGGAATGATTCCGCATTTGCGTTACATGGAGTGCGAATCCACGAAAACCCCTTCGCTGTTAGCCCGATGACAAGGGGATCTAACTCATGATCCGTCTACCACTGAGGATATTTTATGTCAGCACTGCAGTCGGTGCGAGCCGGGTGCGGAATTCGTATCAACCAACCATCACTGGAATTCGAAGTTGGTTCACCTCATCGCTGTATCCCCTGCGCCACCATGGCTTAAAAAGAAGATGCTAAAATCATCGAAACTTGTTTATTGTCCCTGAAAACAGTGAGGAGTTGAAAGGCGGTTGTTAAAAACACCTTTAATTTTCATTTTGCAATCAAACGGGTTTTGAATTTTTTATTGTCGGTTTCCTCAATATTAATTTTTTAAATTTCGATATCGTTTTGCTTTTTCTTCGTTTAAATGTTAATTTGCGTCTTCTGATGCTTTTTCGACTTACAACTATGATTCGATATTTATAGCTTTTGAAATGAGACTTCTTTTGAATTCCTTTTCATTTCCTAAAAACATATGGCACAAATTTGAGTTTCGTATTTTGGTAAAACCGTGATTTAGCATTACTGCCAAGTAGGCTAATAACTCTCTAATTGCCCCGATAAACCCCTATAGTTACAAATATCTTAATTTTACCATTTATCTCACAAAGAACTTCAAATTTATGACTTCAACCTTGGTAAACCCGTGTGTTACTTAGCATTGCAGTTAAATTTATGATAATTAACCCCTAATTACCCCGATAATTACTGAATATAGATATAAAATTTAATGGAATGTGGAAGAATTAGTGATATATATCTGTATGTGTTTGTGTGTGTAAAATGAAATATGAAAATTATTATGTGCAAAGTTAAATATCTGAAATATAAATAATAATTATAATTTTTGTACGTGTAATATAAAATTATATATGTCTAAACTGAAAAAATTATTAATTAAATAATAAAAATTATTATTATCTATTATAAAAATTATTACACTTTGTGAAAATTAATAAGTAAATAAACTAATATCTTAGAAGACCAAAAAAGAAATTTTTTCCCGAGATTGTAGCATTTTTTTCTTCGATAACTTTAATAGATACAAAAGAATTTTATTAGTTACTGTTACAGTATACCAAGTACAACTTTTAATTACAGAATTAATTCAACATTTTAGTTGACTTCCGAAGACAATATCAAACCTTAAAGAACATGACTAATATGAAAGCAATTAATTTTACATCTATCACGCATTGTTTTATTGTGATGGAAAGGTGCCTAAATGAATATCTTTAATTTCAGAAAATGGAATTCGCGTAGTTTCAAAACTTTTAAAAGCTTATCATTTTCTAAGAGATAAAGAAGAAAAAAATTATACGAGTGTTGTGAAAGTTTCCTTCCCCTGCTTTTCAAAAGATCACATTTTTCTGTTAGAAAAGTAAGAATTAATTTTTTCTGCATTCCAATCTGATAAGAAGGAAAATTAATTTTAAGTGTAATGGATTTTTACTCCACTTCCCTACATTTTCTTTCCAACTTCTTTTAACACTTAATTTAAATCTGTTTTAAAAAAGTGAAGGCGAAAAAATTAAGTGAACGGAATTTAATTTGATCTCGAGTTTTTCTCTTTTTGATAAAAAAAATTATTTTCTAGATTTTTTTCTGATAACTTAGAAAACTATGTATTTTCCTTCGGCACTTGAAAATGGAAATATAATATTAAGTAGGAACACCATTGGGAAATTTTCAAAAGTTTTGATTCTATTTTAACTTAATTCGACATTAAATATCCTCAGCGGTAGACTGATCATGGGTTAGAGTCATCAAGCCGTCAGGCTATCCGCGGGAGGTTTTCATGATCTTCCTCTCTACGTAAGACAGATGCGCGTTAGTTCCATCAAAAAGTCCACCACGAAGGCAAATTTCTCCTAATACTTTATCCAGGCCGGGATAGCCTGGTCGGTAGGGCGCTGGGCCCATATCCAAGAGGTCGTGGGTTCGATCCTCGCCGGCCGAAGACTCCCCGTGTAGTAAATGGTGACTGATGCACGTTAAATCTGTCGAGTCTCAAAGTCCTCCATGTTCCCACAACAAATCAATACCTCTGGGGGTACTGATCCAGGAGTTTCCTTGTCTTCTGGATTGGTTCAAAATTGCAAGGCTACGGAGTTGAACGTAAGTAGTCGTAAACCCATGAAATTGGGTCGGCTGTTCAACGACGGTTATAAAATAAAAAATAATACTTTATCCAGGAGTTCCCATGTCTTCTGGATTGGGTTCAAAATTACAAGGCTACGTATTTGAAGATTAATATTTGTAAACACAAAATTGGGTCAGTAATAATAATATAACTTGATTCGGAGCCGCGGTGGCTCAGGGAGTAGACCGTTCACCTCCCAATGATGTGAGCTAAGTTTATATCCTAGCGGCGGCTTGTTGATACTAAATTTGCTGCCGGCTCGTGCCGACTACTGTGCTGACGTAAAATTGTTCTCAGTGGTAGACGGATCATTGGTTATAATCTCTTTTCCGTTGGGATAACCGTGGAAGGTTTTCGTGGTTTTCCTCTCCATGTAACCCAAGTGCTAGTTAGTTCCGTCAAAAAATTCTTCATAGAAAGAAGTTTGTCCCAATGCTTGATACAGGAATTTATTTATCTTCTGGGTTTGACTCAAAATTACAAGGTTGAACATTGATCAGGTCAGGTCATGGAAACTCAGAATGAGGTCGTCTCTTCACTGGTTATAAATCAAAATAAAATAATTTCATTCGACAGTAAGCATATTTGCATTGTAAGCATATGTAAGCATTTCTTTATGGTTATTTGAGTGTTTTGGTGGAATATGGAAAAATTACGATTAAATAAATTGTTATTTAGCCATTTTTACTGAGAAATTTTTAACAATGTAAAAATATAATTGTTATATGATATATGTTCAATTCAACGATTGCATACTTGTGGCAAAACCAAAAATTTAAAAAACTGTTATATGAATTTTTTTTAAATAAAAAAACTCATGAACTTTTCGACCGATTGTGCCCAAACTTCATATTTTGTCATTTAAAGTTATATAGTTAAAACATGATGCAGATATTTGAATGCTTTGTAATTCAAAAATGTAAATCATCATTAAAATAAATTATAAAAATAAATTTTGAACGTAATAAATAATTATTAAAATTATTTTTTAAATATATAACTATCTTTGAATAAACAAATTTTGTTATGGTGTTCGAAAGCTTTCTTCTTGCTTAGAAAATGCCCGCGATATTGTGAAATACGCTAAAATTGAAATTATCATTTAGAAGCCTAAAGTTTCAAACGCTCTTTAAGGACCGGGATAGTCTGGTTGGTAGGGCACTGGGCCCTTGTCCAAGAGTTTGTGGGTTCGATCCCCGCCGGCCGAAGACTCCCCGTGTAGTAAATGGTGACTTATGCACGTTACTTTAAATCTGTCGAGTCGCAGAGTCCTCCATGTTCCCATAACAAATCAATACCTCTGGAGGTACTGATCCAGGAGTTCCTCGTCTTCTAGATTGGATCAAAAATTACAAGTTGAGCATTAGTAGTCGTAAACCCAAAATTGGGTCTGCTGTTCAACGACGGATGTAAAATAAGAAATAAAATGCTATTTTAGAGCCACGATGGCTCAGGGTATAGAGCATTCACCTTCGAATGAGGTGAGCCGGGGTTCGATCCCGGCGATGACTGGTCGATACGAATTCCGCATCCTGCTCGCATATCCCTTTAAGGCATTAAGGGTAGATTAGGAGAAACACCAGAGTTCGGAGTACCGGTTAAATACATGCTGGGCAGTGGCACTTGACCTTAAGAAACATTGTAGGCCATACCGGGTAAATGGACACTGGGCAGTGGCAGTGAACCTAAAAAAAAATTGATGTAGGGCATACCGGGTAGTGTCACTTAACTAGATATGTGTATATATTTTGGGCATTTACCTAAGCGATTGTCAATATTCCCCTGTACTTAGAAGTTCAATCATTATGTCAAACCAAAAGTTACTTCGATTGCCTGTTTTTTTTTTTTTTTTTTTTTTTTTCTCAGCTTTTTGCTCTGTATTACGGTAAAATAGTTAACGCTCATCTGTATAATAAAATGCTTTGAAGTCATTTACCGAGTTTTAACAAATCGAAATTTACTCAATTTTTTTTAACTATAGGTCTTGTTTGGAAATATTTTTAGGGTAAGGTATTTAGCATTTAGCAATGCAAGAAATGTCTAATTGATATTTGAAGCACTTACCGAGGAGTTGGTAAGTCCGTATTTGATCTAATATGGAAGATCTCATAAAGACACATTGTTTGAAAATACATTTCATAAGTAATTAAAATAAAAATAAAATTCACCTTATTTAAATTTCTCAAAGATTACGAAATGAATCAATATTGAGTCTCCAATTATGAAACTTAAAGTATTTCGATAAAATAAACAGATAAAGTTTCGATAATGTATATTTTAAGATAGCTCAGATGAAATACCGTATGTTCAAAAGTACAAACATTCTTGTCACTTGTTTTGCGAATGCTTCAAATATTGCCAACTATGAAGTTTTGAATTGTGCAAATATTATGCCTCACCTAAAAGGTTGGACAACATAGATCGACAAAAAAATGTCAACCACCAGAACTTAAAAAAAGAATTTTCCTGACTTCGCACCCTTAGGGTATTAGAATTCCTACTTAAAGTATAGCTGATCCAGATGTTTTTAGTATTTCTTCAGTTGAAATAAATCTCTTTATTTTAAGTAAAATATATTCATATCATATTCAAGTAAATGGTATACCATATAAATATTCCATTAAAAGTTTAAATATTGATTTGAATGGAAAAAATATTTGCTTGAGACATGTTGTTGTTCGTAAAAATAAAGTTATGGGCTTAAGTTTATGGATACATGTTATGCTAATAAATAGACAGAACACACTCAAATATATATATATATATATTGAAATATATTATTAATTTAATTCACTTTAATAGTCATTGAAATATTGAATATAAATTTATGGTTGGTTAATTGAAATCTTTAATCTAATAATTGAAATATTGTAATTAAAGTAAGGAAAAAAATAAAAAAAAATTTAAAATTGAGTTTTCATTTTTTTAAATTTCTTCGTTTTCTAGATTACCAAGTAATATGTCTCTCAACATGAACTCTTAAATATATAATGGAAATGTTTCCTCAGAACCTCATCGGACTGCCTTGTGGGGGATTGTTAACCAAAATGACTAAACTATAATGAAGACTGGACGATCGAAATAAACTGGCAAAATCAGTCGACCGGTACATGATGGTCAAGGAATTGCCGTCGTACTAGGAAGACACTGGTTTCGAATCCCACGTCGGGCATGCATGTAATTTATCTGTCTGTCCTTCTTTAATTGTTTTGGACAACATTGTTCCATCTATATGGTACCCAGGGCTCGAAAAACAGCCCGTCCGCCCGTCCTCGAGGGTCAAAAATTCTCCGCGGACAACGAATTTCTCGAATCCGACGTCCGCGCGGACGGCCATTTTCCCGTTAATGTTCGTGATACATTTTCAATTTTTGTTATCTTACAAGAGTCTTGTAAGTTACAAGGCAGCAAAATGACCCACAATACAGCAACATACTGCGAATATATTGATGTTTTCTCTGTCTGGGAGTACTGCAGCGGTTGAAAGGGGCTTTGCAGCAATAAACTTACAAAAAAACACAATACGTACTGGTCTTAAACAAGAAGCTTTAAAAGCAATTATGAACATCTACCTAAATGGAAAACCCCTTTCAGATTTCTGTTCAGAAACCTCTGTAAATCATTGGCTTGATTGTGGAACTGGCAAACGTCATATTTGATTCATTTAAAAAACGCAGTACCCTCGGATAACTTGACATTCCAGATAACTTGACCCTTGTCATTTAAATTATTTCATA
>NC_092207.1:65697837-65761463 GCF_043381705.1 Parasteatoda tepidariorum
ACAGTTGTCAAGCGCATCTTTACTTATATATATATACGTGTGTGTGTGTCTTTGGTTCGCTTTTATTTTGTGCTCTGTACGTTAAATTACATTTTCTTATAGTGTATTATGAAAAATCTGCATTTCGTTACTGTCAGTGCTTTATTATTGATTAGGCTAGGGCACACTGTCTGGAGAGGTACAAAATGTCTGTTATTAATATATATTTTTAACAATATTTTCAATATTTGATATACATAATGCTATCTTTTGAAATATATTATTAATTTACTTCACTTTAATAGTCAATGAAATATTGAATATAGATTTATGGTTGGTTAATTGAAATCTTTATTCTAGTAATTGAAATATTGTAATTAAAGTAAGGAAAAAAATAAAATAATTTTTTTAAAGTTGAGTTTTCAGTTTTTAAAATTTCTGTTTTCTAGATTACCAAGTAATATGTGACAAAACATGAACTCTTAAATATATAATGGAAATGTTTCCTCACAACCTCATCGGAGTGCCTTGTGAGAGATTGTTAACTAAAATGACTAAACTAGAATGAAGACTAGACGATCGAAATAAACTGGCAAAATCAGTCGACCGGTACATGATGGTCAAGGAATTGCCGTCGTACTAGGAAGACACTGGTTTCGAATCCCGCGTCGGGCATGTATGTAATTTATCTGTCTGTCCTTCTTCAATTGTTTTGGAGAGAATTGTTCCATCTATATGGTACCCACAATAAGTTGATTATTAAAAAGCAAGATATATGAGTTAGAGTTCTTTCTTTTTGAGAAAAAAAAATACATTGACGAAATATTTCGTTAATTTCGACGAAATTCATTTTTTAAAGAAGTGCCGACACTTATTTCGTCTTTTTGACTAAATGTCTGCTAGGAGCATATTACAGGAAACTGTTTCGTCAAAAACGAAAAAAAATTCGTGAAATTTGAGCATCCATTTTCAACTGTGTATAATAAAAATTTTTTTTGAAGTAACAGCAAATAAAGATTTCCAAAAAAACATTCACTTTCTTTATTTAAAATTATAGAAAACGAATTAATGATGCCAGAAAACTAAAAGAATTTTCCACTGAACTCTGAGTTTAAAGTCATGCAAAATCACAATTAAATAAGCTAGAAACATGATACTTATCCCTTTTTTTCTTGACAGATTACGCGTATTCGGTGTAAAAAAAAGTACTGCTTATTTCGTGAAAAGAAGCTCATTTTCTAATTTGTTTACAGTTGTCAAGCGCATCTTTACTCCATTAGATATCTTTGTTTTTTTTATTTGTCATCGAAATGTTGTAATTAGTGTTCGTGACAAATGATGTGAATCTAATTAGATGTGAAACAAAATTTCTCTTTTTCTTTCTTATGCATCAAAAATGATGCCAACACTATTTTTTATCAACATTCCGACAATTTCTAAATGGGTTTCGTGTTTTTAAAAGGTATTGTGAAACAAGTTGTATTGGTGCTTTCTTATAAATATATTTTATTGAAAAACTATGGTTTTGAAAGTTGAGGTCTTAGTAAATTATTCACTTGGACTTTCTTTTAGAAACATGCTAAAATTAACATTTTAAAATTTGCGTTTTTTTTTCAGAACTGGCATGCCACATTTGTAGAACAATTCGTTGTTCAAAAATAGTTTAATTACATCAAAATGTCTAAATTATGGTACGTAAAAAATAATTTTGGAAAGGCATCATTTATGATCGTCTACGATCAAAATTGAGTTTCATTTTAACCATTTAAAAATATTGTATTTTTTTTTTCTTTTTTTTTTTTACTGGCATGCCACATTTGTAGAACAATTCGTTGTTCAAAAATAGTTTAATTACATCAAAATGTCTAAATTATGGTACTTAAAAAATAATTTTGAAAAGGCATCATTTATGATCGTCTACGATCAAAATTGAGTTTCATTTTAACCATTTAAAAATATTGTATTTTTTTTTTTTTTTTTACTTTTAAAAAAATATCAAAACTTTTTCTTGCTTTATATCAATAATTTTAAGCTTGTATGAGGTTTTGATAGTCAAATTTATCTAGTTGTTTCATAAAAAGTGTTTGCATAGTTAAACAATTATTAGGGAAAAGCACAATTTTTAACTTTTAATTATAGTCTAGCATTTCATTGGTTTTGTATATTAAAATTGGAACTCATATCATTGAGAAAAGAATCATGCGCAATGATCCGTCATGCCTTTAAGATTTTTATAAAGTAAAGCGAATATCAGAATATATCAATAATTGGTATCGATGTTTGTGCCACATATGAAGTAAAATTTTAGAGTAAAATAAAAACAAATGCTGAAAATTTTGATAATTGGCATAGACAGGACAGAAAGCAAATTATATTGATGGAGAAGAAGATTCAAATATTAAATACTATTTACATTTGGGTCAAATGTAAATGGCTTCATCTTTGTATCCTTTTCGCAATACTAGAATAATATTAAAATCTTTAAAGTACATTTGAATCTTATCCTGTTCTATAACAAAAAAAACCTTATAATAAATTGAATAAATAATAAAATTGATATTCATATTTTTATATGTGTTTCTAGGATCCATAGTAACATATCCTGCATCCAAAGTTTAAGTGCAAACGCACACGAAAAAAATTAGAATGTTTAAGTGTATAAAAATAAGATAGCTTTTGAGGCAATTTTAATAATCTAGAATCCGATAAAGACATCATCAAATATTATTTAAAAATGAAAGTTATGTATCATTCTTCAAGAATTTCTACAGAAAAGTTGCATTTCACAAAAGCAATACCTTATCAAAAATAAGACGATTAGATAGAGGTTTTTTTTTGCTTAAAAAGTGCTTACAAATTGAAGCAAACTGATTTTATATTTATATTATGAAAATAAATCGATATTCAAAATAGCAGTAGTTCTGGATAAAATATATAAGTTTGAGAAATTTAATTTGTCAGGGAGATTATGAAATTTTTCATATTTTCAGGATTTAAAAATTGTTTTTAAATAATTTTAGAACTTGATATGATCTATTCAAAGCTTTTGTTTTAGTTGTTTTTTCTCTCTTTTCTTTCATGCTTTGAAGCGCATATAACTTAAACTTAGAGAGTGGTATTTAATTTACTGATCATTTAAAATGAAGACATGCTGCATTTACCATAAACACCGTCGTTTTGAAAAAAAGCGAGTTTTAAATTTTGTCACAACTAATTTGAAAACTATGCTAACATCTTGATTACGTGGTTTCATTTCCTACCAGTAAAAACGCTGTTGTGCAAGTAAAATGTGCATGATTAAAAATGAAACGAAATGTTTTTTTTTTCGAATAAAAGAAAATGCGAAGTTTTCTTGGACTGTTATCATTATGACTGCTTATTCTACCTGACTTAAATTACTAAAAGTTATTCTTTCATTTAAAACTAATATTTTTTTTTGCTATAAAGTTTAAATGACTTAAGTTTTCCTGGAATAAAATAATCTTGATAAGCATATGAATCTACTTAAATCATCATTCCGAATAAAACTTGCTTAATCAAATCTCGCTGTCTTTTTACGCACCAAAATTATATCAGCCGTATTGAGCTGAATTTTGCTTCGTATTTTTACTACCCAATGACCCACAAAAGTTGCGAAAAATTATTGATTAACTGATTTAGCTCTCTAAATATAAAATAATAATAGATAAATAAAATAAAATAAAAATCTAGTTCCTTTGTAATTTTTTTTACTTGTGATAACTGTATCAGAGAAACACTTTTTTTTGTCAGAAAAGTAAGTTTTTTGGAATATAATAGCATAAACAACTTGATAAAAGATCTAAGTACAGCTAAGATATTTTTTAAGATATTATTAATTCACAAAATATATGCTTTTCTAACATAAATTATGAGTGAAATAGTTAAGGTTATTTTTAAAAGTTAGTTAAGGTTACTTTTACAAGAAAAAAAAAGTTTATGATCGTGAGATTTTGCCGAATGAAGACATCCCATCAATGCTCTCCATGTTAATTTTAGATAAATGTTTTAATTTCGTTTCTTTTCGCTAAATTTGGATCTCAGCCAATCACAGACTATTATCCGTATATTGCAATTCCTTTAATTCTCCTGATATTTAATGTAATTTTCAGATATGGCTCATTATTTTCGAAATTATTGTAATAGACAGATGTAGTATGAACATCAGTTGGCAATAATAAAATAACCACTCAAAATGCAATACACTTGTATGTATGCAAAGCTCATTGGAATCGAAAGTGATTACAGTGATTACTGAATTAGTGAATTGAAGTGATTACAGAATTGAATTGTCAGAAGGAGTTTGTGAGTTGCAATTACCTTTCTTAGTCATTGCTCAATCAATAATTTTTAAGTTTGGAGATTATACTGGTCACACCATACGTCGACAAGATGAGGCCTAAATGACCACGCGTCGTCGTGTTTTGGAAGGAAATTGGATCCAACTTCTTGCCTAACAATACAAATATATGGTTCCAAAACGTTCTCTCTTTACTCATCGGTGCCCTTGTTTAAAGTCATATATGAATGTGTGTTGCTCTTACCGTCAAACGCCCGTTGCCATAAAGTTTGATTGGAGAGCAGGTAGAAGGTTATGAACCTGGAATCCTTGACCTGTCTTCCAATGTCCATGAAATCGACCATAACATTACTTTAGGTATTGTACTGCAGGCAGGCATTGATCCTTCTTTTCTTTGAAAGTGGCCATGAGGCTGGAGAGAGGTATACGAAAGAAGTATTTGGTTTCAATGTTTGTATTATATACCAGGGGTATAGATGATCCTTATAACATCTAAATGAATGGCAACAGGCATTCGCATAGAGTTTAACAGGTCGAAGATTTTCTGGAAAGTAAAGGTATTCGCCTTATTGACCATGATCTCGAAACATGGACTTTCTACAGCATGCTTGGAGAGCTTTCGAAAGCGCAATTCTTTTCTGATAGTCATTTGAAGTCCTAAAAAAAAGAACGTTACTGAATGAGTGGGATAATATATTCTCAACTGCCTAATTCGGAATCAAGATGCTTACCTATGAGATCTATCTGTCCTATTCTGCAACCACTGTTTCATACCTTTCGATTTCAATGACTATTCATGAGTATTATATTGTTATATCACGGGTATTATAACAATTATATGATTTATTCGGCCATATCTGTTTGCATTATATCAACCAAGTTGACTAAATTTCTTTAAAATCAACCTAGTAGCTTTGAAAAAAAAATTATGAGAAAAGTTTCTAAGTTTGTGCATTTAGATGTAGAAACTCTTTTCAGTTTAATAGCAGCCATTCCCAAATAAGTTTTCTGTTCTACTCAGAAATTAGACTGATTTAAATTGAAAAAAAACTTTATTTTCTGTGAGTTATAATTTCATATTACAACGAATCAAAGTTTATTTATTTATTTTAAAATTAGACAATGTTCAAATACATTAAAACAGAAAAAACTAAACCGAGCTCAATGAATAGCATAGAAAATAAAAGCAGTATAAACAGATTGATTGCGCAAAGAAACTTTCAAAATAAAAATATTTATTGTGTACAGTCCACCATGGAAACAAACATTTTGTTGGGTTGAGGTCAATTTCAATTGCAATGTTCGAATTCTCGTAATTGACAAATCGCTCGCAAGGGGTTGAAAATTCTTTTTTTGGAATTTCTTTTTTTTATGTCCCATTCAAACGATACCAATACATTCATTCACATTTGCCAGTCAGTGAACTTTGAAAATGTATAGCTTTGACAGCAGAGTAGGTGTGGAGTTACAAAGTCCGTAATTCTGTTGTAATATTGCTTAAGATAAAATGCCGAAAAAAATGGCGATAAGAAGGAACCGTCATCATGTTTATTGGACGAACTTGGCCTTTTCAGATCAATGGGTCATCCAGTTTGTTATCACGTTGTTTGTTGAAAACTGTCAAAAATGATCACTGTTTATCTATGAGTTCACGGCGTACTTTGTATTAAAATGAGGAGCACGTTTTTCTGAAATAAAATATGCAAATTGAAATACAAGTAGAAGCTAAAAATGAATGTTCTTTTTTTTTAAATCAAAAATCTTTTAAGAACGACTTTGTTTATCCCTTTGGCATTTAATTTAAAAAAAAAAGATTTATCGATTTCTATTGAAGTTCTTTTTTAATGAATTGCATAACAACAAAATACTCTGAAGTTTTAGATCAAGATTTAAAAAGACTGCGAAAAATCACTGTGGCATAATCCTTTGTGTGACATAATCATTTCAATCCAGGTCCTTAGAGGAACATAATTTTTAATTATTAATTGCATCTTATTATATCAATTTCTTTTTTTAATTTTTATCTTAATGGTTTTTGAATCGGAAATTTCAACTCGAAAATATTTACAGCATTATTTTGATGGAAAATTGTTTGAATTCTCCCAGCTGACTATTTTTGAAAGGGCAAGTTCGCTTACACAGTGATTTCCTTATTTCACTCAAAACATACCGACACCAGTCAAAGTATGAAGATTTTACCCTTTTCTTTTCTGTGTGTGCGAGTCTTTCAATAGTCTTTCAATCAACTTGATCGAGACGAGATTAACGCAGTTTGCTTTCAGCTGTTTGCTAAAGCAATTTCATAAACTCATACATCGTCTGATGATATTCAGTTGTTCGAACCAACACCTCTGTATTACTCAGCATTGTCAGCACCAATTCTCGAGATATTTTGATATTGCTTTCGAGAAAAAACTTGAAAGCTCCAAAATTTTTTTACGAGACATGTAATGACTGCCCCGAATATATAATGTTTAGAATCCCTATCAAAAATGAGCTTAAGCATTTGGCACGTTAGAGATCGTAAATTATTATTTAAGTCAGGAAAAGACAAAAACATGTTTGAAATCTAATGAATCATAACTGAGGAAGATGGAACCAAAATATCAAAGCCTGTTTGTTTGCTGGAATAAAAAAAGGGAAGTCAAAATATGCTAATTAATAATAACTTCAAATTTTGTTGAGCAATTAAGCGAATTATGTTTCTTATATCACTTTCCTCACTTGTTTCCTTCCTTTTTCTTTCTTCCTCACTAAAACATTAATCCAAGATTTTAAATTTTTTATGTATTTATATTGTGAAGAAGGCAATAAATGTTGATAGAAACTCACTAGATGTCTTAAGTTGCTTATTGCTTGTCTCATCAGAAAAACTAGAAATGTTAATTTTGATCATGGATGCTGCTTACATTTGTTCTTTCATAATTTGGAGTTCTTGAGAGAAACAATTTGTTTTAGTTTGGAAAAAGGATTTTGTACTATTAGAGTAGTTTTTTTAAAGAATTAGTTTCATTTTTCCATATATCTAACTGAAAATTTTGCTTTTTTTCTCTTTTTAATGTAACATAACAGTATAAAATCTTCAAAAAAATTATAAATTTACCGTTTTTAAAGAAAAAGTATTCTTTTGGAACAATTTTAATGTCATTTTACGAATTATTTATTTTGTGCAAAATTGGAATTTCACGAAACTTTTTTTTTATTTCTAAATATATTGAAGAATAATCCAATAAAATGGAGCATGATTGAAACAATTCTAGGCAAACTGCATCTTTTAAAACTGAGTAGAGCAGCTAAGATGAATTGAAACTATTACAGAACTAATCTTTGAATTATTAAATTTTGGAGAGTCACTTTGCTATAATTCTAAAATAAAATTTCCATGTAAGACATTATTACAAAGTTTTTTTGTACCCTCATGTTAAAAAAAGCTTTCTTTATAATTGAGAATAGTTAAATATTAGATTATTACGAAGAATGAGTAAACAAAAATGAAATATTAATTTCCATTTTGATTATATTAATAAAAATTATCCTTCTATTAATTATATGTAATGTTTTTGAAAACTGTTTCAAAAATTGTTTTGATTTTATCAGAACAATAGGCGAGTTTCAAGTAGAATTTACGGCAACAAATTTCAACGCCAGCAAACTGTCAGTGAACAGCAAAAAATATTCTTGTCTCTGACAGTGAAAACACACTATTAGGATCACAAAAATGGTCTGACAAAAAATTTTTTTTTCCATGAAAGATATCTTCAGTTCAGGTCTTGACGGTGTTTGAGATTCCAGCAATTTGTTTGCAGATTCAAGCAACCGAGAAACAAGGCCAAACAAACAATGTTGTCATCGATCGAGAAGTGAGAGAGTTGTCTGTCCGTGGTCACTAACCTGAAGAGAGTGCTAGAAAGTCGTTCCTTGTAGCTGGCTAGAATCGAACCAGCTTTGGGTCCGTAACCAGATGTTGTAATCACAATGGAGAAAGGTGTATAGCTTGACCAGTGTAAGTTAGCAAGTTCTATTTCACATGGCTTTTTTCTTGACGAAGGGAGATGATCGAATAAATTGACGGTTAACATGTCAATTTTTGCGAATTTCTTCAGAAAATATGAGAACCATTTTGTGATACGTACTCAGTTGCAAAGAACTAAGTAGCTTCATTTGGTGGTTCTGTATGGTGTCATAAAATTCTAGTTGCTTAACCGTATTAGTTGAAAGCAGTTAATAAGCAATTTTTCTCAAACTTCACAGTTTGATTACCATTTTATTTATGGTTATATGACTGTTTTGATTAAATATGGTAAAATAACCATTCAATAAATTGTTATTTAATCATTTTTTTCCCGAGAAATTTCTAACAGCGTGTAGAAAAAAAAATTAGATATTATGTTATTGGTCCGATTTAAAAATGTTCAAATAATTAAAATTATCGATTGCTATAGTTCGAACTGAGCATTTGCTTACCACTATATGTTTTTCATTTATGTGACTAAACTGAAATTATCGTCAACAATTTCTGTTACTACCGAAGAAAATTTGAGCAAGGTATTGTGTAATATTCATGGCAACGTTACTTTTAAAAAGTAACGAGTAAAAGTACAAGTATTTTTAAAAAAAGTAACGAGTAAAAAGTAAAAAGTTCGTATTTTAAAAAGTAACGAGTAAAAAGTACAAGTAAAAGTACAAGTACTAAGCAAAAAAATTAANTTTCCTTTTATAACTGTCTACAATCGCTTTGATTAAAGATTTTTACATTGCATCAACATTTTTTCCTCCTCTTTAAAAAAACTTAGCTGAAACTGAAATTTTACGCACTTTTGTAACTGAAGGAATTAGATTTCCTTTGGGATCATAGTTTCCTGACTCCATTTATTATATTCAATTATCCCTCTATTTTGAAGAAATATCTACTAAAAAAATGATATAATAACTGTAGCTTTCCTCAAGAAAAGTTATGTTATTTTAAACTACAGAAATTTACTGTAAAATAATATCTCAATCTGTCAAAAGACTCATCTTTTCGGTAAACAGAATCAGTGATTCAAATTTTATTTCTAAGGTATAGATTTTTTCTCTGCTTCGAATACGAAATTTTTAATGTCAAAACAACAGTAAACAGAACATTTTGATAATCTTCACATCTCCCATTAAAGCGAGAAGCAATCTGTCAAACGACTCATCTTTTCGGTAAACAGAATCATTGATTCAAATTTTATTTGTAAGGTATAGATTCCGCGCGGAAGAAGTTAAACTTCGCAACCTGCGACGTTAATAGTAGAAGAATGAGCAGTCGCAGAAGGATCACTAGTTCTATATTCAACGACTCTTTTTCCTGCTCCGCTCGCTTCCGTGCTCTGTAATCACGGTAATATTGTGCATTTTTCCCTCGTGCACCTCTTGAATCAGTGGAAGTGCTTGTGGTTGCCTCATCGTCTCGCCCTGGAAATGTATGTGAATGCGTCATAATGTAATTTCAGAAGAGAAACAAAAACGAACATGTACAAAACGAAAATGGTGATGATTTAAAGGTACATTTCGAAAAAATTAAAAATTTAAGATAACCTTAAATTTGATTGAAAAATATATGAACACAATATAATTTCTTTTAATTATAAATGCATTAGATTTTTTATTTAATTGTATTAATTTTATAATTTATGAAAATATTTCAGAATTCATTTAAATAGTGAATATTGAAAATACCCAAAAAAGGAACAGGAAATCAAAATTTAATGTTTACATATAAAAAATGAATGTATCTTAACTTTCCTTAGAAATCGGTGATTTCCAACAAGTAATAAATTAACTTGTTGGACAAATTCAACAAACATAAATTTGCTTTTAAAAATAAGTAAATGAGTAAAAAATTTTATTAATATGCGTGGCACTTCTGAAAATTCCCTAAATTAAAAATTATATTTCGGTTTCAAATGTTAAAAAATTTCTGTATTGAAATCTTAAATTAACATTTATCATAAGTTAAAATTTTTTCAATTTGAGATATAAATACCATATTAAATTCATTCATAACAAAAAATTGAGCTAAAAAGTTTTATTTTTAAATTTTATGATAGGAAGAACTAATATTTTTAAAATATAATTCGGAAAAGAAGGAAACATTATTTTCATACGTAATCAAAGAAATAATACTATATATAATTCGTAATAAACATACGTAATAATGTACGTATAATAAATATACGTAATCAAAGAATAAAAATAATAACTTTNTTTAATTGTCCACTAATCTTCAGATTTCCGGCTATGTTTTAAAAAACTTTATTTGTGAAAACCTTTAGCTTGGCGAACAGCTGGGCGCCTTTGGCGGCTAGTCAAAGAATAAAAATAATAACTTTTTCAATGCATACTATAACTCAATCAAATAAAGCATAATGTTTGCATTTTAAAACTTAAATGCCAGTGGTATTTTGCTTTTGTACCATAATGTTTTGGTTATTTGTCAAATAGAAATTTATACTGTTGCAAGTTAAGAATAAAAAATTATCCCAAAGGAGAGAGCCTGTTGGCATCTACGGGCATGCCAAATGGATGCCAAGTTCCCATCTCGAACGAATATAAACAACACCAACTCTTGAAATGACGTTGCGCAACCTTCTTTTTACTTGCTTTCTTTAATCGTGTGAAGTTAGAAAAATAAAACTTATTGAATAACCAATTAACAATCAATAAGAATTAATAAAAATGATATCTTAAAATCGTAGCAAATATACGCCTTTCTGTTTACATTTAAAGAAACTGATGAAAGAATTTTAAATATTGTTTCTTGCAGACGATTTTCATCTACAGCGAAACAAAAGCAAAAATTCTTCCTCTCGCATTTGATTTGTTAACGGCATGTCAGCTTAAGAAGTTTCATTTTTAGTAGTTCAATCAAATCCAACGCTCTTGCAACGTCATATAAACTGCTTGATTATTGCTAAGGAACAATTATATTTTTCGGAATAATTACTAACAGACGTTGATTGATAAAATTAAACTAAGTAAGTATGTTGTTGAGACAGTGTACATTTATTATTAAGCAAAATTTTACAGAAATCGGCGCATCGAAAAATAATAAAATTAAAAATAAAGAAAGCTGCTCATTGAATGATTTCCAAACAGCCGTGAAAAATGGGTGTTCTGCCCAGATGGAAATAGAAATGAGTACTTCAGTAAAGATGTGTGATTACCTCGGACACTAATGCACATGCTGCATCTGATATCCATGCTGTCCACTAAACTATCGAAGAGTCCTTGAGGGATACTCACCCACTTCTCTCTCAAAGCGGTTTTCAACTCTTACGCAGTTTAGAAAGGGCGTTTTTTGTGAAACACGTCTGCCAAGAGCATTCTAGGCTAGCCATATAGGAGTTTAGGTCCAATGAATACACAGACCATTGCATACGATCAGTATCTTTACTTTCTAGTGTGTCCGATAGCGGAGCGCACCTGTGTTGCCACACATTAAATTCCATAAACAAAAAATCTGGATCTACCACATCCCTAAGACATGATTCAAAATAATCTCTCTGCAATACGGCTGCGAAGTAACGCTACATCGCTCAAAGATATGGAAGTGGTGTTCAGTCAATCAATGTGCATGATGCCTGCTTACACCGACACGGTTGGGTCATACCGATCACGTTCATGAACCTTTTGTTAAGCACAACGTGTACCCCTCGCTCTATACACTAACTGGGTAACACCAACATAATCTTTCTCGTTGATGGTGTGGTTAAAGGGGGATGCATCGAACAGATATCCTTGTATGCAAATTATCGCTTCTGGCAAAAACATCTCGTTTAACCTCACGTGTCGTTTTTATAAACATGTCTTTTAACAGCTTGTCCACGATCGTAAGAACTCAAATGATATCTTGCTAACATTTTGCACTTAATTATTGCTGCACCATTTTGAATTTCGCAGAAATAAGTTCTACGATCCCCGGTGCTATTGTGATCAAACACCTAACAGCGTGAATTTTCGAATGAATGAAGAGATAGTGTAGAGTACACTGCCTTTCTTACAGGTAACGAGTACTGCTCTACCATGCCCTCTGTACTTGAGTTTACTGTTATTGGTCGGCTGTCAAAAACGCTACTTTGCTTAAATTCGCTGTTCCATAGCAATTTTCGAGCAGTATAGTTGCTTCTTTTTCATGAACGAATGCTCTCCTCACTTATCGAAATATGTCACCAAGTCTAGAATTCCAGTAAGAATACAAAACTATAACCTTTTTATAATATATATCGTAAAAGATATCAAAAATAAAATTTCTGTAGAATGTGTTTAACTTTTAAAAGCTTTTATATTGTTTTGAAAGCATATTTGCATAATTTGATAATGAAATAAGACGGAATTATATGCAATCGAGGATGATTACTTAAATTATATACCGCAATCTTTTTTAAACTTGTAGTGGAGTATAGTAGATTTTTTATTATTACTTATTTTTTTTTTAATAAGATTAAGTCTCTAAGGTACTCCCGTTCAGGAAATGGGCAGAGAAACTCATCCTATGCCCATTGGCCGTATGTCCATGCCAAGTCTTAGTGCATAAAAAGAAGAAAAAAATAGGATTTTTTATTGAAAAAAAAAGTGGAGGCAAAAGTCAAAATACGAAAACATCCACTAGGAAACATCCAAACACACACTTTAAACAAACTACATTGTTAGAAATTTCTTGGAAAAAAGAATTAAATAGCAATTTATTTTATTGTTATTTTTCCGTATTCAAATAAAATGGTCAAAAAATCATAAATAAGATGCTATTCAAACTGTTAACTGGGAAAAAATGCTTTTATTAACTGCTTTCACCTAGTACGGTTAAACAAGCAAAATTTTAACACACCATGCAACCAGGCCCACCTTATGAAGCCACTTAGTCTCCTGCAGTTTGTTATAAGTTATAGCCGAAAGAGCTAATCTGTCACTCTCATGACCGTCAGAACGTGGGTTTAAGTCCTAGCGTTAACACCACAAATGTCCTTCATTCTCTTCAACACATGAAGAGTTTTCAATGTCCTGCACTCCCCAATATGTGACCCTGGACGAATACGATGCTCTCACTCATGCATAGATGATAGCTTCATAAGAAAGTATAGCAATTCTTTCTCTTATGAGAGGGGAAACAAACAGATAAACTACTTAAACCTCATTCCATGGTTCATTTGATGAAACACAACTCAACTACAACCTATCTCCAAAACCTAACGGAAATCTTAGCTCCAATTTCAATCCAATTCTTACAATTTTTCTGAAAATATGTAGTATAGATACATTATACTTAGTTTACAGTATTTCAATGCACATTTCCTCTTGTTCTAATTTTGTTTCTTCTTTAGAGCCCGTTGAGCTGAAAAATTCCATTTCAACCCCCCCAGTTATTCAAGCCGTATATCACTACCCATTCTTAGATAATGCCTGTCAGTGGAATAGTCAATCACTCAATAACTTTTGCAACAGTCAAGTGCTAAAAAGATCCAAAACCTCTCCCTTTCAGGAAACAGCAATCACCAAAAGTGTTCTGAAAAAGAAATGAGTTGTTAAAGAATATATCAGACCTAGAATTTATAAATTAAAAAAATATTTAATTTGAAAATTTCAAAAAAAATTTTTTCATTGCAAATGCTTATACTTTTTCTCTAAAGAAACGTAAGGAAAAAAAGTAAATTTAGAAAATAACTTTGTAAAAGTACGTACTTTTTACTTTTACTTTCGTTACAAATAACGAAAGTAAAAGTATTGCCATGTATGACTGTAATATATTACGTAATAGTTTTAAAATATAAATTCTTGATGTAATATAGCTGAGCTTCTTAGCCTTAATAGCCTAAATAGAGTCACGAATCCGTAATGTATTTTCTATAACATTTCGTTTTAATACACAAAATCAGTTTTGAACATCATCATCATTTTCTTCAACTATGTATTACATAACTATCTATGCATGTCTTCTTCAAATTTAACCAAAACTTTTGATCTGCTGTACTTCTCTTACAACTTAATACTGCAACACTAGGCTTCGATAGTCTGGTTAGTAGGGTGTTGGGCCAATACCCAAGAGGTCATGAGTTAGATCTCCCCCAGCCGAAGGTGACTGATGCACATAAATCTGTCGGGTCAAGAAGTCCTCCATGTTCGTACAACAAATTATACCTCTGGGTGGCACTGAGGTGGAGATTAATCGTTCTCTGGTTCAGATGAAAATTATGATTTGTGGATGAATCAATAGAAGTGTGAATGTTTAAGCCCTATAAAAGGACTGTGACGTGTGTGTGGCTGAAGTCGTATACTTCGCTATAAATGATGCCATTGAAAAACATGAAACTCACCCTCTGCCTAAAATTTGCTTGGTTTCACCGAGCAGGATCGCTCATATTGGCAAGTAGCATTAGAGACAACAACAACTACAACACATACAAATACTTTTCTAATTCCATTAGGTAACTTTGTGGCCGTTTGATGTTATGAGAATACCAGTGCGAAATGTTGAAAGTAAAATTAATAAATAAATAAATAAAAATGCCAGTTCTGCAAATTTTAAAGCCATCACATCGCCATTTCAAAAGTTTAATTCTCTGAATATAATCGAAAGCTCTCGTTTGCCATAGCCATGTTACTCAATTTCGGTTCTTCCACAAGATACCGATAAAATATATTTATATTTTCTTGTGTGTTTTGCGTTGTTATCAACTAATTTCTTGTCATATCCATGTTACTCAATTTCGGCTGTTCCTCAAAATGCCGTAGAAAATATCTTTATTTTCTTGTTATTCTAAGCATCTGTGTGGAGCTGCTACAGAGAATCCAAGTCTATGGTCTATTATTAAGTGTGAGTGATAAACACATAGATTGAAGGCCTTCCTCTTAAGCGGTAATGTTAAGTGGTATTAACGGTATATACAGTGGCATATTTTTTTACAGAGTATATCGCTATATTTTTAATATAATATTTTTTTAAATTTATTGACCAGCATAAAAATGGGATGCGAGAAAAAAAAAGTTTAGGTTGTCCTAAAATTAAAGTACAATCCATGTCATGCCTCATAATACAAAGCTATATCTCCTATGTTACATTACAAAACATACATTTAGTTTTTATTTTTGTCCTTGATAACTTCTAAGATTCCAAAGCTTTCATTAATGAGACAAAATTTAAAGACTTTTCCATAAGTGTGCTAATCGCATAAAATGTGCTATAAAAAAAGTCCTGTAACAAAGAACTTTGTCTTATTACTTATTTTCAGAAAGCTATAAATTCAGTCTGTAACGAAATGGTTAAAATCTTTTTTTCGTTGCTATATACCAGAAATTCTAAAGTGAAAGCTACCAATTAACATGGAACCCAAGGGCACCGACCAATTAACATGTTACTATCATCAGTGATTTTTTTTAAAAGTTTATCTTATCGATACCGAGAAATAAAAAAGAAATGGAAATGTTGTCAAACTGGGTTTATCATGAATGGATGTACGTTTTTTACTCCTCTTGAACGATAATCAGTACTTATCAGTGTTATTATTTTTAACATTGTATTATTTATCCTCCGTGTAAAACCATTTTTAGACTAGATAACATAATTGCATTTTTATCTGATCCCTCACTCTTCCTCTCGTCCTCTGTATTACATTGGATCAAACGATTCCGATCTTCTACTTTGATTTGGGTCATTTACATATTGCATCACAGCTTTTCGAACATTCTATCGAATGATAAATTGAAATGAAAGTGTTTAGAGTAATTTAGGTTGGACTTTTTTATTGGAAGTGTTAGAAATTCTTGGCATGCTACTTTATTTACTTATTTCTATCCTGTACACAAGGACAAACACTTGATAACTGCCGCGCTCTGAAATGTTGACTAAATCAGGTTGTATCCTAATGCTGCAGCATGAAAAGATTTAACTTTCGTATTTTCAATCACAAATATGATAAAAACAAATTTTATTGTTTTTCAAAATTTGCAGATACTTCTGGTACCTCATTTCTAGCTAAGAAATATCTCGGTGTACATAAATTTATTCAAAAATTATTAGGAAAAAAACGAAGCAGTTTTTTTTTAAAAAAATAAAAAAAGGATTCTGCGAATAGAGGATACTGAAACCATTTTATTTATAATTTTTTATTTTTAAATTTATGTTCTGGAATGAGGAGAAACTCAGCAAGATAATTTATGGATTGAAAATTATACTGAAGTAGTTCGAGCTAACCGTGACAACAGACTAAGACTTGAACTTAATTTTTTTCTATTCAAATAGAAGGAATCAATACGTCAGCTCCTTTGCACGGTATTTTAGAGTTCGCTTGAAACTGTTTTGACAATTCTGTTCGAAAACAAACTGAAAAGTTTAATCGGTTTTCAAATTTAACAGAAGAGTAGAGATATTTTTTCCATCTTATTTTGTTATAAATACACGATTTTGAGAAAAATTCAAATAAATGAGAACAAACGTTTTACTTTAATTCAAATATTTTCCAACGCTGCACCGATTTTTTCCCCACTTTTTCATCAAAATAAAAGTTCACTTAAAATAAACACTAAGCAACTGAGAAATTGATTGGCGCATTTAAAATAGAATGATTCAACTACTTTCAATTGGAATTATTCAAATTTAAATTTTTTCATAGTAGTTCAATTTCTTGAAAAAATATTTCAAATATTTATTTACATGAAAATTATGAATTGAATCACTCAAAAAAACAACGATTAAATTATTATCAACTGTTAACCATTAACCCTTCTTAAAAATTGAGAAATTGGGTGCGGGCTTCAAAAGCATCGTGTTAACTGATCCGTTTAACAGATCCAATGTAGACTTTTCGCAACATAAAAAGTAGATTTGTCCTGCGACAAGAAGTTTTTCACCAACTTGAAACTTGAAATATACTTGATATTTATATGATAACAAATTGCATTTAAATAGTATATAACTAAGGCAAAGTATGAAAACTATTTATAAGTGGAAGTTTTCATCCGACTTGAAATATACTTGATAGTTAAATGGTATTAAATTGTATTGAAATAGTATATAAGCAAAGCAAAGTATGAAAACTATTTATAAGTTTTCAAGTGGAAGTTTTCATCCGACTTGAAATATACTTGATAGTTAAGTGGTATTAAATTGTATTGAAATAGTATATAAGCAAAGCAAAGTATGAAAACTATTTATAAGTGGAAGTTTTCATCCAACTTGAAATATTCTTGATAGTTAAGTGTTATTAAATTGTATTGAAATAGTATGTAAGCAAAGCAAAGTATGAAAACTATTTATAAGTGGAAGTTTTCAGCCAACTTGAAATATACTTGATACTTAAGTGGTATTAAATTGTATTGAAATAGCATGTGAGCAAAGCAAAGTATGAAAACTATTTATAAGTGGAAGTTTTTATCCGACTTGAAATATACTTGATACTTAAGTGGTATTAAATTGTATTGAAATAGCATGTGAGCAAGGCAAAATATAAAAGCTATTTATAAGTGGAAGTTTTCAGCCAACTTGAAATGTACTTCATACTTATGTGCTAACAAATTGTATTGAAATGGTATACAAGTAAGGCAAAGTATGAAAACTACATCTTTTTATAGAAAATTTGAATGGAGAGTTTCTTTACTAATAATATAATGTGATTTTTTATTGTTTGTGGCTTGTTTTTTTTTTCCTCAAGCAACTATATTCGTCAATCAATTTAAATCTTGATATTGTTTACTAGATATTTTTGTTGTTATTGTTGTCGTAGGCCATTAAGGCAGTGGGGGTGGGATTGTTCTTCTCCTAAAGTTTCACCATCTATAGCAAGGAATTCGACTTCAGACACACCTAAGTCACACCCATTTATAGAGCGAACCCATTCATACATCCATTCATTCATCCACAGATCGTAATTTTGACTTGAACCAGAGAACGATCAATCTCCAATCCAGCATCCCCAGAGGTATAATTTGTTATTGAAACATAGTGGACTATGTGACCCGACATATTTAACGTGCACTAGTCACCTTTTACTACACGGGGAGCCTTCGGCCGGCTGGACTCGAACTCCCGCTCTTACGAACGTGAATCCAGCGCCTTGCCAACTAGGCCATCCCGGTCATACTTTTGTTGTATTAAACTGTTTTAAAATAATATGTATAAATTGTGTAAAAATATGAAATATGCAAAATACTACTTATTATTTTGAAAAGGTTGCAGAAATTTGAAGGAAAAGTTTCTGAGGCCTTAATAAGTGGAGGAAATGATTTTTTTTTAATCTTAACATTGTCTTAAAACTAAATAGAGTATAACTTTAAGCTAATTTACTGTTGATTTGAAAAGTTTTTAAATAAATTATAATTTATTACAAATTATATATTCCTTTATGGGAACAAAAATAATTGATATGACATTAAATTACTCTTGAAGGAAGAAATAATTTTAACTCTTTTTGTATATCATATTTATATACTTTTTGTATATCATATCTATATCATATTTATGTATACATATTGTATATTCATATATATTTAAATATTCATATACATTTACCGTCATTTACAAAAGTAAGCTATACCTGTCATGTGAGTGAAACATTCTATATCTTCATTTATTGCAACCTCTAACACAATACATTTAGCTTTTCCACAAAATTTTACTCGCCTAGTTTTCGCACTTTTGTTTTCTAATTTATTAAATTTTATCTTTGACAAACAGGAAATTATTGGCTACTTTAGTTGTTGATTAAAAGACAAGCTAATAAGCATTTATGAAATCTTATTTCTTTTTAAATCTTTTACAATTGAATTAAATCTTGCTTTTTTACCCCTAAACTAAATAATAATCAATTAACTCAATTTTAATTAAACCAAAATTGTTCAGATTAGCTGCTATCCAGAAAGGCACCATCGCTTGTAAATTTATACTAATTTTGAATCAAAAGAAGTAAGGCAATTCGAAAAGCTTTGATCACTGTATTTTAAAGAAACAAAAACTTTTGGAAACATAAAATTTCCTTTGCAAACTTTGCAGACAGGAATGATACTCTCTTAGGAATACAATGAAGGTATTTGCTAACTTTTGCAATTATATCTATGGGTGCAATTTCGGATTTCACAAATTTTATTATTTTCATCTAAAACTGGTAGCAGACAGAGCAAAAGGAATATTCCTTGAGATCAAGTTTCAAACTTCAGTTATTCCCTGAAGGAACTTAAAATTAATAAAACTCCATGTGTAATTAGAGGGGGAATGATATTTTATTTGATATCTATGTTTAATGTGTGTAAAGCATTATTTTAAGTATGTTTTAAAAACACTTTCTTGAGAATTTCCGTATTTTAGTTCATTATGCTATGCATTTATATTTTATAATATAAATTTCAATTACAAACGTTAAATTTACCTTTTATCTTAAGTAATTTGTTTTAAGTACTAATTTAAATAGTATTGAATAGTTATTTATTCTTAAAGTATTTTGTTTGAATAAGTTTGCATTTTAATAGAGATAAAAATTTAGTAACGAAATATTAATTTTGATTTATTTTTTTATCTTTTCCAAAATGGCAGTAGAAAATTTAATCATGAACATTGCTATAGTGTCACGCACTGTCGTGCCATTTAGTATTGATGGAGCCTGCCTATTTCGAGCAATAGCATATGCAAAACCGTGATGGCTCAGGGGATAGAGAGCTCACCTTCTAATGAAGTGAACCGGGTCCGAATCTCAGCGATGGCTGGTCGATACGAATTCCGCATCCGGCTTGCATCGATCTCTGCAGTGGTAGATGGATCATGGCCTTTACCGTAAGGCTATCTGTGGGAGATTTTCGTGGTTTTCCTACTTGATCCAGAAGTTCCTTATAGTCTTCTGGAATGTCTTCCTGGAGTCCTCTGGGTTGGGCTCAAAATTACAAGGTACTGAGTAGAACCTTAGTAGTCGTAAACCCGAAAATTGGGTCGGCTGTTCAACGATGGTAATAAAATAGCATATATAGTGGTGGGGCAAAATTATGGAAACACTTTTATACTGACTCATTTTTTTTTATGTTTCTCAAGAAATACACAGAGAATTTCTTTTTTCTTAATAAGTGTTTAGATCATTCTCATACATCTCAATTAAAGTTTAAAGCCTTTAGAGGCTTGAGGGACTGGCAATTACAAACGAAGAATAGTGTTTTGGAACATCTTATACAAAGAAATACAGTAATAAGCTTGTAACTTGTATCAATTGTAAATCATACGTCTTAACTGGATAAAATTTCGTTAAAATATTTGTGAATATATAGAAATTTTTATTTAAAAAAAAACTAATTTTTTTCCTAAAGTTTTCTTACTATACCAGCAGAAATATAAAACAAAATTAAACAAACTTTTTAGATGAATTTCGAATTAATGACAAAGATATCATTTTAAAATTAAAAAAAAAATTCATTAGAAATAGTGCAAGATATGAACATTTAAAGTCATTCTTTCATGCTACGCATACGCGAATAACATTTAAGTTATTTTTTCAAAATTTTGTCCTGAATAGTTTTTGGTAACTTATGAAAAAAAAAATCCGTTTTAAATATCTTGAACATTTTCTAGAAATTTTCGAAGTAGTTTTTGTAAATTTGTTAAGCAAAGGTAAGGGGCTTTCTACAAATTTTATTTTGTACCAATAAAAAATTTATTAAAAATGACATCGGCATTATAAATGACCATCTTCGATTAAATTATGTTTTATTAATGTTTTCTTTCCTAATACCATTACGATTTGTTATCCTGGCCATCATTTTAGGATATTATCATTTATTATTAAATTTTGTTACATGATACAAAATTACATTTGTGGTAAAACCCTTACCACTTAGAGCTTTCTATAATAATTTACAAATACTACTTAGAAAATTGATTGAAACTTTTTGCATCTTAAAAATATTCCAATCTGACTTTTTTCAAAAGTTACCAAAGCTACCGATTCAATGCAAAACTATGAAAATAAAATTAGTGTTGCCCGTGCATACGCAATATGAAAGGATTATTTTAAATACTCATATCTTGAGCAATTTTTAAAATTTTTTTTTTCAATTTCAAAATGATATTTTTACTATTAATTAAAAATTACTGTAAAAAGGTTTATTTAATTTTATTGAATATTTCTGCAATTAAGGCAACGTAAGTCAAAAGAAAAAATTAATCTTTACATAGAAAAGTCTTTATCTTCACGAATATTTAAACTAAGTTTACGAAATTTTGTGCATATGACAATCAATGTAATTGATTTAAGTTACAAGCTCATCACTACATTTTTTGGCAACTGGTGTCCAAAATAATTTTTTTCGTTCGTATTTTATTGCCGATTCCCGAAACATTCAAAAGCTTTAAACTTTAATTGATATACAGGAGATATCACATAACCTAAACAATTCCAACGCTTTAAAAAAATTCTCAAAGTATTTCTTGAGAAATATAAATAGATGAGTCAGTATAGAAGTGTTTCAATAATTTTGTCCTAACCATGTCTAAATTTAACGACAGTCAAGTTATGCTCGAGAAGTGAGTGAGGAAGTAATACTGCACGTAATGGAGTATTGGAATGAGTTTTTCTCTTATTTCACGGCAGAGATGGAAATAATTTTAATACTTCTGCTGTTTCCCTACTATGCTGAAATGCTCCAAACTCATACTAACGGTAGTTTGTGTTATTTAATGACTGCACACAGATTTTAAATTTTTTGACCAAAATTCAGTGAAGAATTTTGATAATATCCCGAACGTCTCCTGAAAATAGTCTGAATTGAAATCAGAATACTTCGTAATGGAGTATTGGAATGAGTTGTTCTCTTATTTCACGACAGAGATGGAAATAATTTTAATACTTCTGCTGTTTCCCTACTATGCTGAAATGCTCCAAACTCATACTAACGGTAGTTTGTGTTATTTAATGACTGCACACAGATTTTAAATTTTTTGACCAAAATGCAGTGAAGAACTTTGATAATATCCCGAACGTCTCTTGAAAATAGTTTGAATTGAAATCAGAATACTTCGTAATGGAGTATTGGAATGAGTTGTTCTCTTATTTCACGACAGAGATGGAAATAATTTTAATACTTCTGCTGTTTCCCTACTATGCTGAAATGTTCCGAACTCATACTAACGATAGTTTGTGTTATTTAAAGGCTGCGCACAGATTTTAAATTTTTTTTACTAAAATTCAGTGAAGAACTTTGATAATATCACGAACGTCTCTTGAAAATAGTTTGAATTGAAATCAGAAATATTTCCGCTTGGGAAAATCTAGGTGGTGAAAAAATTTGATTATATATTGTTTGAAACTAGTTAAGGTGTTAGGATTGAAAGAGAGGTTGAAAAATTAGAATATTTAAATACACTTGTGCTGTATAAATAAATTTGTGCAGCACTAACATATTGTTTGAAACTAATTAAGGTGTTAGGATTGAAAGAGAGGTTGAAAAATTTGAATATATAAATACATTTGTCTGTATAAATAAATTTGTGCTGCACTAATATATTGTCTAAAACAAATCAGGATTTGAAGGAGGATTTGAATAATTAGAATATTTAAATACATTTATGTTGTGTAAGTAAATATGGTCTGAACTTATATATTGTTTAAAACTAATTAGGTTCTTAGGATTGGAGGAGGGGTGGAAGAATTAGAATATTTAAATACATTTGTGCTGTGTATTCTTCTTACGCCACGTCACAGTTTCACGTACATCACAGTATTAGATAATTTTGAAGTTAACCAAGCTGATCTTTGAAACAGGCTAGTAATTAAATAACTAAATACCACTTAATATTGAGATTATATTGAGATTTTTATCGTTATAAATATACTTAACTATAGGATATTTCATGTTTTGGATATGATAATTTGGAGCACACTGTAAAAGGAGAAATATTCAAAATCATTAACGTTCATTATACCATCATTATTTTATTTTATTTGTTTATTTTCATTTTTATTTTAGTGGTTTGCCTTTATTTTACAACCATTTTGCTTCCCTTAACAAATCCACTTTTTCCTTACCTTAAGATTTGTTCCTCTCTGCATCCTAAGCTTTCTCACTGTAAATCAACATTGGTAATACTGTACTGTTAAAACTGTACATATTCTAAAATTAAAGATACTGTGTTTATCTTATTCGTTTTATCGCAGATAAATAACTTGTAGATGATAAAAAATTACTTTATGAGTTGAAAATTATTCTGCTCTCGCTCAGTTGCTTAATGAAATAATGTTTGCAAATGGGACGGTAAAACCTCATTAGTTTATCTACTGATTTAAAATTCTGATTGAGATTTTGGGTAAAAAGTAATACGGAAATAAATACATAAGATATTTGAGACTTGATTATTCTTATGCATTGTTTTCCAATGCATTTTAGTTTTTATTTTTATAAAAGCATGTATCCAATAACATTGTTTTTCTTATTCATCCAAATCAGTGCATATTTCTGTGTAACTTGCATTAGGGTGCATTCGTGTTCTGCATATAGAAAGAAAATTCATGAAATATTTATTGATCACTCTAAAAACTTTGGTCTTTACGTTTATTAAATTTAGGCATAAAGAGAATTATTCATTATACATTGTAAAAGCCTAGCAACATTCTATTCAAATTTTTTTAATGAGTTTGAATTTGCTGGATTTCTTCGGAATTATTTTTATAAATAACTCTAAATACAGCTGGTTTTTAATAAAAAAAAAAGTTTTAGATAAGCTTCAAAAACTCATTTTGCTTCTTATAGTTTACAATTATAAGCATTAAACAAAATATATGAGACCTAGGTAAGCATGCTAATGGTGATTTAAAAATAGAATCCAAAATGAAAGTAACAAAGATATCGAAATCCCGTTTTTAAAATAATAGACTCCAAAATGTTTCACCAACGATTATAGTCAGATACCGACAAAAAGTGTTCCAGTCAATGACCGTAAAAACATAATTATGTCCGTAAAGCTGTCATGACAATACAATCTGCCGGTAAATTATTTCCATGAAATATATGGTCACTGACCATAAATTTACATTGTGTTCAGAATAATTATCTTCAGTTCAACTTTGATATTGCTTGAGATTCTAGCACTTGCTTGCCGAATCAAAGGGAAGATGAAGAATGAGGTGAAATAATGCTGCCCTCTGTCGAGGATTGAGAGAGTTGCATGATCATTGTATGCAGTCACCAATGTATAGGAGTACCAGAGAAATAATCTTTAGTGCTAGCTAGAAACGAACTCGTGATCTTTGCATCCACAACGTGGTGTTGTGACCACTATTGAAAAGAATGTACACCACCGAATTTAGTTCGACTGCTTCATATAATAACCGTATAAATTAAAGAACAACTCTACTAATTTTGCAGAAATTTGTTGCAATTGCAGAGACACTGTACTTTTTTTCTCAAAAAAGGGTGACATCCATATAAATTAACAATCAACTATCTGAATATTGAAGACATTTTCTGAAGAGTACATTTTTAATAACTAAACCTCAAATTTGCATTCAAAAAAATTTTCAAACTTTTGACAAAAACTAACTGTAAAAACTAAAAAGTTTAAAAGTCAAAATATTGTAAAAAAGAAAGATGCTAAGAAAAGGAATAAGCAATTAGTAATATGAAAGTACTCCGCAAGTTAAAATAAGTAGCGACTAGTATGGTAAAAATTTCTTATGATTTGACGAAAAACACTTATTCATGCACTTTAGAAAAAGTGCAATGGAACTTTAATTTGGTTTTAAATGACTGAATCGACTGAATGACTGAAGAAAAAAATTCTTAATATTTTCCGAAAACAAACTATTTTTATTCACGCGCACATGTATTGTTGAGTTAAATAAAAAGTAAAACTTTAAAAAAAAATCGTTCTTTATCGACACAATAACATGACTTCCTGAATATAAACAATTCGAATAGCTTCTAGACTGATTTTTTCAAGATAACATTCCTAAAAAAAATCTCCTACAGTTTAATGACAATTTTTTTCCATTGGCTAAGTTGCATACTTTGTTTAGATGACATTGATGACAAAGTGACATTGATCGTGTGGAAAGAGCCACGCTTAAACACTGAAAACTCAATCAACACCAAAAACGACTCCATGCTTCACCAGATTACACTGACAAGGGAAACTAGGGAAGTGTGACTCGCCAATTTTGAAATAAACTAGTGGGATGTATGCCTTATGAGGAATAATTTTAGGGGACAACATTCGTTTCGGCCCATAGAAGGTCCTATGAAAGATAAAAAATAATTCAATGTATGGAAAAATCGGTATTTTATTACTTCAATGCAGACTATTAGTTATTGTAATTATCTCATACTCCAATTAATTTTATGGTACTTTCACGTTACAATTGTTGTCACGTATAATGCATACAATTACTGTCAAAATTGAATTCGAAAATATTATATATCTGTAACTTTTCAGAAAAACCTGTTTGGCTAATTTAAAAAAAAAAATTGGCATAAAATTTTTTACATTTTTTTTTCAAAAAATTTTTCAATGTAAAAACAAGTAAACAGTACTCACATAAATTTTATTTATATCACAGTCGAAATATAAGAAAACATTTTCGAAAAAATCAAAGTCTTAAAAAAAGTGTATTTTCCAGAAATCAATGTTTAATATATATATACAAGATGTACCTTTTGAAACAGTATTTTGGCAATACTTGAAAAATACGTTTTGTTCCCTAGATTATAATGAGACTGAAGTTATTATATAATTATTTTCTAAGGTAGATCTTCTTTTATAAAATAAGTGTATTAAAGACAAAATGTTTCTTGGAATGAATAAATATACAATCTTCAGAGTTACAATAAAAAAATTAACAATTTTTGCTATATAATAATACATTTATTTAAAGAACGTGACTCTAAACATATTATAAATAAATAAATAAAAATTTCTGATTTTCAAAGAATATTTAAATTGCAACTATACGTGCATTATTAATGAGTTATCATAAAGATATTCTTATGTATGTCATATAATTCAAAATTTAAATATTTTGCAACTAATTCATTTTCCATCTGATTAAAGATAAATAGTAACGTAAATCTCTAAAATAACAAAAAAAAAACACATTATATAATTTATAATAGATAACGTACTTCCAATCCATTCTCCAATCTTGACGCATTGGTAAAAGTAGCGCCGCCATATAGAATAGCACGGACCAAAAACGTGTAGTCTCTTTTCATATGGTGGCGCTACTCTAACCTACGTTTCAAGATAGGAGGATGCCAACTTTTAAAGTTAAATATTTCAAAAATTAGCTAGGATATCAGATATAAAAATAATTGTATGAATAATATTATACAAATAGCAATGTTTTAACAAAATATTGAACAATTCACATGACATAGGTTTCAACGGATTTTTCACTTTAAAGTGACAAATCACCTCAAATTTTGTGTATACAGTACAGTTGATCTTTTATGAAAAAAATCGAATTGAAATATTTAACATTTTTTGAGTTCAAATCTTTCGCCGAAAAAATTTGAAAATATTTTTAAAAATGCAATTTAATTTTATGCAATCACGTAAATTATTCCAGACTTTTTTTTACAAGATCTAACAATATGAAAAAAATTAATTTTTTATAAATCACATTTTTGGATGTTACTTAAGCTATACTCACAAAAAATTCCATCAGTTTGGAAAAATGATCTTTGGAAAAATGATGAAATCTTATTTCGACTCTGATATGAATGAAATTTATTACTGTTCACTTGTTTTTATATTGGAAAATTTTTTGAAAGAAAAATGTAAAAAAATTTGACGCCATTTTTTTTTTTATTAACCTAACAGGTTTTTCTGAAAAACTACAGATATATAAAATTTTCGAAATCAATTTTGACAATAAATATGCATTATATAGTACGTGAAAGTACCACAAAATTAATTGGAGAATTGAGATAATTACAATAATTAATGGTCTGCATTGAAGTAATAAAATACCGATTTTTCTATATATTGAATTATTTTTTATCTCTCATAGGACCTTTTATGGGCCGAAACAAATGCTGCCCCCTAAAATTATTCCTCATAAGGCATACATCCCACGAATTTATTTCAAAATTGGCGAGTCACACTTCCTAGTTTCCCTTGTGAGATCAGTTGTCGTAAAATAAGTAAGCAATGCATTTAAAAAAAAAAAATTCATTTAAAGATTTTGAGCGAAGAAATTTTTTACTCAGATTGTGGTCAAAACAAAACAAAAAACTTCTCATTTAAAGATTTTGAGCGAAGAAATTTTTTACATAGATTGTGGTCAAAACAAATTCTTTTGAACTTTTCGCAAGGCAAAAGGCCCAGAACAAACAAAAGTGGCTGCTTCCTCCTATTCTCTACTGGTATTAAGCAAAAAGACCAGGACTCTCTCTATCTCTTCCTGGTGACAGGCAGACCAACACTTGCTTACCCCGACTGGCCAGTGGACACCTGAAAAGTCTCACATTTTCTGCCAATCAAAAGATCTTTCCTCTTTGCCCTAAATGCCAACAAAACCAGGTATCTCCTGAGCATATCTTGAACTGTTTAGGGCTGGACTGGAACGACATTCATTCCTCTCCCCTTTTAGTTTTGAACTTCCTAAATGTCAACGGATTTGTTGATCTGGTCTGACGGAGTCAGACCAGATGGGAATTGGTAACACCAACAACAGCAATAACAACAAATTCCTTACAAAAGCGTTCTATAAAACGTGAGTTTGTTCTAAGTTTGCTCTGTGAGCAGATTTTTGCATCGGTAGAATTTTCATTCAAAAATTATAGTAAAATAACTGGCCGCAGTCCATTCAACCAAATAACAGTGAGGTTTACGTTAAAGAACATTTTTACTTTGCATTTTTGAAATCATTTGCAACTAGTATGGTTAAAAACCATAAATACAAACAATAAGGTATTCTTTATCATTTACAACTAGTAGGGTTTCAACTCTGCAACAAAAATTTAACTGGTCATCGGCGCGAGGCTTTTCGTCGGGTAGTGGGCCTAGGAGTTGGTGGCGTTGTGTCTTATCAAATGAATCGTGGAGTGTGGTTTAATAAGTTTATCTGCTTGTTTCACCTGTCATAAGAGATGGGAAATGCTGGACTTTTTGTGTTAAACAGCTTTATGGTGCTGTCATGAATGAAAGTGTCATATTAGAATAGTTCAGGGTCACAAATTGGGGAGAGCAGGACACTGAAAACTCTTCATGTGTTGAAGGGTTGGAGGAATTATTATTATGTCAACGCTGGGACTCGAGCCTCGATCAGTCATGAGATTGAACGATTGACTCTCTCAGCTATAATATGTATTCAGCTGCAAGGAACTAAGTAACTATATTAGGTGGGTCTAATTGGTGCGATAAAATTATGATTGTTCAACCGTATTAGGGGAAAGCAGAACTTTTCGTTCTTCACCTCGGAAGATGACGGAAGTGCTGCTCATTTAAAGTTACCCAGTGGACACCTATGAACCTAAGTCACGGAGGCGAGCAACATTACCCACACCACACTGCCACAAATACCCGTTCATAGTGTGGGCCACATTCACACATCACACACAACAGAGAACAACTCATAGAGAGAAACATCCATGCCCAGAGCGGGATTCGAACCAGCAGCCATTGGCTTCGCAGTCAGGCACGCTAACCACTCGGCCACCTGGCCGGCACCATCTGATTTATGGTTAG
This sequence comes from Parasteatoda tepidariorum, assembly GCF_043381705.1. Classification (NCBI taxonomy): domain Eukaryota; kingdom Metazoa; phylum Arthropoda; class Arachnida; order Araneae; family Theridiidae; genus Parasteatoda; species Parasteatoda tepidariorum. The sequence continues at coordinate 65,726,805 of NC_092207.1, forward strand.
TTGACTGTTTAGTTTGATCATGGTAAAGTGAAAAAAAATTTCTGTGAAATTTTTAACATTGTATAATAAAACATTTCCATTTTCGGGTCAAATCGAAATCTTTGACCAATTTCTACATATTTAGCGAAATGTTACGGTTATTATTTAAGCTATATTAATTACGATGGCAATTATTTGAATGATTACAATTATTGTTTGATAAAATTTCTAGTACTAAAAGAAAACACAAATATTTTTAATTCCAAATAGACAAAACTTAATCATTTCTCATCATTTCTTAAAATCATTTATCATAAAATCATTTCATAAAATCACAATTCATAAAATCATTTCATAAAATCACAATTCATAAAATCATTTCTTTGAAAAAAACGCGCTAAAAAGCAGCAGAAATTTCAAAAAAAAGTAGCAATAAACGAAATGAAGGAAATTAAAATAAAAATATGATCACCGAAGCCGACGTCTTCAGGGGGTACCGGCCTCGGTAGCCATAAAACAAAACCATTTCTAATTGAGGGAGAGGCAAATGCTTAAATTAACCTCCCTCAGTACCCCGATGGTTTTGTATAGAAGTCTAGGAAAAAACATGAAATACAAATAACAAGTTAAGAAAAGAAACTCAAACAAAATCATCAGAAAAATAAAAACTCACTTAGTCACAGGTCAAACATCGATTTCACAAGCAAGCCGAATGAAAAGAAAACACTAAAAACTAAAGAACACAACGCCCTCTATTACAGTGCAATTGTTGTAATTTGTGTTATGTTGGTCAGACAGGTCTTGAATTTCATAAGCGGATTAATTCCCACAGGTCTGCTATAAAAAATTTTAGTAATAGTAATTGTTCCACTGATTATGAAATTTTGCATTATCAATTTCATGATTTTGATAATGTTACTCTTTTTATTTTAGATTTAATGGAAAATTTAGATAATAGACTTGATTTAGAAAACATTTACATTGGTAGTCTTAAAACTCTTTTTCCATATGGATTAAATAGTAAATTTAATGGGGAAGGTAATGTTAAGACTGGAGATTATTGTATTTATGATAAATTGAAAGTTTTTAATTTTCCTTTTGTTTTTGATTCAAAATATAGGAATAAAAGAGGAGGTGGAAAAGATAAAGGTAAAGTTATTTAGTTTGATGAATTTTCAAATTTTTGTAACTTACCTGCTAATTTGAATAATATTTTCATTATTAGGAAATATATTTTTGGTTTTAAAAATAAAGTTCTTAAAAATTTCTTTATTAATTTTGGTTCAAAAATTAAATTTGATACTGAACTTATTAAATTTATTGTTTTGGATTTGATTAAATCAAAAATTGGTATTGGTAAAACTGATATACTCTTTAATAAGGTTTCTAAAGTTGAAAGGGTTTTTTGTACGATTATTTTTCATGATAAGATATTTGAAATTGCTAAGTTACCACAGATTATTCATGGTCTTTCTGATTTTTTCCCTTTAAAACAAATTAAGGTTTCTGCTGCTTTTAAATATTCTTCTACGCTTAGAAAAAAGGTGTGTAATTATAATTTTTTAGGTCGAAATCTTAATTGTATTTCTAAATTTGATTGTTATTGTAATGAGAAGGATTTTTCAAAACTTTTTGATAATGATTATGAACATGTTATTACGGGAAATTTGGAGATTGTGGGTGATCAAGATTTAATCAGCATTTTAAGTAAGGGTTCAAAATTTAGGACCAGGGTTAAAATGAAAAACGAAGATTTTATTTTATCTATTACAAAGGATCCTGATTTTTTTATTGCAAAACTTTCCAGAAAATATCATTGGCCCGCTGAGGGTTTTTCTGAGTGGAAAGCTGAATTTATTGAAAGGGTTAAATTTAATTTATTTAATACCAGTTTTAGTTCATTTCCTTTATCTGAGAAAATTAAAAATCTTAGGGATAAATTTATTGTTACTGTTGTGTACAATAAATTTGAAAATATTTTTTTAAAAAATTGATTATTGGAGAATATAATACAAATAATACTTATTTAAAATTAAAAGAATATAAAAATGTTATTGAAAAAAGAATTATTGCATTTAGTAAAAAATTAAAATTTAGGTTAAATAGGATTACATTTCCATATTTATTTCCAATTGTTAAATTTCATAAAAATCCGATTAAAATTAGATTTATTACGTGTGGTATTAATAATTATAATTCTTATATTAGTAAAAGGTTTTTTAGTTTTCTGAAAATTATTTTGCTTAAAATTAAAAAAGAGAAAAATATTGTTATAAATAGTAGTGTTGAAGTTTTGGATTATATTAATAATAATGATATTTCCAGCATTAATACTTTTGATTTCGAAAATTTGTATACAAGTATACCACATGGAAAGAATATTGAGATTTGTGAAGACATTTATGATAGGTATTTATTTAATGAGAAAATTGATAAGTTTAATTAGTTGGATTTATGCAAGTTTAATCTTTTTGAGAATGTTCTTTTTAATGGTTTAGATTTTAATAAAAAAATTATTGGAATTCCGCAAGGTAATTCCTTTTCTGGGGCTTTTGACAATATTTTTTTGCATTTTTTTGAAGCTAAATTTCTTGAGCATAATGAATTTAAAGCTTTTAGATATATTGATGATTTGATTTTGTTTAATTGTAATAATTATAATTTTATTTATAGTATTTATCCTGGAGATTTGGTCTTGAAGAAAACTAATGAGAATAGTTTTAATGTTGAATATTTAGATTTTATATTGATATTGTTAACAGTTTAATAAATTGATATTGTTAACAGTTTTATTAAAATTGGTGTCTTTGATAAAAGAAAAGCTTTTAAATTTAAAGTTACTTTTTCTGCAACTTTAATACTAATTGGTGTAATAAAATATTTAAAAATTTAGTTTTTTCACAATTGCTTAGGATCAAAAATATTTGCAATAATGTTGAAAGTTTTCGGGAAGCTGTGAATAATTTGAGCAATAATGATTTTCCTTTTAATTTTTGTAATGTTAATTTTTTAATTAAGAAAATGATTGAAGAATTCTAGGATTTTATATATTTTTTTCTTTCAACAGGGCGCAATTCAAGTCTTAACTGATCAGCCCCAGTTAAGCATTCTATTAATTTGTTACGTATTTCTTTCTCTTGACTTTTTTCATTTTATTCTCCATCTGCGCATTGTAATAGAGGGCGTTGTTGTCTTTAGTTTTTAGTATTTTCTTTTCATTCGGCTTGCTTGTGAAATCGATGTTTGACCTGTGACTAAGTGAGTTTTTATTTTTCTGATGATTTCGTTTGAGTTTCTTTTCTTAATTTGTTATTTGTATTTCATGTTTTTTCCTGGACTTCTATACAAAACCATCAGGGTACTGAGGGAGTTAATTTAAGTATTTGCTTCTCCCTCAATTAGAAATGGTTTTGTTTTATGGCTACCGAGGCCGGTACCCCATGAAGACGTCGGCTTCGGTGGTCATATTTTTATTTTTATTTCCTTCGTTTCCTTTATAAACGTTCTAGATCATACTTGAAGAGGATTGTATATCCATTTTAAACCATATACTAAATTAGGCATTATGGAACTGAATAGATTTCATTTGTTCATTTGGAGAGTGCTCTGTAGTGACGGCTCTAAATCTATACTTTTAGAATGCTCAATTCCTTTCTATACCGTAAACGGTTAATTAAGAAATCTATTAGACAGAATTTTTGATGTAACATAAAAGGTGGGTAAGTAGGTATTTTATTTACGTCGCACTAGAACTGCACATTGAGCTATTGACCACGTCTGGAAAACGTCCCCGAGGATGATCTGAAGACATGCCATCACAATTTTGATCCTCTGCAGAAGGGATAGATCCTCCACTTTGGTAGCCCGACAACCAGTGCGTGAAGTCGAGCACTTTATGGTAGAACAGTTTAACGAGGACCGATATCGCTCACTCTTGGTGCCTACGTAGGCTGATCAAAGTGGTCACCCGCGTGCATACTGACCGCAGCCAGTGATGCTTGACTCGGTCTTCTACTGGGAACCGTATCTTTGTGATTAGTCCACTGCGGAACTATTACATAAGAGAGGCAAATAAAAACAAGTAATGAATAGAGAAAATCTCAAATATTACGTTATGGCCAAGGGACAAATATGTTGCTACTTTTCATCTCGTTACTAGTCACAGTTGCATCTCCAAGAATTTCTATCGTAGATATCTAAGAATTTATCGTTTATATCGTTTATATCTAAGAATTTATATCGAAAATACTTTCAAGTCCTTTCTGCCTACTGTGCAACATTCGTTAAGAGCCATTTTAGCCATTGCTCTACACTGGACTCGGACAGTGAGGGATAAATACTGGAGATCTCGGCATTTGATGAACTGTTTATAGACTTACTGTATTTTCAGTTTTGTAACTGCGTCTTGTTTTCTCTTGTTTTTGTTTCGTAACTGTCATTTTTGTTTCTTGTTCTAATTTTACTGTTTGTTTTTCTGTAAACAGTTGTCTTTTAATCTGCCATTAGGAATTTTAAAAAAAAACTCGTTTAGAATGCAATAATACACATATTTATGTACATTATATATAGGTTACGTCTAAGAACATATTTTTAATTTAGCCAGAAAAATAATTATTTCGCAAAAAAAGTCTCAAAAGAAATCTTTTATATTTGTGTATCCTCTCGTAAAAACCAAAAACAAGTCAATATAAGCAATAGTTTTGAAGTTATAAGGAAATAAAAAAAATAGTTTAGAAATTTTAGTTTAGAAGTGTGTTTGTGGCTTTGTTTTTAACTTTTTCATATTTAAGAATGATTCTTAATTTATGAACTATCCGTCCTATTGATTCGGCTTAGGTTTTATTCGAGTCAAAATTGAGTATAAAACGTGGCGTTATTACTTCACTTGCGTAGGTGAGAATGTATAGGGTATTCATAAATGGGAATAAATTAAATTTGACTAGAAAGCAAACTTCATGCTGTAATTGAACCAAAACCTTTAAAAGAATTTTCAGCTTCTCCAGTTATTTCAGTGTTCAACTACTTTGGATCTGTCCCAGTAAGAAATTGAATATGCGAAATTCGTATTCACACTGAGAAAAAAAGTATGGCCAAAACTACCAGAAAATTGTAAAATGTACCGTGTTAGTCACGATTTTGGTAAAATTAGCAGTAAATTATAATTTTATAACATAAGATAAAATTTGGTAATTTTATCATGATACCTTAGAATATGGAAATACCATTTATTCGGTTAAATTTACTTTTCAGTTTTCTTTTACAGAATATGAGATAATAAAAATTATAATTTTGAAAACCAGAATTTCCTTTAAATAAACGGGAAAATTACCTAATGAATGATTTAAAAATCATGTATTGTGGTTTTTGTTACAAGAACTATGATTTTTTTTAAAACCCGAAATGCCATTACCATTCAGTACGATAATTTTACCAGAATTTGACCAGATTTACCAATGAAATGACCAGATGATTTGACCAGATTTACCAATTTACCAGATTTATCAATGAAAGAAAAAAACAAACACACTTTAACCCTTTGACGCAGATGGGACACCAGTATGCCTTTTATATATATTTTTTACTGACGCTCTACCTGCAACCACAAATGTATTTTTGTATATTTTAAGTATAAAAAATAATCAATTAAAAAACAAAGAAAATAAATCTGTTATAAAAAAATCTGTCAGCTAAAATATCTGTTAGATTATCAGAATGATATTTGTTCATAAATACAAGTCCAAAAAAAGTAGTTAGAAAAGAAGTTTTTCATTCATATTCAAAAATTTATCAATAATTAATTTGTAAATTAAAGGAATTTCAAAGATGAATAACTGTTGTTTAAGACCTAAACAACTGCAAATAAGTCCGAATTTGAAAAATTAGGTTTTTGAAGTGCGCCGTGTTTGGAAGATTTTACCTATAGCGCAGAAAGAGACACTGATATTTCATGTTGTATTTCATAACCGTATTTTATTGAAATGCTAAATATAATATTTTTTACTTATTGTGAACTAAATTAATACAAAATAATAGAAAAAGTATGAAAAATACATTTAATTAAAAATTCTGTGTCAGTGAGAAAGGCTACAGTATTCCACTTTATGCACGATTTCTTTCTTCTTTTTACTTAAATGGAGATAAAAAAGGTAACGATTTGCTCTAGAAAACTTAACTAGTTGTTGATCTCTTTTATTTAATTCTAAGCCGAATTCATGAAATCTGCTGTTTTTTACAGATTGGTTATTCATTTTATTGCAGTTCTGTGAAATGCCTGTACATTTTTTAAGAAAATCCAGTGATGAAGAAAAAAAAACTAAGGATAAAAAATTATTTTCTTAGTACTTGAAGTAAATTACGATTTGATTTTCTTATGTACATTTCTCAAATTATTGCTTTCATGGATACAACATAAGAATTATTATATATTGTTATGAACACGTACTTAGCTTTATGGCTAAAGTTCAGAATCATTTTGGATATTCTTTAGAATATAAACATCTTGTTTGATATATTTTATCGTGACCTTTGTAGATTAAAGAGAAAACATCAAAAATCAGAAATTGATAGAAATGGTTGAGAAATTTTCTATTTTTATACGTTTCTGGAATCTTCTTTAAAAAAACAAACATTTAAGAACGTGTATAGTATGAGCAGCATATTTTGAGGATTTAAACAAATCGAAATTTAACAGTCATGATTAAAATTATAATTATTGAAACCGTAATTATTAAAATTATAATTATTATTATTCATAACTATTAAAATTATAATTATTACAATTAGTAATTGAAATTACATAAAATTAACTTCGCTTCATTATAAAATGATTTTTGAAACTAAGTTTAATTTGAAAATAAGGTATAATATCTGAATTAGTCAGAAGCAATTGATAAAGTCAACAAAAAAACTTAATAACTACCATTTAATGATTTAGATAACTTGTAACATGAATAAGGAAGAAAATTTTTCATTCGTTTGCAAATCATAGTACAAATACTCTGAATTCATGAATGATTTTTCGTATTATATTTGATCAAATTTTTCAATTGTTCAATCTGATTTTTATTATAAGTTACAATTATTGTAATGGTTGTTGAAATTAATGTATTCTATTATAAGTTGAATTAGAAAATTAAACAATTTGTCACTGAATTTGAGAATTCATAAAAATTAAACTTTTGAAAATTCGAAAGTTTATCGTAATATTTTTATCATAGCATTTGTTTTAAAATAATTAAGGTAAAAAAAAAGGGGAAAAAACAAAACTTGTTAATCAGTAGAAGTAGATAGTTCCCCAGTTGGTTTTTCACACAAGAAAAAGGATAAGTTGGCCTGTCACATGACTGAGACATGCAGTATTTAGCCATTTAGTACTCATATTCGTACTTCTCGTCTCCTTCGGCCATTTAGTACTTATAGTCTCCTTCGGCCCTGTATATAAAAAAAGCAGGGAAAAAAAGAAGGGGGGGATGTTTTTCAAAATTGTTTATTTAGTTAAGGCAATAACAAATAGTTTATGGCCTTTAAGTTTTTTTTTCTTTTTATACTTTTTTCTTTATTTTTGTTATTATGTGTTATTAACTTGTACCACATTTAATCTCTGTATTTTTTAAAATATTGTGACTTTGTACAGATCTAAATTCTTTATAAATTCTAGCTGACTGGGCTCGTTCCTAGGATGGAGTGGAGCCGGACCAGTAGCCAAGCTTTGGGCTATATGGTAAAGGGTCCATAATGACCTAGGTACATGTCCAAAGCTTGGAGAAAAGAAAAGAAAAAAAGTCTCCTTCGGCCATTCAGCACTCTTATTCGCACTTCTAGTCTCCTTCGGCCATTCAGCACTCTTATTCGCACTTCTAGTCTCCTTCGGTCATTCATACTTTGTTATGAAATTAATAAAATCTGAATGCATTAGGGTTCGGATATTCTGAAATCTTTCTCCATGATAAAAAAACTTCCCATCATCTAACTATGGTCTAATTCTAATTAAGAGCTCAGAGATACTCAACTAAAATTATCTGCGTTCTTGTTCTTCTGGCCAGCTTTATGTCTTTATACGTAATTTAGGAAGTAAACGGTTGTGGTAACGACTTACGTAGAGCGCATAAATCTGGAATTTGAAGTAGCATTCGTTTTAAGCCAGATGAGCGAGTAATGATGTGTCTGAATGGTAAACCTTTGCCCGTGGAAATTGTTTCGTAACTTTTTTATGGCAAAATTTATGCTGGCACATTTCTTTATAATACTTTTTTCGGATTCATTAAACGTCTTACTCAAATATACTACGGGATGCTCATGGCCTTCACATTCTAGTTGTGTTAGTATCACATCCATACCAAATTTGGAAGCGTCTATCTGCGATATAATTGCTTGTTCATAGTTAGGAGAGAAGAGTATATGTTTACTTATTAATTTTTATTTTAGTTCCTTCGCATTCAATAGCCCAGGTATTTTCTTCCTTTTTAGCTTTGCCTTTCAAGGTATCAGCTAATGGGGCAACTAGAGCGAAGAATATTCGTATGTATCGACTATAACTGCCTGCTCGTCCCAAAAAAGCTGTAATCTCAATACTGGTCATAAATACAGGAAATACGGTTACAGCTGGTATATTTATATCAGAGTGACTCAGGGGATAGAGCGTTCGCTTTCCAATGATGTGAACTGGGTTTGAATCCCAGCGGTGGCTGGTCGATGCGAATTCCGCATCCAGCTTGCACCGAAGACAGTGCTGATATAAAATATCCTCAGTCATAGACTGATTAGGGGTTAGAGTCTCCTTACCGACATGCTAACCATGAGAAGTATTCGCTTTTTTCTCTCTATGAAACGCAAATGTGGGATAATTCCATAAAAAATTCCACCACGAAGGTAAATTTCTCCCAATTCTTGATCCAGGATTTCCCTTGTCTTCTGGATTAGGTTCAAAATTGCAAAGCTACGGAGTTGAAAATTAGCAGTCATGAACCCAAAAAAATTGGATCGGCTGTTCAATGACGGCTATAATATAACGTTTTCCGATAATAAGTCCTAGATAAAGATGATGCTGTGCAAATCAGCATTTTGAATGTTTCATGGTTAGTTCAGCCTCTGCAATCGGCTGCACTAGACTCTTCAGGCTTTCTAAATGAGGCTAAGTCTCCGAATAAATTTCTATATCATCAATGTATGGTGCTGCAAATTTTTGCAAATCCTTTAGTAGTCGTGCCATTAATTTGCAAAAATATAGGGGTCATTCCATAATGCATAGAAATTCGTAATGGTCTATAGATCCCGAAACTGGTAACAAAAGCAGTTATTCCTTAAGTATTTAAATGCTGCTTTAGTTGCAGTCCAATTTGACTAAACTTAATCTGCCAATAACCCTTAGTGAAATCGAAAAGGCAGATGAATTTTGCTTAGGCTCCTTCTTCAACCCTGTCTTCGATGCTCGGGAGAGGGAAATGCTCTATCACGGTTATTTAGTTGAGACATCGGTAATCAATGCAGAGCCTTGGATTCTTATTTGGCCATTAGGGCCATAATCACTCCCTAACCATTAGGACCATAATCACTCCCACCCAATTCAAGTTAAACATTTTTTGCACTTCAGTTTTCAACATTTCTGTTTGTAAGTTCGGTGAGAATTGGACATAATTAGTTCTTTTTTTTTCTTTTTTTTTGTACTATGTTAAATATGCCAATCATGTTCAATTAAGTTAGTTTTTTCTTCGGACTATGAGATAAATGTTTTTGGTTATCTTTTTAATATGTTCCTCAATGGATTGATTTTATATTCGTTAAAGCAATTTTGGAGTGTCTATTATTAATTATTTCAGAAAAATCAACTTCATCTGGAGTAATATACACTTGTGGAAAGTCAATAGCTCCAAAGATGAAGAATCGGTTTCTACACAGCATAGGAAATCATTATCTAAGGCCGTTTATAGTATGGTTTAAGCATATTTATGTGATAAATTTGCGATTTTTCTCTTTTTCCAGGAACATTTTCTAAATAGTTAGTTTCTGACATTTACTTTCTACCTTTCCAGGGACCAATCTATTGAGTAGACAATTTATTAGTTCAAGATTTTGCCAAAATAAGAACCAAATCTCTAACACTGAACTCTCTTCTAATAGTGTTTATACCATAATACGATTTATTTTACGCCGTATTTTCCATCTTGTTAATACAATTTCTAGGCATGCTTTAAAATGGTTTATAAGATGAAAAATATATTCCGCCACCGGAAACTCATGGATTTCTTCATTGGTTCATTGACCGTACAACAAAGTCCTAACTCTGCTGGGAAAAATTCTGTTATTCCATGTGCTTTAGTTCTCAAAGCAAGGAGAGTAAATGGTAGAAACTCCTTCTTATTGGAATATTAAAGCCTGGCTGCCAAACACGTATCCTTAAGATCTGCTTGATAGTTTCATGAAACCTTACTACAGGGTTAGACTGTGGGTGATGAACGGAACTATGCCGTACCATTATGTCAAATCGAACAAAATTCTCAGTTGTTAGCATGCCCATAAAAGGAATTCCTTGATCATATTGGATTTCCTGAGGAAAACCAGTTCCACAAAAAATACTAAATCAATCATTAGTCACTGACACAAATCCTAAATCATTCACTGGGATTGCCTCTGCGTATTTTGACAACATACAAATGGCAGTAATCAAGCATTTCTTTCCACTTGGCATGGTTAGCAGATGACTAACTGCCTCAACGTTTAATTTTCAGAATATTTCCTGGATAACCAAGATAATTTTAAAGGAGCTTTTTTTATAATTTGGTATCCCCCTTTGACAATTATCATAGGTTCCTGCGGATTCTTCCATCTCTCTATAGCATTTAGGCTAAAAGTAATATCGTGCTAAACTATCATTAGATTTGGTTAAGTTAAGGTATTCGTAGGTATTTTCATGACATAACTTTAAAATTTGTCTTCCAAATTCCTCACATATAACTAGATTTTTTTTATTTCTCCCAACCATCCTTCTGGCCATTGAAAAAGAAGTTTTCTTTCTACCAGATAGCGATGTTTTCTAGTTATTTTGGCACTAAATATCATTTTAAACAATTTTAAAGATCGATTTTAACTTTTTTGTAGCGCATTAACAGTTTTATCTTGATCAACCTATATCAGGGAAATTTAATTAGAATTGATTTCAAAACTTAGTTGGTAATAACCTTCCTTTTCTGAACAGACCGCATTTGTTTCCAAGCAGGCTCATCACTTTTTAAATCAATATTTTGTTTAAATAAGTTTTTTCTTTCTTGCATTTTTCGTTGCACATTTTCTTCAGCTTTGAAACGACTTTCAGATCTGATATGAATTGCGACATTCATTGATATGCATTGCTTTCATTTCTAAACAGATGACATTCGTTTCCAATTAGGTTCATAATTTTTGATCTACAATCAACTATCGATTATCAATATTTTACCCAGATAAATTTCCGGTTTTTTGTTGCACATTTTCGGTGTCTTGCTGCACATTTCCGGTTTCTTGTTGCACAATTTCGGCCTTTAAATGAGCTTCAGAACTGATATAAACAGCGCTTAACTCAGGTATTTGTATTGACATTATATGCTAACGTGACACTCTAGCCGCCGTTCTATTCCCAAGGAGCCGCCGTTCTATCCCCATTGTCCATCTCTTTTAGAACCACAGCTGCTTTGGTTACAATGTTACCAAACTGTTAAGATGTCAAAACTCTTACTGATGGCAAGCAAGATGAGCCTTCATCTAATGACTGCTGTATCCATGCAGTTTCGCCAGTAAACACATTTGTAGTCTTAGATTTTCCGCATATAACAACAATAGCTGCAATTGAATCTCGAAGTTCTGGAATTCTAAACTCATTTACTTCCTCCATGAGGGTGTACGTATTTAGCAATTGCTTTTCCTCTAGAGCGGGTAAATTTTAGTACTTAAGTTTCAGACACAGGTGGTTGATAAATCCGTATTCGTAGCATTGGTAGGGATACGTCTATCATATTATTCATGATTCGATTGCTTGTACAAATATTTCCTTACACTTTCTGCATTTCAATCATTCCATTAAAGCAGCTTCCTGTCATTTTTTCGCTGTGGCATTTTTTTTTATCACCAATTGGGTCTCCTATTTTAATAATTTACTTGTGAATCATTCTTTTTGACTTGAACGCTCATTCTCATATTTGTCAAATATTTCTGCCCGCTTTGTAGATGAGGTTATTTTTGTTGCCCAAGTATCAATAAACTGCTAACTCACTTCATTGGGAACTCGCCTTTTCGGTTGATCGGTAACTGTTAGATCCATCAAACATTCAAAATACTTTATTCTTAATTCACGAACCCATTCATTTAAGTAGTTTTCGAATTTAAAAACAAAATCTTTCCTACTTGTTATCAAACTTATTTTTTGATGAACGAATATGGTATTAAATTTTTTAAGACTTAACTTCAACCATTTCCATATTTTTTTTTTTGATATGGTTATAGTTGTAAGTTTTTTCTTCAGACTATCTTGCTATTTAATTCAGTTTTATCAAGTGAAAGGGATAACAAATAAACCCACTCTTTGTGAGGAATCTCCACTCCTTTTCCTAAACACTCAAAAATGCTATTTTCTTAGGATAAAATTTTTTAAATAACTTGTAGATTTCCAACGTATTTTGTTAAGTAGTACACATATTTCAATTCTTAGGAACACTTGGTTGAGCAATAAGTCCTAATCGCTCTAGTTCAAATTGTCGTATTTTTTCATTCCTCTTATTTTTCTTATCTCCTCGTTTTGCTATTTCTTCTTGCCTTTGTCGTTCTGTTAATTCTTTCTTTCTGATACAATTATCTTCAATCACTTCTAAAATTTCTTTAACCTGATCATCTATGTAGTTTTTTTGAATTTTTAATTAGATTTATCAATTCTCTCACAGTAAAATTGCTCATGACATTTTTCCCCAATTACTTATATAGTTCTGCAAAATCAAATAATTTTCTCTCATTCTGAAAAAGCCGTAATAAAAAATGCATATAACACGAATCTTCTCAAGTAAATGATAAGTTTATCTCGACGCTGCCAAAGATATTTAAATTTTCAGTGTACTAAGTGCTGTACTTATCAGACAATTTTTATTTAAAAATAACATTTATTTGAAACATTAACCAAACATCATCAAGGCTTATAAAATTTCTAATTCCCGTAACTGACTCCCGTACAGACCTTTTAAGGCCTGGTTTCTTAGGACAGGTCGGCATTGCAAAACGTCAGCTTGAAGCGAACGCTATCCTCTGATTAGACAATTTGTAAGTTTGACAGCATGCGTCATCGAGCGCTCAGCTTGAACGACAACTGCCGTCCAAATCAAGATTACAACGTGAAGTTAACGACAAAAGCAATGGTGGACAACATCCAACAGACCATTGAAATCAGCCAAGATTTTGATTTTAACATTAAACATAGCGTCTTCTTCCTCTTCTTCTTCATTTAGCTGAGCTATAATGTGCTTTTTTTTTGGACAAAGTCATTATTTGTTCTCTAAAACACTGGTCGACGGTAACAAAATCAATGCAAATTCAAAATAAATATTTGTTTACGTTATTAACGCATGCGCAGTGCGAGATACTGTCTGCGTTGGGCCGACTGCTCATGCTGAGCAAACAAAACAGCATTTTTTTGTTGGCGTCAGGGCAACGTCAACTTAACGCTGACTCCCAGATAAGGCGCTTGTCCGAAGAAATCAGGCCTTGAGCTAACAAACCAGCATTTTGTTGGAGTCGGGGTAACGTCAACTTAACGCTGATGCCCAGATGCTGATGCTTGTCCTAAGAAACCAGGCCTTTAGATAAAAAATCAATTCCAACAAAAAAATCAACTAACGCTTCGACGATCCGAAATTTTCGACTTCTTTTCATTTTTTTTCTTGATCTCGTTGTACTGTTAATGCTTGTGATAGTTGGACATTTTTTGGATTCTTACACATCACAGTTGCCATATTTTTATTCAGTTTACGAAGATATACTTCTTTTTCTTTTTTTTTTCTTTTTGAAAAGTCATTTTTCCAGATATATTATTAATTATTCATATTTTCTTCATCGAAATTTTTACATTGATATTAAATATTTCAATTTTCTTTTCATCAAACAAACTAAATAACAGATAAACCTTTACTCGACATCTATAATATCTTTAAAAAAAACTTAATACAAGAACAGATTGTTTTAATGCTTCGTTAAAATAGTCCTTTTATTTTTATCGAAATTTCATTCGAAATCTATTTAATTGTTGTTGAATGATATAAGAATCGATTACCAAATCGATAAGTGAAGTTCTTTAAAAGTTTCTTCAACCTCAACGATAAATAGATATCACTTTCCCTTTCCGGGTGGTCGTGGTTTCAAAGATGATATAATCTTAGATCTATTGATTGATTGATAATTAGAATAATTTGTCTTTGTCTATGGGTTTTTTTTTAATTTGTCTCCGATACTGCACAAAGGAAATTTTAAAGTTTGATGAACTTAGGTATTTAGACAAGAACACTTATATAGTATTATTAATTAACGAATTTTTCCAACTCTAGTTGATAGTATGAAATTAATGAGTGTGTTTTCAATAAAAACTATTGTTAAAAGTTAATAATATTAATAAAGTAATAATTTAAACAAATAAAAGACTTTTTTTTAAAAATAATAAATAATAAATTGTTTTTTATCGATTAATATTTTTTATATTTCTAGTACTTAAATCAATAGATACTTTATTTAAACAGCTATTTAAGTCGTTTTACACAGTCATACTTACAGCAGATCAGAATCAATCATCAAGTCAAAAGTGCATAGTTTCTTTAAAAAACGATTTAAATCCTTTAAATTAGTCATAATTTCAGCAGATTATAATCAATTAGCACCTCAATAATGAATAGTTTATTTAAACAGCTATTTAAATCACTTTACACAGTCATATTTAAAGCAGATCAGATTTAATTACAACTTAAATGCTTAGTTAATTCAAAAAATGATTTGAATCACTTAAGGCAGTAACAATAATAGTAGATCATTATATATAAGAACTTCAGCTATGGATACTTTATTTAAACAAGTATGTAAATCATTTTAAGCAGTCATGCTTTCAGCAGATCAGATTCAATAATCACTTCAGCAATCGATAATTTATTTGAGCAGCTATTAAAATCCTTTTAACTGTACATACTCACACACTAAACGAAATTAAAGTAAAATTACCGTAATGTATGGATCATGGCATTTCTGATAAAATACCCCATAATTCTGGTAATAAAAACAAAATCTACGGTATTTATATAATTTATTTGAAATTATTTCAGCTAATAGGGTAATAGTTAATAGACATTCTAGTTTTTAAAATTGCAGTTATAATAACCATAATTTTGGTAAAAAATGCTTAACTGAACTTTAAACTGAATAAATGGTTTTTATGCTACGTTGTAAAGTATCGTGATAAAATTACCAAATTTTATGACTTAATATAAAGTTTTATTTTATTTTTAATTTTACCAAAATAAATACCAAAGCATCTCGGTGAAAATTACCAAGCTTTTTGACGTTCCCATAAAGCCAGAAGCACGGTAAATTTTACCATATTCTGGTAGTTTTGACCGCACTTTTTTTCTTAGAGAAGTAGATCAGAATCAATCAGCACTTCTTCATAGTTTGTTCAAAAATTGTTTAAATAATTTTAAATAGTCATATTTAAAACAGATCAGAGTATATTTTCCAGATATAAACCACAAATCATAAATATTTCATTAATATTTAAATATTGCAAAACGATGTTATAATTGAATTTTCATCTGAAATCAAGCATCTTTCTTTTGAGGCGAAATAACATCAAAAGATTTTAGTCACGAGTTCGTAAAGTCAAATGAAAATTTGCCGCTTCCTTTTAGAAGAGCTGTATTGTTTTACGAATTTTCATTCTTTTCACTATTGAGTTAACGAACTTACATCTAGACAAAGAACTTTTTCTGATAACAATTATTTTTCCAGAGAACGAAACAGCATACAAAAAATTAAGTTGGAACTCTTGTATAAATTTTAAACGATTTTCCCACTCAATTTTCTACTTTTTTTTGAAAGAAAATTCAATCAATCTTCGTATACTGAGACAACTCAACTTGGGAAATGTAGTCTTTTATGTTTATTTTTTTGTTCTTTTAGAGCATTCTGTTTGAAATTCCTATTGGTATACTGCCAAAGCTATTTTTGATTGAAACTAGAATTCAATAAATGGTATCATAAAAGAAGACGGACTACGAAATGTAATTTGAAAATTTATGATAAAAAGCAAAATTATTTTGCATTAGTTAAATTTTTTTTGCAGATTGATTGATAATAGTTTGACTTATATCTGTACTAATTTATATTGACAATGGCTTGACTTTTATATATTGACTTACACTATCATATTCATCATAATATCTATCAGTGGAAACAATATTTTTTGATATTTAATACGGTATACATGTTCTTCTTTATCCTATTCATATTCCACCAATTCGGAGTTTTCTAAATTATAATTTACCTCACCCACACAGTAAGTAAAAATACTATATTGATTGATTTTAAGAGATTTAAGAGAAGAAAATGGTTTTTACCCCATACTCTGAAGAATCGTGATAAAATTACCATATTAATCTTTAAAATAGATGATACATTTAGTAATTTTAAAATTTGGGTAATGCCTGATACCAAAGAGAATGGTAATAATTCTTATAATATGTTTATTCTTCTTCCTGATAGAATTTATTTAAAATTTTGATACTGTGTTACTGGAGTTAAATGACATAACTTTCAACTACGTCATCGAATTATTTATTTTCCGTTTAAATTTAAATTATTTTTTCTTTTCCATTTTTTACTCAAAAAAAAGTTTTTGGTAATTTTATAGTGATACTTTAGAGCATGGCATAAAAATTTTTTTTTGCTGTAAAATGTACTTTTAAGCATCATATATTTACTAAATATGTGGTTAGGGTAATAAGAATTATAATTTTGAAAGCCAAAATTTTCGACAAGTAAGCAGAACATAATGGAACATGAGTTTTTCAACAAACAGAAAAGTTATCAAATAAATTATATAAATGCCTTAAATTTTAATGTTTATTGTAAGAATTCGCGTTCTTTTTACAGGAAATGTCTTTATCAGGAAAATTTTTATTTGCTAGATTTCTTTTCTAAATCTTTAGTGATTATTGAATCACTTTACTTTAATTTCCGTAATTTCGTTAAAATAACGCGTTAAAGACTGTACGCTGGTCTAATTTTTTAAACACATTGTAAGTATGCTGAAAAGTAATGCTGTGTTATAGAATTCCCAAGCAGATCTTATTCTGATCCAATGACTTTTACTTACCGTGACTTAAATAATACGAATTATTCAGAAAACACATTTGTAAAAACAGCAATCTGAAAAGCTTATCTTCGACATTTTACTGAATTAAATTTCACAAACATCGAGCAAAATAGGTCAAAAGTGCATTTTACGATTTCTTTGCTATTATACTTAGATTTAAACATAATTATAATTTTTATTATTGCATTACCTAAGTAAATATATCAAAACATTTTTCGTGATTTTTAACAATTCCTTTTCCTTTTTGTCATGAGATATTAGGTCTGCTACATTAACTGGTATGCAAACTAATCTAAAGAAGACCAGATGACCATTTCTCTCAGAAATAAATATCACAAAGCTCTGCAAACAGATATTATTGTTTGTATTCAAGCAATATGTTCTGCTACCTTTTAATAAAAGTTGGCTGAGTGAGTCATTTTTTGTTATAAATGGTAAATAGTAATATATGTAAGGCACCTGGCAAACATTTTGACTTGAATATGAGTGTGTTCTACTCTTTACTTAATTTCTAAGTTCTTATGAAATACTAGTAAGGCTTTTTTTTTATCATATTTGATTAAAAATCTTTAGTATTTTTCATTAAGAGCATTTTACTTATTTAGTTTTATCGCATCCAGTTTACGAAATAAAGGCTCTTAGAATTATAGAAAAAGGGTTTTTCACAAAGGAATTATAGATCTAAGTTTTGACTCAATGTATACTGATATTTTAGCTTATTAAAATTTTAATTTTGTGTTTCTTACTAAATAGGAAAACATTAAACAAGTAGATTTTAATCCGTATGTGTTCATTTTAAGTTGATATAAAAAGATGACAAATGTTATTTCTTAAGATAAAATGTTTAAGAATACGCAAATATTTATGAATAAATTTATAAGACTTGATATTTATTTAAGAGTTCTTTTCGAGAAGGGAATAATACACATAATACTCCTCATTAAAATAAATATATCTAAGTAAATCCTGGATTTTAACTATCACGAAAATTTTAAATAAATTTTGAGTTTCGTAAGCAACATTGTATAATGATCAATTAGCGATATTGTTATAAATATTTTTTACATGAGGAAAATGCTTGGTATTTTAAGATTTATTATAAAACTGCATAATAGTGTAGTTTTAGCATGTCTTAGTGTAGTTATAAATGCAAATGTAATATAAAAAATATATTTATATTTTAATAAAAACTATACAAAGAAATCCATATCCTGTACTTAGCAGTATAAAATACACCTGTAATCTCACGATTTCAAGATATGTTAAGTTCTTTTTTTTTCTCTACAGTGAGATAAAAGTATGGTCAAAACTACCAGAATATGGTAAACTTTTCTCTGCTTCTGGCTGGCTGGGAACACCAAAAAGTTCGGCAATTTTTATCGAAGAGCTTTGGTTATGATTTTGGCAAAATTAGCTGTGAAATATTATTTTATGATGTTCGTTAAAATTTGGTAATTGTGTTAAAATCTGATAATTTATAATTTAGAGAAGGATATAAAAAAATCCTTTTTTGGTTCAATTTACTTTTCAGGTTCGGTATTTTTGCTAATTGGATGGTAATAAGAGATATAATTTTGAAAACCACAATTTCTGCTAAATTGCTACCACATATGACCGGGAAAAAATACCAAATGATTGAAAATAAATACAGCAGATTTCTGTTTTACTATCGGAATTGTGCTTTCAATTACCAGAAATGTCATTACTACACAGTACGCTTATTTTATCAAAAGTTTTTTCTCTGTGTATGATTAAGAGACATTGGTGACTGTTAAGGGACAAAACTGGTAAATATTAACTCAAAAAGCAATTAAATTTAACTTAATTTGCTGTTTTGTGATTAACTATTAACGATACATTGGAATTGTTTACTTTTGTAAAGCTTGTTGCTAAAATTTGTAATCAATAGGAAATAATAGTCCATAATCTTAAATTGGGCTAGAGCTGTGAAAGGATGATGGTGAGAAAAACATATTAATGGTTTCATATGGTTTTTAAATGTGTGATCAAATATGGTGAATGTGGTAAAATTTGTTAATTTTACCATAAGACAACCGAGAGTATAAAAGACATTTATTGGGTTAAATTTACTTGGCCGTTTTGCAATTTTGCATTTTTATTAAATGTATGGTAATTATAACTATAACTACAGTATATTTTAGTTTTATTAACTAGGATTATGTTTCATTTATTTTTTTTACCAGAAATGTCGTTGCCTTACACTATAGTAATTTTACCAGAATTTTTCCACTGTGAGTGCTAATGCTACATTAATATGAATAATATAATTAAAGTTAGATGTTCTTAAGTAATTTTAAATGATTTCATTTGTATTTGAAATTTTATGATTTATAAAATTTTAAGATTTAGAATTTCTTTATTGCAGAAAGATCTTTATTGTAGAAAAAGGTATTATATTAAATGATTAATGCAATGATTTTGGTAAAATTAAAAATAAAATATAGTTTTAATGTGTAATAAAATTTGGTAAATGTGATAAAATTTCTCCTTCATATATAGGGGAAAAATTTATTTATGTTATAATTTCGAATGTTTCTCAAAAGCTCCTTGTCAACTTGTTGCTCAGCTTTACATTACGGGATTTATAAATATTTTTTCTTTTTTATGTTATGAATTTATAATTTTATATTATTTACGTTGAGAAAAAACAGTATCGTCAAAACTACTTGAATATGGAAAAATTTTCGTTTGAATTAGAATTATGGTTTTCATTTATTAGAAATGTTACTAGTATACAATACAGTAAATTTACCAGAAGTTTTTCCCTGTGTGAAGTACTCTATTTTTTCGCTACATAATTTAATTCTGTGGTATTTTTAAAAAGCAGTTTAATAAGAAAACTACAATTTAAAAGCATCGATTCGGCACTTTGGATCTGATACAGTGGTCTTAACTTCTTTCTATCATTTAGATTTTTATTTTTATAAATAAAAAGTAAAGGTGGCTGCTCATTGTTTATTCCTGTTAAGCATTTAAAAAACGACAATGAAGCCAACATTCTTCAATGGCAGCTTAATAAAAGTTTTTTTAAAGAGTAATTCTTAAGAAGAAACAAACTATCAATATTACAGGGTTTCAAACAAATGTTTAAGGGAAATAAAAATTGTTATCATATTTTATCGAATAATTATTGTGGTTTTTGGAGTAAATTAAGAGCAAGCATAATTTAGAAGCCAGTTTAATTGCTAAGTGATATGACAGTATACTTGCCAAACTAATTCTGATACTTGATTTGAACTACAGTACTTTTTTTCCAAGCTACAGTTATTTTTTTTAATAACATACTTAGACTATTTTTTGTCAAAAATTATAAGTTTGAAAACGGTACGTATAACAGGGAGTCGCTTAAATATTGCGACTAATTTCAATGGAGTTACACCACATCATAAAGACTTAAACTGAATAGGAACCCATGGCCCAAAAGTGTCGTTATATGCCGTAAGGGGCGCCTCCCTATTATGAATTGCGTCTTCGTGTCTTTTTGAATAGGTCATAATAGGTAAGTGCTCCTAGTGCCATATGATATTTCCAGACATGCATTTTTATGTAATTTAGTCCTGATGGTGCGCATTAACGCTCCTATAAGTTTATCGCAACATTTACACTACTGTTTTTCTTTTCTTCTTTTTTTGACGTATTGTACACGTGTTTTGTTTTTATTTAAGTTCTGCAAGTTTTCAATGTAATTTTTGAACATCCTCTGAGAGGATATAACAGGTCTAATGTGTGCAAGTTAATAAATGCATCAGATTATTGTTTAACAACTTATTCTGTTATTGTGCTTCTTGTTTCTTAGGTAGTTATCTATTGTTTAAGGCTAAGAGTAACGCTTCGTTTAAAAAGTGACGCTGTTGCCAAAATTGTACCTCTTGATTACTCCTAAATCATACCTGTCCAATTTCGGAGTTTACTCCTAAGTTCATATCAGCCTTATAAGTTTAATATCTTTTAGTATCAGCTTAATTTATTCTAGCAATTTGGCTAATCATAACAAAATTACATTATTCGCTTACGACTGAAATCCACGAAATCAAATAGAACTTTCGATTACTCATTTAATGAAATGCAAGTTTGCCTACCCATGCCCGTATAATACAAGTTTTACTTCTTTTGGATGGCCATTTGACTCCTTCAGCAAATATTGATGTTTTGGAGCTGGCTAGGAATAATGTATTAAGTTACAGCTACCAGAACACACGGCGTGTCTACTCCAACAGCTGGAAAGGTAATTTTTCAAGCCTTTTAAACTATACTTTACTTAAGCAGTTGAAAAGGGATTGCAAAATTATCCTGACCTGATTATCACACAGTACTGAGCGTCGAATCTAGTGACAGAGGATTACAATAGGGCACCAACAATTTAAAATTCTGTTCAAGGATTTAAGCGTTCTGATGCGTGGTCTTTTGAAATATAAGTTTTCAATGATACTGACTTTTCACCTGCTGGAATCATAATCATAGGCAAGAAACAATCGCATACAAGTGATGAGCCTCCTCGTGAGGCAAGTAATCAAACGTCTGGTAAGGATTCAACAATACTAGAGTAGGATTGCAATGGTAGGTATTGCCTTCCTCTATACCGAAGGTTTCAATAAAATCAATTCTCATAATTCCGATACCTAAGAGGAAAAAAAGTTGTTTCGAAATCAACTTTTCTGTAGTTTTAACAAACAGTTAGTATAAAAATAAACTTTAACTATAGATTGAATTTAAACTCACCAAAGAAAAAGTTAAAGAGTTGGATATGAATGTAAAATTAAAGAAGTTAGATAAAAAAAAAAAACTCTAATTTAGTTTTTAAAAAAATAGAAAACAGTAAACTGAAATCTAAGAAAACAGCTCCTCGAAACAAGAAATCGAAGCAAGTTCGATGTATTAAATAAATAATCCCAAGAAACTGAAGCGGTATGATACTATTTGATTTAAAAAATTTAATTAAAAATCAACATCTTGCAAACGCTCAAAATTAGCCACCTGTTTTCACTATTTGAAGAATAGTTTGACTTGTGTGTGAGGCTCATTTAGCTGAATGTATGATGTAATGTTTGCAATGTTAAAGTTGGGTTTCATAGAAATGTGCCAGGCGGAAGTTAAAAAAAAATCTCGTATATTATACCTAAAACATAACTAAACCAAAAGCCTATCAAACATCGAACTTAATGATTTGATTTTTAAGTGTTTGTTTTTATAATTAATTATGGGTTTAATTCATAATATAGTGAAAGTCATAATAGAGCTTTATAGAAACAAATTGTCATGTCTTATGGTAAATTGTTTTTATTTATAATGACACTTTCTGAACTCGTAACAGTTCAGAAAACGTAGCACTATATTTTACATTATAATACTAAGCACTTTGTTTCGGATTATTTATTCTCTATTTATTTTTTTAGTCATTTTTGCATAAATTTTTTAGGTCGGTACAATTTTGGAAACTGGTGAA
Organism: Parasteatoda tepidariorum; assembly: GCF_043381705.1. NCBI lineage: Eukaryota > Metazoa > Arthropoda > Arachnida > Araneae > Theridiidae > Parasteatoda > Parasteatoda tepidariorum. The sequence continues at coordinate 65,749,610 of NC_092207.1, forward strand.
CTTATTAGGTAACTGGTTTTCCAAATCGTACCATTTGCCAAACTTGTAAGAATAATTAATTTTTAGTACTTATTGTGAGCATATTTTTACCAAAAAAAAAATAAAATAAGTAGCTGATTTTATTTTATAGTTAAAATATTTCAAATGTAGCTGTCAGTGATGTATGTCTGATAAAAATTAAAATGGGAAAAGTAGTACGATTTAGGCAACTCTCCTCCAATAATTTTAAAAAAGTATAATTTAAAAATCATATTTAATTTCTAATAATCATAAAAAATATTGCCTATTAGAACTTTAATAACTGTTTAGGTTGCAATAAATATGCAAGACATAAGGTGAATTATTTAGGCACCTGAATGAATTTAAAACGTTACTTTGGTAAAAAATAATCAATGTTTGCATAAACACGAGATCTTTATTTCATTAGCGATTCATCATTTCTTTCCTTTGGCTAGAAACCATAAAATATTTTGATAAAGTGCTTTTACTTCTCTGAGTAAATAAACATAGCTTTGCTGTAGAAAAATCAAGATTCTATTCCATTTAATCCTTGGATATTTCAACTTTTATGATATATTAATGTATGTGGCATATCTATATCGCTAAATTCTTAAACAGGAACCTTTCCGATGGCTTTGAAGGAAAAGATAAAATCATTAATATTTAATTTTCTTGACGTAAGATTTCAGTTTGACTATGATTTTATAAGTTATGATTTGCTGTAAAGTAATTTATAATTTATGCTAAATTTAGAAACCCCTTCAAATTAAGAGTAGTTTGTCAAAAACGCACTTCATTTTATTGATTTAAACAAATATATTTTTGCACATGAAATTTATTAAGACTCAGTGAAAATGAAATCAATGGTGCTTTTGTGTCTTTAAATGTAATAAATTTCTGTTGCCTGCAATATTGTAGTACATACGCTGAAAAAAAGTGTAGTCAAAACTGTTAGAATATGGTAAACTTTGCAGTATTTCTTGTTCTATGTAAACACTAAAGACTTCGGTAATTTTTACTGAAGAGTTTTTGCAATGGTTTTTGTAAAATTAACAATATGACATGGTTTTAAAATGCGTGATATGGGAGATTTTTTAAAATTTGTTAATTTTATTATGATACATTAAAACATGTCATAAAAACCATTTTAGTTACTTTTCAGTTTTATATATTTTTTACTAAATGTGTGGTAGTAAAAGCTAAAATTTTTAAAACCAGACTTTCCGGTTAATTGTAACAATAAGAACGAAAAAACTGCCAAGCGAATGCAATAAATAATATATATTTTAGTTCTATTTAACAGAATCAAGTTTTTTTTACCAAATATGTTATGACCATACAGTATGGTAAATTAACCAGATTTTATTCTCCGTTTAGGATGGCCTGTAATCACAGCTCGTAAAGCGCGTTCTTAAAATCCTTGTTAAAATAAAGTTAAAAAATTCACGCATTTGGGTTTTCAAATTTAAAAATTTAAGAAAGATGGAAAATAATCAAAACCTGATGAATATTAAAAAAAAAATGTAGAATTAAAAACAAGAAAACCAGTTTTATTGCCGTATAAAACATGTATGTGTTTCTGATAATTGTCCTTCAACTTTCTCTGATTTAACCTACAATCAAACTCTGTAACTGTTAGTAGCAAAAATATTAAAACCAGTTTTATTATAACGATTAGTTTTACTAATAATTGCTTTCAACTGCTCACAAATTCCAAAAAAAATTAAACAATCTTTAATATTTTTAATCTCATTTATATTGTTAATGCTTCGTTTGAATTTGATAGCGTTTTCGTTCTTACTTCACTTAAATATTGATTTGTGATCATTGGGAGACCATCATTCTGAATATATACATTATGAGTGGTGCTTAACGGGCCACCTAGTATATGGTGTTTATACGGATTTATCTTGATTTAATTGAATTTTTTCGAGGAAAAGTTAGCAATCATATAAAATTTAACTGTGATAAGTGAATTTAATTAATTGAATAAAGACGTTTTAAAATAAAGAATAATTTAAAATTTTTTTATTGTTTTGTCTCATACTTAAATATGAAAATCAAACCTATTAAATGCATAATTGCAACAAATATGTTTTAAGTTTAAACCTTAAATACTCAGTGGACAACAAATCCACAATGGCTATTGAAAAACCTTTACGTTTCATAAAAATAAGCTGATTTGATGTTTTTCAAATGAGCTGTTTAAAACACAAAATACATAAATTTTGCCAAACATTTCTTGCATTTTTTGCTGTTCATGCACACTAGATACGTGCTTGTCTCTCTGATATGTCTCTGCAACTTAGCACCCTAGATATGTGTTATCTATGTGATATAATGAAACTATGTAAAATGCAGCAAAAAAAGAAAAAAAAACGGACCATCTTGAATAACTTTTGATCTATTGGTCGGATCTTCTCGTTGAATCAATCGTGATGATTCCAAGGGGTGGTCTCAAATATGCTGATTAGTTATTGCAGACGAAATTTTAAGTTACGAAATCAGACACAAAAACGTATTTTCCCTGAATAAACATACCTTTTTGTCCATGAAATCCGATTTCTAATCCTCAAAATATATGAGGTAACCGTAATTTGGGAATTATGGTCCCACTACATGTGATGATTATGAGATGGGTCGAAAGTTTGAACCCCTTAATATTAATTTAATGTTTTGCGTATTTCGCCTTATTTCAGGAACTTTTTAAGCAAATTTAAAAATTTTAGTAAATATCTGTTACTTTTAATTATTTTATTTAAGAATGGTTGAAAAAATTTTGAATTGTAAAGTATACAATTTTTTGCATCATTTCAAACAATGTAATTTTGCATGGCAACATACAAAATTTGAGTGAAATCGGTCGAATAGTTCCTGGGAAATTGATTTTCAAATATGTCAGATGCTTAAAACTCAAAATTTTTATACTTTACAATTACAAAAATTTTGTCTATTCTTGAACATAATAAATATTAACTAAAAGTTATTCTTTTGATAGGAATTATCTTATTATAAACGAATTAAATAATAGTATGTAAAAATATTTTCAATTCAAGTTCTCGAGATATAGCGAAATACGCAAAAAGTAAAATTATCATTAAGGGATCCTATATATGGAGTGCTCTTTTGACCAAACTATTTGGATCATATTTCGCAGATAGCTGCTACCCCTTATCCCTCGTGTCGAATCCGAACGAGCAATAGAAAGTAATTCGAGAACGAATGCTGCCGGTGGAACAATGGCCTAGAGTTTATTCCCCGTGTCGAATTCTTAAAGGGTCTACCGAATACCATCATTAACAAGCAAATATCAGCCTATTCTGCACACGAGGGGGAACACCAGTCCATCAGGTGGCTAATGAAGACAGAAGGGCGGTAGACCGAAGACAGAATTGAGGGCTGTTTTATAAGTGACACTTAAAATCAAGGTAATTGTATTTTGCTTTTTTTGCATTACAATTTGAACATTACAAACTTTTGATTATTATTCCTTAAAAATAAAAAGCGAATCTCAGCTTGATTCTGTTCCAAAAGATTTCAGTGATTCTTTTGAAGACTCCCAATGAGAGTGGAGAAAGGTAGCGGCAGTTTTAAATGAGTCCTTTGAAGAGAGCTTGGGTAAAAAATTTACTTCAACGCGCATAACAAAACTAACCAAAATTGCTTTTGAATACCATGATATAGTGACCAGACAAAATAAGGTTTTGTCTTATACCAAAGGACTGCAACTGGAAGCAGAAAGAGCGTTAAACGAAATTATTAATGCGAATATAAAAAAGTAGCAAAAACGTATGCAGATGTTGCTAAGTCAGTACTCCCAATTGTTCCCAAAGTTAAGACCGTCCACGTCGTTTTCGTGGAACCCAAGGAAGCCGATACTTCGGAAGAAACTGAAAAGTTTTTAAAAAAACAACATCAAGCCCTCAGAGCTTTATTTGGGTGTTATAAGTTAAGAAGAGTCAAGAATGGAGGCATCATGTTCCAAGTGGAATCTCGACGAGATATTCAAAAAACTAACTGAAGAATTTGAAAGCGAAGGCTTTAATGAGATTAATTCCTGTGCAGTGCCTACCAAAAAGTTGCCTAGGATAATTACTTTGTCCGAAATGACATAAGAGGAGTTGGAAACAAAATTACGAGAACAAAACGAAGAGATGGTCGAATGAAAACTTGAGGTACTTTTTTCCAATAAAGGCAAAACAAGGAAACCATAGGGTGGTGAGCGTTGACTCCAAAACATTTAAGAAAACTTTTAAGAAATCCTGCATCAAACTTGGATGGAAAATCTCCAAGGTGAATGAATACCTAAGAGCACTGAAGTGCTATAAATGCAACCGTTTCGGCCACATGCCAAAAATTATCGGAATTAGGAGTTCCGAGGCAACTGCGGTAAAGCAGGGCATCATATAAGTGACTGTTCCTCAAAGAGCAATTGTGTGAATTGTGCAGCTGCGAACTAGAAGTTCGAGCTGAGATTAAATGTGAATCATCTAGCTACGAAAAAAAAATGCCCGGAAAATCAAAGAGAGCTAGGAAGACTGAGAAGACAAATTCAATATTAAGACTGACTGCCTTGCTGCCCCGTGATTTTGTGAGCCAATTCTGGCATCCCAAACTCTATTTTAAAGGAATCCTTTACTAATTGCTGCTTTTTAAATATATCTCATAAAATTTTTCTGTATGTTTAAAATCATTCAAGCTGATGGTTCTCTTTTTGTCTGCAATTTTAATTGCTCAATAAAGCTAAAACAAATGTTCATAGCTCTTTCCAGGAGGAGGATGCCTCAATGGGTCGCGGGGTGGTGGCTGGCACTCCCGCTGTCGACCTTTTGAGGGTATATGGTGAGGTTTGGCACTGTCGCTCAGTGGCTTTGGTTTTGGAGCTTTGTTTCAAACCGGCCTCCTTTATCCGTCAAAAGGCTTTGTGGTACGCTTTCGCGCGTGACTCTGGGCCATGCATCACCGGGTCCGTCGAGCTGATTTCGAGGATTTGAGCAACGCTGGTTCACTGGTTTTCCTGCATGCTCCCTGCGGGGACTGGTCAAGTCTAAGCTTTGCCTACCTCTTATATCTTGGGGATCAAAAAAAAAATCCAAATCCATTGAAAGAAAGATGCGTTTATCCAGAGAAATTACATTTTGTACCTCTTTTCGCTACTTAAAATATCGTCTTCACTTCTTCATTAGCATATTTGAAGTCACTCCCTGGGACCAGTAAAAATGAGCTCTAGAATGTAAAAATACGATCATTACATCAAAAGTTATTTAGGGTGATCCGTTTTTTTTTGGCTCACTGTACAGTAATGTTACTATTAGAAGTTGCAATTACTGTGTAATTATCACAGTAAACTATTTCAAGTAATGAAACTATGAAAATAGTATAAGATTTTTGTGGTCAATCTTAGCAACGAAATCATCGTTCAATTATATCGTTCATTTTCTGCAGAAATGTTTAAAAAAATAACAAGATAATCTACATGAATGCTTTGCCTCTCCTACAAGTTTGCAACCAGTGAATTGAATCACTCTGAATATTTATATTAAAACGGCACTTCTTAAATTTCTGAAAATGTTTTTTGAAATATATTAGTATGAAACATATTAAAAGTAAATTTATTTATTTAAACACAATATTTGATTAAATGTTCAGTCAAAACTAAGATGAAATTAAGATAGTTAGATCAATCAAAGTACCGTTTCAAATGTACATGAATGATCAGCTTCGGATAGTTAGACATCCCTAACGACGAACGTTGGCATTTTTAAACATGGATAAGCAAGTCTTTTTTCTGACGTGCTTCGCCTCTCTTACTCGCACAAGTTTTCAACCTATGAACTGAATCACTCTGAATATTTATATAAAAATTGCACTTCTCAAATTTCCGAAGCTGCTTTTTCGAATATACTAGTATGAAGCATGTTAAGAGGAAATTAATTTAGTTAAACACAATATTTGATTCATTGTTCAGTCTTATTATTTTGAAGAAGCAAAATAGTTTATTTAACTTCAGATGCACTTATATTTAAAAATGTCGAAAAATTGTTTCGCATGCATCTTTCCTGAATTGTTCTTTATGTCAAACTAATAAATACATTTTTCATTCCGTTAAAAAATTATTTGAATTATTATTGAAAACCGAAAGCTTTAAATTAACTTTTGTTCTAAAGTGTCAGATTTTTACCACATTAATTATAATTTTATTGTACGAATGTTTATTTTTAGTATTATTAATTAAACTTAAATTGCTTTCGCAATAATCTTATAATTAGTTAAACTTTTTTAACTTGCTTGATAATAGATTAAATTGAATAGTTGAATAACTGTTTTTCTTTCTATCGAACTTTTTTCAAATTTATTTAAAAAGATTTCTTAAGGCAAGAACTACGTCTGGCGTCTTAAAATTAATTTATGCAAAAAAACTTTAAAAAATTAATAATCAGTTTTATTGTTAAATTAAATATTTAAGTTAGTTTGTGTCATAAAAACTATATGCAATAAAAATAATAGATTTCATTACCATGTTTAAAACATTTTAAGCAAAAATATTTAAATTATTGTATTGAATATATTAATTATTTTATTTTATGGGAAATGTGCGAAGAAATAATATAACATTAGAATAACAGGCTTTATGATTTTTCTATTGCAATTAATCATAAGTAGTTAATTAATATTTTCAAAAAAAGATTTCAATTTTTTTTATTTATTTATATAATGGTTAATTACGTTTCGTCGCACAGCAAAGTTATAAGTTTCCGTATAGACTGTTGAAGGCATGAGTTCTAATTAAGAAAAAGATTGACTGTGAAATATTAGTTAGATAAATCAAATAAAGAATATCATATCAAAACCCTATTATAAAACAGAGACGTGGAAGAATGCAAGCGTCTATAAAATCAATTATAATACTTAAAAATAAGTTCTCTATGAGAAAATTACTTTACTTTATAATATGCGAGCACTTTATAACTTCTACACTTTATAATATGCAAGCTTGAAAATTTCTGGATACAATTCAGTTGCTCAGGGCATATATGTATATATATAAACAAAATGCTAGTTCATGCATTATAAATACTGATTCGCAAATTTTTCAAGAAAGCCTTTTTTTTCGTCTTTTTTTAAAAAATTTTTTAACGAGATTTAGTGATTCAGGGGATGGAGCGTTCGCCTTCCAATGATTTGAATCAGATTCAAATTTCAGTGATAACTGATCTGTACGAATTCCGCACCCGGTTAACACACACCACAGTGTTGGCGTAAAATACACTGAAGAGCCAAAATAACTGGTATAGGCATGAGTATGCAAATAAAGGGGTATGGAGTCAATCAAAGAACAGCGCTGCGATCGGTAACGCGTATATAAGACAAGGAGTGTCTAGCACAGTTCTTAGATCGGTTACTGCTGCTACAATGCCAGGTTATACAGATTTAAGTGAGTTTGAACGTGGTGTTATAGTCGGCGCACGAGAGATGGGACATAGCATCTCCGAGATAGCAATGAAATTTGGATTTGCACGTACGACCATTTCACGAGTATACCGTGAGTATCGGAAATTCTGTAAAACACCAAATCTACGTCATCACTGCGGTCGGAAAAAAGATCATGCAACAAGATATTCAGATGACATCCCCACCCCCTCTTACTCTCACTGGTTTATGGATAGCCCTGCAGGATTCATGGTGTCAATTATCTTCAGCACTACTTCACACATTGATCGAATCCATGCCACGTCGTGTTGCGGCACTTCTACGTGCTCGTGGGGGCCCTACACGATATTAGGCAGGGATACCAGCTTTTTTGGCTCTTCAGTTTATGTGGACGGATCCTGGGGAAAAAGTCCCCTTGCCATGAGGCTAACCGTGTTAGGCTTTCGTTTTTTTCCTCTCCATGTGCCTCAAAATGCGGGCTAGTTACATCTAAAAAGTCCTCCGCGAAGGCAAATTTCTCACGATACTTGATCCATGAGTTCTCTTGCCTTCTGGATTGGGTTCAAAATTACATGGCTATGGATTTGAACGTTAGTAGTCGTAAACCCAAAAGTGACAGTTATAAAATAAAAAAGTGTACTCCAAGAAAAGCTTTCATGTGTTCAATAAGGAGTTTCTTTGTGTTCCGTTTTTCTATTTTTAAACATAAATACTACAAAAATATTGATTTAGAGATGATACTAAGGAGCAGTTTAGTGTACAGATATCTCCTATGGAGAAAAGGTGGCTTATTACTATCTTGCCCCAAACTAATCAACTTAAGTGAACTTTAAATAAAGGCGCTATTTGGAATGACGTCCGAGTTTTAAATCTTTGCGTAAGGAATTACTGAAAAATGAGAAAAAAAGAAAAAGTAAACTAGATTAAAAAATTACGCTCCATTCAGTAAGCAGTAAAAAATATAGAAATTTAAAATTATTATAGCTTTTAAAGTTATATGAAATTATTAATGTTTTTATTACATTTATTTTGAGTGTGTTCTGTAAATTTTGAAAAGAATAACAACCAAGAAAAATAAAATAATTTCAGCACTCAAAGTTGTTAATATTTTTTTTAATATATTTATTTTTAGAGTGATATGTAAATTTTGGAAAGATATGCAATTAATAAAGTCGCATGCACTAGGAGGCGATATCTTCATGCATAAATTTAAGAAGCCTGTCAACATATTCTTCATCTAGCTCAATGTCATGATGGCCTACTCCTTCTAACCACAGTGGCTCAACAGCTCTTGGACAATTTTTATATATGGTTTCCCCGTGAGTGAAGTCGACTAAATCATCTTCTGTACCATGGACAACCAAGACAGGTGCAGTCACTTTTCTCACTTTCCGTACGCTGTAAAAGTAAATTTAAAAAAAAGTATTTAACAAAGAAATGTAAATCTGAATAAAGAAATAATTATCTTCCTCGATAACTAATAAAATAAGAAATATATTATTGATCTTAAAATATATTATTAATTATCCATTAAAAAAGGTTTCCAGAGCCTCAGAAATGTTGAATTTCTCTGTAATTGTCTACAAGATGGTCGTTATTCGGACCTTTGCCTTGATATAGCTGAAGCAGTTTGTAGGACCTTCTGTCCTACATATAGCGTCTTATTAATTTATTTTCCATGACCGAAACATGACAACCAACCAACTTACCATCTCTAAAACTTTTTGTACTCGAAGACAATTAACGAACAAATTTTAAGATTAATCATAAAAAAATATATCGGATCATTCTCGGGGATGTTTCCCAGACCGTCGCCGATAGCCTATTGGGCAGCTCTAGTGCGACGTAAATGAACTACAGCAACAACAACAGAACAGTAAGGTTAAGGATCCGAGGTTCTGTCTACAGATCAAAACAAGCCAATTATCTGAAAGATCTACCATCATGGAATCAAGAATTTTATGGTCTTGCTAGACATCATTTAGGGTGGGCAGATGACCGCCGAGACATTAAAAGAGACGATGTTAATGGTTTGAGCATAGATATGTGCTTTCAAAAATTTATGTTGGCTTTTTATTGAGTCTTTTGGTTTCAATTTCATTTATATGAATGACTACGCGCAACCACATAGATCTCAATATGTCGAAGATTTTCTGTATTGCTAATCTATTTACCGGAGGGATTGGCCATTCAATATCTTTAGACTTAAGTCTAAGAGACTTTAAAAATATATCAATTAATCATTATAAATAAGTCAAATATTTATAATGATCCAGAACTTGAAATGTCATATCAAACCAAAAATTATCAAATATTTATTCAAATAACTTTTTATTATACTTAAAACTTTTTTAATGAAAAAAGCAATTTTTTTGTTTAAAGAAAAAGTACTAACTAACTTTCTACAGCACTCAAAACCAACACCCAAAACTTCACTAATTCATTCAAAATAATTATGTTAGTCCCTTATATAGTTTTATGTTTTACTCTAATGTGGAATATTCTATTAAGAAATGGAGAAATTATAAAGATGGAGGTATAAACAAATACTGATAAATTTAATTTTTACTTTTGTACTTCGCGTGAAGAGTGGCGATATGACACATTTATATACATGCGGGATACTCATATTTTTCCCTAGGAAATTTCCATAAGATTGCTTGTTTTGTATAAATAATCGTTTCCACTTTTGTTGCAGCTCTTTTAATCTTGACAAATGGTAAAGATACATAAAAATTAAGTCATGATACTAACTCCTGCCGAGTAAACATTGAAATATTGGCGACTTTTGTAGAGCATATTTAAATTTGAACTATTATACATTAAAATTTTATGGTATAATTTTTTATGTATCTGGAGTTAAACTATGATTACAAATACATATAAGAGAAATAATAATAATAATAATTTGTTTCCATCACCCGCAAATGCAGAAGGTAACAATTTTAATGAAATAAAAATTTTAAATTCTCTTCCTATTTTATTTTTAATTCTGATTTCGTTTATCACTCTTTTGCACAAAATTCGTTAGAACATAGTTAATCTAAGAGGAGGTTTCCGTATCGTGATCTGTGGCAGCATAATTGCCAAGTCTTTGCAGCGTTCGGGCAGAGGCCAACGAGAAACTAAACAAAGCATCAGAGAAAGGGACCCACTCGAAAGGTATAGCATATAGCCACCCACACCTCCTAGAAGAACGAAGGCCTCAGCAAGGATCAATTCAGTAGTCCGACGTGAGGAACATAAACTGAGCAGTCGATAAAAAGGAAGAAAGATGTGACTACGTTAGGGCTACTAAGTTGCGCAGTGGTGGAAAATATGAAAGATGTCATTACGTTTGGACTACTAAAGGAACAAATTTCTTGGTTGTGGTAACCCGTGCTAAGGCCTTCTCTTTTGTAGGAGGTATTAAGCCCCCCCCCCCGGCTAAGCATCTACATGCTTTTGCAAAAAACAAAAAAAAAAAGAAGAAAAAAAGCAAGTTCAAAATCTATTTAGCACCTCGGCGATTGAAGTTGGCGTGACAGATCACGATACAGAAATATCGCCATATCATATTTACCTGTTCATACAATCGAAAAATCTACAGTTATTGTCATTTGGGCAGACAAATCTTAAAGCTGACATAATGGGGGACTGAACTATGACGCCACCACACCTCACTTTAGACGCCAAATCAATTGTTGGCACTGTTCCGATGCTTTCCCCAAATAATATAATTTTTTGTGGATTTGGTTCATAGAATGCAAGTATGCAATCCCACGCAGCTTTGATGTCAGCGTAAATATTCTTTTCAGATGGTTTCCCGGTGCTTCTGCCATAACCTGAGTAATCATATGTTACGACATCACAACCAGTCTTCAAACTTAGATCTATACAAAAGTCAAAGACAGACCCAATATCATTAGCATTATTATGGCTGTAGAGAATAGTGTAGTTCTTGTTCTCGGTGCATTTTATAAACACTACAGCGATAATACTTCCTTTTGATGTTTGCATGAAGCGAGCATCTTGCTGTATTAGTTGATATAGGCTAGCATGACAAAATTCCGGTGATAAATAAAGGGCAAATCGATTTGAATTAGTTTGTGTTGGAATAAGCTCATATGTTTTAATAGCTGGTGGAAAAAAAGCTAACTTTGATACCCAACTTGACGGAAACGGGGGACAACAAACGATTCCACACAATTTTGTGTATGATATACAATTTTCAGAAGACATGTTTAAAATTTTCTTGTTGATGATTTAAAGAGCATTTTTTTCACGGAGATGTGCTTCTAACTCTTTTAATTCCACTATTTTTCTCTTTTTGCTAAAACTGGTTGATAGGTACAAATATTGAGTTAACATAAGCATTGACACAGAACCTTAGTTCACATCTAGGATTCTACAATGTATCTGTTATAAACCCTACACGATATCA
>NC_092207.1:65761525-65808194 GCF_043381705.1 Parasteatoda tepidariorum
TATATATAAGAGAGAGAGAAAAAGAGATTTCTTGAGGTTATCTGGCAATAAACTGGTAAATCAATTCTTTTTAGTACTTTTGTAATCTTTTGACGATTCTACTAAGAGCTGAAAAGATTAAGCGCTAACCTTATAGAATTGTACTGAATAAAATTACAACTTAGTAACAAAATAAACTTTAAAATCTAAAAAATAATGTATAGAAACAGATGTTTATAATGTACGTACGCAATAAAATATAATATTTTATTAAATAAAATAATTAAAAACTGTAATTTCATTCATAAGCATTTCTAAAATATACGTAGAATAAATCTGTGTTACACAATGTAAAGGTTCAGAGATTCATGTTAAATCAAGGAGTTTCTAACTGTTTGTGCTAGCAACAACTATTGACCATTTCACGACCAATCAGAAAACAGTTACTCTATTTTAATGGAGATTTGAAACGGAAACTAAAGAGACTGATAACGGAAATGATACGTTTTTGATATTATCGTATTTGGGCAGTCATAAAAATGAACTTTGCAATAAGATAACTATTTATTAAAATTTTTTTAACAAAATTATCCTTTTATTCAATTTTTTTCTTAATAGAAAGTAATCATTAATATATTTTTATTCAACAACCTAGACGTGTGAGTGGAAACCAGTCTTATTGGAAAAGTTCCATTTGCACCTCCTACCTTATTAGCTTCTCATAGAATTTGAAAACAGTTGCTAAAATGTTTTATCTTTATTAAAAAATGGTTATTTTTTCTCATATTTTTTCACCTTCAACAGGTTTAAAATTATAAAGACAAGAAAGGAAGAAATTTTTTTAAAGACGTTTTCAGTAAATTTGAAACAATTCATAACCAACGGAAGGATTCATTAACAGTCAACGACAAGAAATAAGCTAACTTTTTCTCGCCATTGACTGTTAATGAATCTACACTTTTTACTACACTTGTGTTTTTGATCTTATTACGGGTGGTTGTGCACTATTGAGGGCTGTCCTCTCAGTTGCATATTATTTTTGTGCATTCTAAATTTGAACTTTTTATTATTAAAATTTATTTTGGAAAAAATTGACTTTTGTATGATTAATCTAATAGTTGAATCTTTTTTTTTTGTCTGAAATTCAAAAGCCTATGTATAAAAATGAAATATCTAATTTATCAGCTGTTACTTTACAATATAATTTTAAATTCAAACATAGAATAACATATTCTGCAAATGTGAATTAATATCGTCTAAATAATAAATTCTCCATCCATGCATCAACGCTTGGATAATTATTATATAATGACTTTAAAATATATGTTTCAAATTTGCCTTATAAAATTCACTTATATCTCTCAATTTGGTACTTGTGTCCACACATGTGACCTATAACGTCAGAGAGTCAGCTGATCGCGTAGAATCAAGATAGATGGCGTTTTAAAGTCGAGCTAAGTTCCATATAAGTTAGATTTCTTATTAACGTCATGTTAACTAAATATAACACTGTATCGCACATCAAATTTGTTAAACTGTAATTCTTTCTCTTTTATATCTCTTGCTAAGTTTTTCCACATAAGTTAGAATGTTAAATAACGTGAAATTTATTATAAACATATTGTTAATGTAAACAACCAATCAGGATCGAGATACCCACACTTCGTTACTTACAGCTGTACCATTCGGTACTTACAACTCGAAAAAAGTGAAGTAAAAAAATACTTGGCTTATAAATATCAGCATAATAATATAAAAAATATCATAATATAACAAATATAATTATCAGCACATGAATATAAAGAAATTACGCTTTCATATGTTATTTTATACAACATGTAGATTAAAATTCATAATTATTACTTAATTGACATATGAATCAAAACAATTTTGCAATGATGTTTTTGTTTTAATACATAACTTTAAACATGAAACGATAACAAGCTTAGAAATGCATTTTGTCATATGACATGATTATTATTTACAATAACTAAATTGTTATAACCCCCCATAACAAAGAATTAAAATAAAGAGAAGAAGACGAATTTATGAAGTTTCTTAGATACTTTGATTATTAAGGATTATAAGCAAATTAATGCAACAACCAAATGTAATTGTTTAATTTATCATAAATTAGTCAAACAATTACAAAATTGTATCCTATTAACGTGTTTTGTTAAATAAGTTTGGTTATTATGGTCAGTTGATTAGTTTATATCTGGCAATAATATTAATAACACTTCAAGCTTGTACTAGATTTATTCCTTTAATTCGAATTTTAAACTACGACTATAAAGAATTTTAAGTGTATTATAAAAAAAATGAGAATTTTTCAAAATGATATTTCTTTAGATTTGCCCTCTGAGAAAACCAGTCTGCCCCATTTTAGCAGAATATTATAAAATGTACCATGTTCACGACTTTATGGGAGCACACAAAGCACAGTATATTTTATCGAAGCACTTTGGGCAATGAATTTCGGCTAAATCAATAATAAAATGTGATTTTATTACCATGCAGTTTGGTAGTAAATTTGGTAAAATTTAGTAATTTTATCATACCTTAGAGCATGGCATAAAAATAATTTATTTATTTAAATTTATTTTTAAATTTTGTATTTTTACCAAATGCGTAATAATAATAACTATAATTTTAAGGAATACCGAGGTATATTTTGGTTTCATTCACAGAATCATTGTTTTTTTTTATCAGAAATGTCGTAACGATACGGTACGGTAGTTTTACCAAACTTTTTTTCTGCGTGCATTGATGCGTAAATATAGTTTAAATTTAGTTTAGTCTAAGAGTATTTAGCGACAAAAAGAATGAAAATAGGGAATAAATTTGTATCCCTTCTTTAAAGTTTATCGTACATCGCGTTAGCAATTTTTGTTTTGCTCTCAATTTAATCTTAAAAATCTATCTTGTTCTAATAAAACACATTAATAGCATTACTTAACATTTAAATCTTTAGCAATGAATCGACCCAAAATTTTCGCAATAAATATTCCATATGCCTGAGGTATTTTACAAAAATTATTTGAAAATGGTTTCTCTAGATAAAATAAATGCACATTTTAATATAATATTCGAAACATTCATATTTTGCCTACTTAGGAAAGAGGGCAATGCGATTTTTGGTGATTATAAAACTTTTCTCAGCAAATTATTATCTGAATCGAGTACAACAATAGTACTTTTAAGTAATGCTAAACTAATTTAAATAAATTTTTTTAATGCATGCTTATATGTACAACACAGTTTATTCGCAGAAATGATGTACTGTGTGCAAATAAATGCAATTACCAAATTTTGGTCGAGTTATTGAGTTTGCACTCTCGA
Organism: Parasteatoda tepidariorum; assembly: GCF_043381705.1. Lineage (NCBI taxonomy): Eukaryota > Metazoa > Arthropoda > Arachnida > Araneae > Theridiidae > Parasteatoda > Parasteatoda tepidariorum. The sequence continues at coordinate 65,764,847 of NC_092207.1, forward strand.
AAATTCCATATCAAATTTTGATATAAAGTAACGGCACTTTAGATGCCTCATCCCTAAAATCAATTTTAAGTAAAACATTATAACTGTAATTTTTACATTTATTTTTTATTAAATAGTGTGATTCAGTGATTTTATGGCAATTATTAGAATAAAAATGAAGGTCTTTTAGATCTTTTTTTCATAAATATGTTCTGGAAAAAATATTACGGTAAAAAGTACCGACATTCAGTGTATACTTTTGCAGCACTCTGAGTGCCAGTACTTTTTACCATGATTTTATCCCGACTTTTCTACAGAGTAGGATGATCTCTCTAATTCTCTTAATTGCTGAAGTGTTTAACCATAAATATACAATTTAATTTATGCGAAAAAAAATTTACAAATCTTAATTAAACACAAAAACGTATTTTACTAAATAAATGTAATTTTTTCTTGATAAACAAGGACTTTTGATTCTTAAAATATGGGAGGTGAAGGTGAAAACCTGGATAATATGGTTTCAACAGTTTTGTCAGAAAAGAAACTGCAGGTTTGGATTATTTATGTTAATTTAACTTTTTGCATATGCGTTCTCCCTAAAACAAATCGAGCGAACCATAAATGTTTTGCGCATTACTAAAAAAAAATCTCACATTTAAGGAAAATCCTATGTATATCATTACGATGAGATCCGTAAATGATTATAATCAATTAAGTTAATAAAGATTTTTTTCTTTATTAACTTAATTATTTTTAATTATAAGGTGTATACATTTATACATTTATTTAACTATGTAATTTTAGTTAGCAAAATCCGAAGTAAAAAATAGTTCATATATATTTGGAAAACGATTTATGCGTAAAAATTTGTATTTTTGAATTTTCATAATAATAATACAACTTTTAAGATTGTATAATTAACTTATTTTTTTACACTATGGCCAAAACAATTCTCAACAAATTTTTATTGCTATATTTTCATAAATATTGAATCACACTACATTGCAGAGAATAAAAATTAGATGAAGCAAAAATTAGATGACATAAAAATGTAAACCGAATAAAAATTACGAAAAGCGGAAAGACCTAGTATCGGTGTAAAACTGTTTTCACGGCAAATGCATTTTCTTCTCAGAGAAGTTTCTTCGTGCATTAGTACATACACAGCGTTCTCAAAACGGAGAATATTTTAAATGAATCAAATGAAGATTTATAATTTCATCCGACAGTTGGAAGAAACATTTGCAAATAACTCCAATCAATCATACATGTGTTTCGACTTTGGTCGCTGGTATTTATTGATTTTAACAACCGGATATGTTAGGGAAATTCAATATAATTGATGACAAACATTAACTTCCTTTTTGTATTATGTACTCACTAAATATTGAAAAGTAATTTAAAGGCGTGAAGTTGTCAAAAGAGTGTATTTGAAAAGTTAAAGATAAATGCTGTATTAATAAAGTTATGGTAAGGAATAACTTGATGATAATATTCTTTGCTACAGTATTTTTGCAGCATTTTAGCTAACATATACAGGAGTAGCTTAGAGGATGTTTGACAATTGAAATTAACATATCGGTTTTCAGGCTTGTTTTTATAACAAGGATACAAAAACTTGCTTATAACTAAATGCTAGAAGCATAATATGTAGTTGTTTTTCGTCAAGAAAATTGACGAACTTGATTTTGTTTTTAAAATGATGTGGACTTAAAGATGCTATGTCGTGTTTGTTGATTGTTACATTACCTCCATATAGAGATTTTTATTTATTTCTACTAAAACTTGGAGAGTATGAAAGCATGAATTAAATGTTGTTTTATACACTGAAGAGCCAAAAAAAACTGATACAGGCTTGAGTATGCAAATAAAGGGGTATGGAGCCAATCAAGGTACAGCGCTGCGATCGGCGACGCGTATATAAGACAACGAGTGTCTAGCACAGTTCTTAGAACGGTTACTGCTGCTACAATGCCAGGTTATACAGATTTAGGTGAGTTTGAACGTGGTGTTATAGTCGGCACACGGGAGATGGGACGTAGCATCTCCGAGATAGCAATGAAATTTGGATTTTCACGTACGACCATTTCATGGGTATACCGTGAGTATCGGAAATCCACCAAAATTCCCAGACATGAACATTATTGAACATATTTGGGATGCCTTGCAACCTGATTTTCAGAAAATATCCCTACACCCTCTTACTTTCACTGGTTTGTGGACAGCCCTGCAGGATTCATGGTGTCAATTATCTCCAGTACTACTTCGCACATTGATCGAATCCCTGCCACGTCGTGTTGCGGCACTTCTGCGTGCTCGCAGGGGCCCTACGCGATATTAGGCAGGTATACCAGTTTTTTTGGCTCTTCAGTGTATGATAGTTATGGTTATACGACACGACTGAGTGGAGATGATGAGTTAACTAGAATACAAATTCTGAAAATGGTATCTATGCCTTATCATTTATTGACAAATTGTTTATAAGGAATTATTAAACATAACTACTTAATATAATACATAAAAGAAAAACATAACGTTTACTTCTAATGTTGCTGCCGAGTGGTTAGCGTGCCTGACAGTGGGTCCGAATCCCTCCCAGGGCATGGATGTTTCTCTATGTGTTGTCCTCTGTTGTGTGAATGCAGACCATCCTATCAACTGACTTCTGTGGCGGTATGGCGTGGGTAATGTTGCTCGCCTCCGTGACTTTGGTTCACAGGTGCCATTATGATAATGTTACGATGGGTGCCGATAAATGAGCAACTTCCGGCATCTTCTGAGACGATGGACAAAAGTTCAGTGCCTGCAATTGTTTTAAAAAAAAGAAGAAAAAAAAACTTTTAATGTATTTTATATTACCTTGTTTTGATTGAGTACACATTTTTGCTTAATGTGATTAGAAGTTTTTGTTGCAAGAAATTTACATGCGGGCTATTAAACAAAAGAAATTTTAGAAACCATATTAGGAATTAGACTATATTTGCTTCCGTATTGAAAAAGTATAAAAAAAAATTTCTAAGAGACCTGTTCTTTTGTATAGCTATTTCTAAAATTAAGTTTTTCTTTGTACTTAATTATATGCAGGAGAGAGGAATTTAAGAGTTTCCACTGTAATGCTGAAAAAAACGGTGATTTTTTTTAAAGTGCGGGAAAATTGCAACTTTTAGTGCCCCAATGCTTTTAACGACTGTAAACCTATCTCTTTGTCAGATGATGATTTTATAATTTTCTTTCATAATTATGATGCTAAAATGGGCATTATATCTTTCCTAGCTTTTAAAATTTCTTTAATTTCTTAAATTTTTTTAAATCATTCTTAATCGAATTTTAATTAAATTAAACCAATTATTTAATTTTAATTACATTTTATATAAAGGTAATATAAATGTTTTATTTTTTTCTTAACAATCAATGTAACTGCTAACTTTTTATTTCAGTACAAATGTAAAACTCATTAATTCAATGTCGCGGCTAAATCGAAAGCAGAATCTATTTATAACTCTTTATTTCAAACATCAAAAATGTTTCAGTTACATGATAATACTAATTCTAACAGTCTTTTTGGCCATTAGCTTTCAACAAATTATTTTCAAATTTAATATTGAGTAAGGGAGATTGGCTTCATTTTTGGCTACGTTATTTTTTGATAAATTGCAAAATATGGATCTCTTCCCATGCTCCTAACTGTCCGTTGGGTATAATTCACTTACTTTAAGGACTGGGAGCCAGGACTCTTAGCCCTAGAGCTAATTAACGATTTTTCGAGAACAAGAACAATTCTCTAAAGATTAGAGAACAAGAATAATTCTCGTGATCCCTTTAAGAGACTTTCTTTATTTTTATAATTTTAAAATGTGGGCATGTTATACTGTAATAATGTAATTTAAGAGTTTCCACTGTAATGCTGAAAAAAACGGTGATTTTTTTTTTAAAGTGCTGGAAAATTGCAACTTTTAGTGCCCCAATCCTTTTAACGACTGTAAACTTATCTCTTTGTCAGATGCTGATTTTATAATTTTCTTTCATAATTATGATGCTAAAATGGGCAATATATCTTTCCTAGCTTTTAAAATTTCTTTAATTTCTTAAATTTTTTTTAATCATTCTTAATCGAATTTTAATTAAATTATATTTACATAATAAATCAATTTTCTTAAATGATATTATTTATTTTTCTGGGAAAAATATCCCTCCCTCATATCCAAATTAAAATGTATCTGAAGTGGCCAAAAATTATGCTTGAATTCTGCAAAGAAACTACATCTACCATACAGTAAAGAATTTGGACTCAACTGATATGAAAATAATTAAACTTATAATTTTTTGTAATCGTTAGGATATTTATTTAATAAAATGCTTGAATTTTTTCCCCAAAGAATGACGAGTGGTAAGAGAGGCAAAAGGGTATATTTTTTCTTAGGACCTAAAATAAATTGTAATTAGATTTAATGGTTTTAGCTTTTCTATATCATTCTTGCTTTCTCATTCTAGTAAATTTATTTTCGTGTATATTAAAATACATATTTATACGTTTTGTTTACAACTCTTCCAAACAATTATTTAAAAACAAATGTAATTTCTTTTCTCTTATTACATAAAAGCTTATGATAAATTAACTTACTATGATAAATGACTATGACTATGATAAACTTAACTATGATAAATTATAATAAATTAAATTAATATTATTTTTCGTTGTTCATTATAAAACGTTTCATTATGTTCATACATCACAATTGAATAAAAACAACTAGTGGGCTGCGCCCTCTGCTCGCTAACGCTAGACAACCCCCGAAAATTGCTACGCAATCTTATACGGTTTGCTTCACAAACCAAGCTCGCTTTGCTCGCTACTAACTTAGGTACATTGCTAACGCACAAAATTCTAAGAATTCAAAACAATCATTCAAATCCATATAACAACTTTTTTTTAAAAAAAAATTACATGTTTTTAGTAAATACTATATCATTAAAATAAATTTGAATTCAAATAAAGACTCATTGACTGAGACTCATTTTTCAATGAATAACTAATAAATTCAATGAATAAAAATAAATTCGTGATATAAATCAAAAATCGTCAAATAAATTCGTAATACATAAATTCGTGAAAAAAAGCGCTTTCGACAAAATACTAAAATAGAGCTCTATCGACAAAGGCTACTCACTTCTGCCTAGCTTAATAGTATGTGATTGCCGCAGCTGAACTGTTATTTCAGTTTCCGTTTTTAAAAGCGCTATATGTTGAGCCACCTCATCTAGATTTGGCCTGTGACATTTTTAGGGTCAATCATTGGTCGATTTTTTAGTGTTGCCATTCGGGGAGTTGTAATGAGGCTTTTTTTGTCACCGTGTAAGAGAAAAATATACATATAGATATTAACTGAAATAAAGAAAAATGTGACAGAAACACTGAATTCTGCTTGAACTGCAAATTCTCAGCATTTTTATCAAACGTAATATAGAACTCTGCTATAACTTGGGTAAGAGAACGCGTTTCTATAATGTTGCAAAGGAAAATCATAAGTTTTATTAATCTAGGTGTTATTCTCAATTTATTAAAAATAAAAAACTTAAGGATGGTGGCTGAGTGTTAGCGCATTGCGCTCTCTTGCCATAGGTCCTGGATTTGATCCTCGGCCTGGGCAAGGTTGACTCAGCCTTTCACCCCGTCAGTGGGTCGATGAATGAGTACCAAGCATGCTTGGAAACTAAACATTGGGGGTTCCGCGTTCGGCTGACCACCTAACCGGAACATCTGCTCCTGCACCCCAGAAGTCAAGGTCAAGAAAACTGAGACTGGCCCTCTATGGGCTCAGTGGCGCGACAGCTCATAGAGGGTCAGATAGTAGGCTTTGGCTCTCTATCGGCTGTCGGACCACTGAGCTTAGTTTAGAACTTAAGTATACTATGCACCATGCATGACAAGAAAAGTTTCAAGCTAAAACTTTTTTCATAATACTTACTATTTTTACTTTCAAAGACGTACACAATTCTCTATTTTAATATTTGATACTTTTTCGATTACAGGAAACATTCAACGTAATTTGTTTTCATCCACATTCTTACAGATCCCTAGTCTAAAGATTTTTAGGATTACCCTAAGGATTTTGAACTATTTTTCCTTTTGTTACAAATATTAGCAGCAAGTTTAACAAGAATAAACAATTCCAATATCTCATTAATAGTTAATCGTAAAACAGCAAATTAAGTTACGTTTAATTGCTGCTTGATTTAATTTTTACCAGTTCCGTCCCACAACAGTCACCAATGTCTCTTAATCATATACGGAGAAAAAAAATTCTGGTAAAATTTTTATATTAAAAAAATTTTTTTGCTAGGGATTTATCCAACAACAATCTGTGTATACGTACTGCTATATGGTATTCTTTGCCATTTAACCAGATGTTAATAAATAATTAAAAAAATACTTAATAATTAATTCATAATTTAAAAATATACTTTATAAGTCATTCGTAAATCTTCAATATGAGTTGTTTATACCAATATGTGCGTATTGGTAACAAATCGGCAAAGAAATCACCAATACTTTAGCCCAATAAGCGAAAAATATTTTACATAAATTTTGTAAGTTATTATTTAACTTCACCTGAAACGCAAAAATATATTTTTTCCTAGGTAAAACTCTTAAAATCATTATTTTTTTTTTTTTAACGGAGAATCATACATTTTAAATGATGCTAAAATCAAAATATTTCTTAAATCACAAAAATAATAGGATTCAATCACTCTTCAAACTCTATTCATCACAACTATTTCTGCCAATATATTAACAATATTAATTAGAAAAAACCGGAAGAATTAAAACAAGCTTTAAAAAATGCCGCCATCTTTTAACAATTTATCAACAAATCAAGAGTGTTGATAATCGAAATAATATCGATCATTTTTTTACATCAACAATTTTACAGCTATAGTATTTAAGTGTTTGTACAAACAAATATCTCGTCCACGCTTAGTAGACGACAATCATCAAGTTCTTGCAATCTTTTAATCTCCCTCTTCCTCTTCATCCCCGACGTCATTCACAGGCTGTGCGATCCCCCGACAATCTGACTGTCACCCTCCCTCCCCACTTAATTGCGCATGCGTGCTCTGAGTTCATTAGAACGCAGGTGATAGGTAGAACTTTTTTGTAGTTACGCGCTTGCGCAAATGAAGCATAAAAGTGTTGGTACACAGCGGTATTTACTTCTTTTAATACTCATTAGTATTGATACAGAAATTTAAATTAATACTTTATAGTATTCGATTTAAATAATTTAAGAGAACGAAGTTCAACTTTTTTTTTTAAGAAGAGATATTTTTCAAGAAGTGATTTAAGTTTGGAGTGAATAAAATATTTTATTCGGTTACAGTTAAGTACTAGAGACAAAAAGTAAGTTTATGTTTGAAATAAAAATGTAATAGAACTTTTTGGTTTCCTTTTATATGTTTCACATTTTAATTGCTTAATAATCTATTTTTATATATTTCAATTGATTTTTTTTAAATTTACATAAAACCAAAACTAATCTGTTTATTTTCCTATATTTTTTTTAATAGAAGTCCATTTAAGAATTTTTCTGTATCTTTTTAAACTTCTGATTCATATCCCTGCGTTGACGGAAAACTTGTTTTAACAAATGTATATTTTTTTTTAATTATGTTATTTAAACTATCAAGTTACCGCGTTAACTCTTTAGGTAAATTAATTACTTATTTATCATATTATTCTCAATGCTTCTTCCAACTACCAAATTCAAAATAATAAAAAAATCTAATCTGTTCAAATTAATAATTCTTGAGAGGTTTTTCTCTTAACGCCCAGAGTATTCCGATTAAAGGTGTAATTTATTAAAACTCATTTTTTATATTGCAATTTAGTTTTTATAAAAATATAATTTCATTTTAAATGGTATTTGTTTCATTTTTACAATCTGTCTCTCTTAACGTTTCAAAAATAAATCTATTCTTTATCTTTTAAAAAACAGAGAAGAAAAATCCTTTCTATCTTTTTTGAAAAGATAGAAAATAAATGTTTGCATTCGAGTAATGCAAAAATGATTTTGAAGAATTTTTTTTCTTTTTTACAGTAATTTGTTTTTAGTTATTCGAAAAGATTAAATCGCTTCATAGCTTTTTCAACAAGATTATCCTATTAATGCGGTATCATTATTTGATGAACATAGAATTTTGAATTATTAACTCATTTATTTGTTTGTTTTTTTTAATTTTAATTTCATGCATGAATAATTTCAAATTTAGCTAAAAAGTATGATATGTGACAAATAAGTGATTCGATATCGATTATAAGTGATTGAGCTTCGAAACATCACGAAGTGATTTAAAATACATTATCTTTTATTGTATGTCTCCTTATTTAGAGAATTTTTAAGAAACCAAGTTACATTATGATCTTTCATAGGCTCATACCATGACATAGATTGAGATATTTTCCAGAAAAGGAGCGACAAAGCTTCGAAAAATAAAAATTAAAACACTTAAAATGAAAGAGAAATTTTACACATCGTTTCGTGTAAACGGAAAAACATACATATTTTTTTCATCAATCCTGTTTTCCAAAAATGATTCTTCCTACGAAATTCATTGTATTATTTTATTAATTACCACTTAAATTGTTTTCCTTATATTAATTTATTTTCAATTCGAAAACGAAAAGTGAAAGTTTTATTTCGTTTTATGCAATACTCAATGTTTCACAAACAATGTTGATTTCAAATGATTTCCATAATGATTAATAATTTATTTTTAGTTCGAAAACGAAAAGTGAAAGTTTTATTTCGTTTTATGCAATACTCAATGTTTTATGAACAATGTTGATTCTTGGGTTATGAGGCCCCTTTTGCCATTAATTTTGGGTCACGTTTAAAAAAAATAGAGGACTTTCAGCCTCTTATTGCATCGGATGCTCTTGGGTATTCAAAAACGCCGCTTAAACAAGATTTTCAAAGCATTTCGACATTAATACGTCGATATGTAATGTGGTTGTAGACTAAACTTCACATAATTTTGGATCTATGGCTTAAATTAATTTCAGATTAATACATTGCATTTATTACGGTTGAGGTGGGGATCTAGGATGTACTAATTCACATTATTCAAAGCAATTAATTATTTTACAATAATAACGTTTCGAAATTAGTTTTTTTTAATAAGTTAAAATTTAAGACTCTTTATATGCTGGAGGAGAAAAAAAGAAAGACATCTTAAAAAAAAATCTGTAAAACTTTTCAGCAATTTTTATAAATAGTTAGATTTAACTATTTTTTCACTCAACAATAGTAACGTGTAATCGATTTAGGAAGTAGGATTATGCGTTTAAACGCAGCAACAGACTATGTTCGAAAATTTTTAACGGCGTTGTTGTATCACTTGAAAAATATGCTGATTGTTTTGCTTTGGTTGTTTCGCATTTTCAGAAACATCTTCGCTTCGCTAAGCCAAGTGCTCGCTCCGTTCACCGATCCCAAAGATCGCATATTTTATTGTTTTTTGTTTCCATATTTTATTTATAATATTAATATTTTATTGTTTCATGAAACTACAAACTTTTTTTTATTTAAAAATAAAAATTATACAATTAAAGAGTCAAAAGAGTTTCATTCTATTTACTCAGATATAGTTTTACATAATTAATTTTCGATGCTATTGAGATTGGGATAGGTTGTTATTTCAACTTAATCATATTTTTGAAATTATTTTTGAACATATTTTTGAAATTATTTTTTTACTTTTTGGTCATAAAATTTCGTTAAATATTTTTTGCCAACTAGATTTTTTTTGCAAAAATGTGGACAATAAATTCCTAATATTTATTTGGAATTTTTTAATAGTTAGTTTGCATTCTTCATTTTAATCACATATGTTGATTGAAAACAGCTTCTAAAAAAATTATTATTAAAGTAAGTCAATTTAAATTCAAAACAAAAAATAACTTTTCAACTTTGCAAGGATAGTAAAATGGTAACGAAATATCTTTATCATAAATTGCTTCAAAATTAAGGTACATCATGCAACTGTATTATATCATAATTAAGGAATGACTCATTTTGTTTAAATCATTTACATTTGTATAATAATCAAAAGCATATACATAATAATGAAAGAGAATAATGTTAAAGAAAGGTTATAAACTTTAAACAAGGAAAAAATTAATAGTTTGTTAGTAAATACCGAATTTTTTTTATTAGTTTCATTCTAACTACCGCGAAAGATATTAGTATATACTTTGTACACTAAATATCATATCACTTGATTTTTCTGTTAAAACAAAATTCACGAAACGATACTAGCAACTATTTTCTAATGGCAAAAGCAGGTACTTTCTTTTTTGCGCATTATTTAAAGCTCGCCAATCCTGATAAAAAATTTTAAGTAAGTAATATTGAATTAGTATTTACAATTTATATATTTATGTTTTAATTAATAAACAAGTTTGAAATGCATTAAATAAAAGCTTTCATACGTTAAAATATTCACATTATTTATCATAATCTTATCGCTTAAAAAAATTAGTAGAACTTAAATAATCTAATATTTTATTATAAAAAGTTAATATAAATTATTATTATTTATTTTTTAATTAAATTTAAGTCCAAAAATATGCATCGTGTGACCTAGAAAAAATTTTACAATTTATTTTTCGAAAAAAACTAAATTCAGTAATTATCACATTTAATTTAATTCCTTTTTGTATAAAGTTCTGTTTTCGCTTAAAATCAATTTCAAAACACTGATTCAATCAAAAGTTAATTTTAATTCAATAAGTAAATTGACAATTCAAAAAGTAAAGTCCGTATTTCAAAAAGTAAATTTGTGAAAATTACAATTTGTGAAAAAAAAAAATCGTTGAAATTCAAGGTTTTAAATGCCATAGAAAATTTCCGAAGTTTTTCTAAAATATGTGATTTAGGTTTCTAATATGAAATCTGACGTTAAATAATCAATAATTAAAATTGTTATTTTACTTTTGAACCTATTCTACAAATTTTTCTCTCTTTTTATTTCTTAAACTAAAAGTTCGTGATAAATGGTTTTAAATACTATTTATGAGGGATTATTAGAATTAGAAATGGCCCTAATATAGGCTGAAAATAAAAGAGTTAAGTAATAAGAGTTCAACTCATAATTAATCGTTTTTATAATAAACTCATAATTAATTATTTTAAATACTCTTTATCAGAGATCATTAGAATTAGAAATGGCACTAATGTGGGTTGAAAATAAAAGAATTAAGTGATAAGAATTTTAGAAGTTTTTACTATTCTAAATTTACAAATTTACTACAGTTATATAAACATAAGGAATTCTTCCGATTCGGAATCCTTTTATAAAACTTTAAAAAAATTGTTTCAATCAGATATTCTTTTAAAAAATCAGTTTTTTAAAAATTTCCCTTTTTACTTTGGTGCTAACTTTTGTGTTAATCTGTTTCAACAATTAATAATTTATCAAATTTTTACCTACACTGGTGGACAAAATTAAGAGATGGAAGACATTTTCCCAAATATCTCAAAAAACACTGAATATAAATAAATGAAATTTGGTATGGATATAGCTTATTCCATGATAATAAAGTATGCAAAACAAAAATGAAAGTGCCATTCACTGGAAAGACTTATTGCCAATAAATCCAATGTAGTCTGAACTTAAGGATAAAAGATGACAATAGAAGTGAGGCTTATACAGTGTGTGTTGCCTCTAGTATGGTGTATGATCTCCCCTGACAGACAGACAGCATGCACAACGAATATGCATGCTGTTAATAAGGGAGTTAAGGAGGACTTGTGGAAGACCCACCCATTCTTCCACCAGAGCAATTTTGAACTCCAGAATGGTTCCGGGGGCAGGTTGGCGCATCGCAATAGCTCTCTCAAGAGCATCCCAAGCATGTTCAATAGGATTCAGATCAGGGGATTCTGCTGGCCAGTCCATTCGTTGAATATCCTCGCTTTCCAGATACTCATCAACCATGAGAGCCCTATGTGGTTGCGCATTGTCGTCCATAAAAATGAACTCATGCGTCTTTTCAGTTCCACTGAAAAGACGCACATAGGGCTGTAGGACCTCCTGTCTGTACCTCTGGGCATTCACGGAACCATTGTCAAACACATGGAGCGGTGTGCGGGTATCTCGCATGTGCGAATGAATGTGCGAAAATACTTTCCATGTCTTAATTTTGTCCACCGGTGTACTTAAAAAATAGTACTCTCATGCGAGCATAAAGTTTAATAATGTTGACCAAAATCTATACTTAAAAAAGTTAATTCATGATTTACATAGAGTAAATTAGTTTCACTCGTCTAATTTTCTATACAGAATTTCCTGACTATCTAAAAAAATTATTATCAATTAACTTCTTATTCGGAATAACAATGCCGTGTATTTTCAATTTTAAAATCTGGCAACCAAAAGATAAACGCAAAAGCTTCTTATGAAAACTGGCAACACTTTCAGGAATAAAAAATATGTTTTAAAATCTACTTAATTCAGTCATTTTAATTTTTATTTAACTTCTTTAGATGAATTTTTCACATTTTAATGCTCATACAATATTTAAAAATAACTCGAAATATTATTAAAAGAAATTGAATGATTTATTATTATTATTAATAGTATTATTTTTCGTGTACAAAGACTCGTGTTATAAAGTAAATGTAAAGACATTCATGTTTAAAACATTGCATAAAATGATAAAACTTAAAGAAGGCTTAACAATTTTAAGAACGAACATTCTTGAGATCATTTAAAAATGTGTGCCTAAATTGGGTTTTTTAACACTTCAATTAGTTAAAACAATATAATTTATTACTTTTTTCAAATAAATAATTTTGCATTTTTTTAATAGAAATTTTGTCAGGTTACAGATAAAATAAGCATTTTTTTTGAGTAAAATATTTATGAAAGTTTTTTTGCCCAATTTTTCATTTATTTATTAAGTTGCATTAATCTAACCATTTAAATGAAAAAATTTTTAAAGTTTTTTTAAAAAAAATATCAGTCTATTTACTAATTTTACATATGTTTACTACAACTATAACGAAAAAGCAAATACAATCTGAATTATACTTTTTTTTATTATAATTCTACCTTTGAAATTATAAATGCGTTTTCCTTTTAAAATTAACAAAGCAATGGGATTTACACAAAATCTCTTAAAAACTTTAGAAAATGGAGTAAACTGTGAATTTATTAGAAAAGTGTCTAGGAGTAAATATTTTTCAGTAACACCGAGTATAAAAGAAAATAAATTATTTTTAAAACGTCTGACTTAAATGTGATTTCTAACTTTTCCCTAGAAAACGCAAAATAAATTTGCATCCGGTGTTTCCAGGCGTTGATTGCAAATTTACGCTGATATTTCGTGCAAATGAGTAACATCAAACGAGAATATCAAATTGTTACTTAAAATACATGCACAATGAGGGAAAATTCTTAGATTGTGTGTTTATTTATTGATGATGAATTGCAACTTATTGCAAAAAATATTCTACATTTCATGGATCATTATAACCTTAAAATAAAATTACTCTTAGAAATAAAGTGAGGTAAAAATAAATTTTTTTTATTATTTATCCTGCTAAAAAAACACGAAATTTTTGATTAATTTTATCCAGTTAACATTAACATTAAATATATCAAGTGAAAATTACCAATACAAATCCCGCGTGACGAATTTTTTTAGTCAAAAAAGTTCAAAAAACTCAAATTTCCTTGGAATGTTTTAACTTTTTGAAAACAACGAGAAAAGTACCCTGTCAAAAATGTTTTATTTATTGAAAGAGTTTAAATATAATAAAAACAAATCTTGATTTTATGTGGAATAATTAAATAATCCATAAACTTTCGAGATTATATTTTATTCTAGACATTATGAAAAAACTATTTTTGAGTTAAACTCAAAAATGTAAAACCTTCATTAACAACTAAATGCTTGATAAGTAATGCCATTAATCAAAATTAAAAGAAATACATAAAAATATCAGGTCGTATTTTTACTTTATTCATTTTTTAAAAACAGTTAGTTTGAAAAGTAATTCCAGTGAATTTATAAGGAATTCGTAAAGAAGTCCCTAAAATGGATCATATGAACTAATAGATTAATTTAGAAAATAAACTCATCGCAAAGTAAGGTATTTAAAATGTCACTCAAAAGTTACGGGGATATTTTTTGCCTTTAAATACTTTTGCAAATAAAAGAGTGTTAAGAAAAAATTTTAAGCGTACATCAAAAGAATTATATCTATGTCACTCTGGTTTCGGAAATAAATTACAAAAATGAGCATTTTAGCAGCAAAAAAAAGTAATGTTTAATTGTGAATTTAAAACTACGCATAAAAATATATATTTTTGCGATTTACGACGCGAACAAAAAAAAAATTCTAGTCGTAACGTTTATGTACATTCCTTCATAGTTAGCAATTCTAAAACATATTATTTTCACTATTTTTTAAACTATTGTAATGATCTCCTTTGAACTTCATATTCGGAATCCTTTTCAGAAAAGGAAGTTAAAAAAAGATGGGGGTGGGGGGGAGTGATGCATAGTGCGCAAAATAAAAAACGAACTACCCTTAATAACTTTTGATCTGATAGCCGGTTCTTCAGGTTCCAGGACTTAATGATACGAGGAGGTAACCTCAGATATGCTAATTAATTAATTATTAATTAATTAATGCAGCGATATTTTAAGTTTCGAAATCCGTCACAAAAACGCGCTTTCTCTGAATAAACATACCTGCTATATGATAGATTCGGATTTCTAATTAAGGGGGTAGCCGCAATCTAGGAAATATGGTCCCAATAGTTTGTCAGTATAGCCGTTCGAAGTTTGAACCCCTTAATGCTAATTTTACTTTTTGCGTATTTCGCCATATCTAGAGAATTGAAAAATTTTTGCTCACAATTATAAAATTCGTTTATCCAAATCTAATTTCTTGCAAAAAATAAATTTTAATAATGGTTTATTATTTTTTATTTATTTGAATTGAAAGTTATAAATTTTTTTAAATAATTTTAAAGTTTGTAATTTTACATGGCAGAATACAAACTTTGAGCAAAATCAGTTGAATAGCCCCTGAGAAATAGAATTTTACAAAAGTCGTGTATTTATCGATATCCTAAAATATTGTCTGCATTTATAAATTAGCGTATTTGAGATTATCCTCATGAGCCATTAAGATTGAGTCCTAAAACGTGAATATTCAATCATTAGATCAAATGGTAATTCAGAATGGTCCATTTCTTTATTTTGCGTGATGTACGTAAGGACATTAGAAATTTCTAAAAAATTGGAATTGTGATAATGTCATCAATATTTTTATCTCTAATTGAGACCTTAACCAACATATAAGTCATAATTCAAAGCGCTGAATCTTCGCATGAGAAAGAAATTTCCAGTACTTGATTTGCTTGTTTTAAAAAACTGCTTTATTGAATATGAATATATAAATTACATTTAATATTAACAGCTGATAGGAGGAGAAAATGTTTTAATAATTTTAATAATGAGAAAATAGCGATAGTTCATCTAGATTGACCACAACTTTGATTTTTTTTGGAGAAATAAAAGTGGTCATTCTTTTTTTTTATTCTTAAAAAATGTTTTGAATATAAATTTATAAATTGATTCCATTTAATTTTAACAGCTGGTGGGAAAGTAATATTTTAGGAATTTTAATTTTCTGAAAATAGTGATAGTTCATTTAGATTGACCACAATTTTGGATTTTTTCTTAAAAAATTGCGGCCACTAAATTTTTTTATTCTTAAAAAAAATTTTGAGTATGACTTCATAAATTGGTTTCATTGAACTTTAACTTCTGATGAGAGAGAAAATTTGTTAGGAATTTTAATTATGAGAAAATAATGATAGTTCATTTTCATCAAAACACAATACTTTGAATTTTATTTTTTTTTTTGAAAATCATGTGACGTAATTTCGACAGTAAAGCATGTTATTTCTCGTGATAAATTTTAAAGCACAACCTTCGCATAGTTTGTACTGATTTCGACATCTCTTGTTATAACGAATGCATTCTAATCTATTTGTGATCTCTAAACTGCATACGTTTTAAACTTCATTTTCAACAAGTCTTCTCAAAATGTATCGTTAAAAAGTCAGATATTTAAATTCAATTTCTCAAGAACTATTCGACCCAATTTTTTTTCAAATTCAATATTTTCCCATACAAAATTACATTCTACATACAAAATTACATTGTAACAATTTTCGTACCTTACAACTACATTTTTTTACTACTAGTTGAAAAATAAATAATAAATAATTGCTAAAATAATTATTTATTATTACATAAAATAACTTAAAAATATTTATTATTTAAAATAGTTATTACTTAAATAAGTAATAAATAATTTTTTCATGGAATTTTCTTTGAATAAACGAAGTTCTTGAGATATTGCGAAATCCGTAAAAAGTAAAATTAACATAAAAATAATAAGGGTTCCAAACTTCCGATTTGACTAAACTATTTGGACTGTACTGCCCAGATTGCGGCTACCTCTATTTTTCAGGAGTCATTAATGATAATCCGTCGAGAAAAAAGATATATTCATTAACTTAAGACTGATTTTATAACTTAAATGATTTCGTTGCTTAAATTATCGCCTGCACTAACTAATTCGCATATTTGAGGTCACCCCCTACAACCATTAAGATTGAGTTCTGGTACGTGAATAACCATCATTAGATCAAAGGCTATTTAAAATGCTTCAGGCTCTTTTGCTTCTCCATTTTTTAAAGCACAGTACATTTAAATAAGTTATAATAGGAACACGGAAGCTAATTTACTTATAAAATGCCTTTGAAATTGGGGTTATTTTACTACAGTATTTTGAAATTTCCAAAAACATGTCTTAATTAGTAAATCATGAAGTTTGTAATGCGTGTTTTATTTTCAGTTTCACCAAAAGTGCTACCTTTTTCTTAAAAAACTTTGTAAATATTTTTTGCAAATTGAATCCTAATCTTTGACAAACTGCCTGGGCTTTTACAAAATTATTTTGATATTTCTTATTCAATACATTTTTATTTTTATCCACCATCCATCTCAAGATTTAAAAAAAAAATTAATTAAAAGAAAGGAACCACCTTACCGAAAGTTTTGCTGTCCTTCTTTGACGTCACAGCAGAGCGTGAATTTTTCTTTTTTTTCTCCAGTCTTTCCTTTTTAATTCGATTCTTTAAGGAATTCAAAATTCTTTACTTCAGATAACAAATTAGTTTTTCAACGTAGTGCATCTAAAAGCATAACAACTACCACCACTTGCAAAAAAATTCTCTACCATCGAAAACAAATCATTATAATAAAAAAAATAAGTCAAAAGAATGGTGTAAAAAATTGAAATCAAAATAAGTGAATCTTCTATCGAAAATTTAAATAATCTCTGAAAATACTGCCACCCCATACTACCATTGTTAAAATGAAACTCGGTCAAGAATAAAGTCAATATATAAATATTTTATTTCTGATTGTAGTTTTTCTTCCAGTCCACAGAAATTAACAACTTAAATTTAATTAATAATGAAAGCAATACAACTTCTTAGAAGTAAGAGAGTTGTTAACAGCAAGATATTCGTATTATATTTTATTTCAATCTGCAAAGAAGTATAACATTTTGCATTTAAGGACCTTCAAAGAAGCATAAAAATGATACTACTATAAGCTTTTACATTACATTGGAATTAGTGTTTCATGTTAATTGGGATAAGATGATAATCTATTTATTTTAGTTTAGATTAGCATTTATTTTCATAGCATGGAAATTAATAATTTTAACAGATAAACCAACTAATACTAAAAACCTTTACCGCAGGAATATTTATAATTTTTTTCTGTCAATATAAAGCATGAAGCAGTTTTTGTCAAGACATTATATTCAAAGTATCATAAAAAGAATACAAGTGAAAAACAAAATAAAATGGATTTTGAGAGTGAAAAAAAAATTATTTCACTTTCTGATTTAAAGTGATATCGATTCCTTTCAATCCATTATCTCTTAAATTCATGTTTTGTAAGCACTATGCATTAGGTATCAATTTCCAACTTTATTACTTCGTATTTGTTTGAAATGCGTTTGAAACTGATATATTTTTTTTTAAATAAAATATTTTTTATTGTTGATAGTCTAAAAGCGGAATTATAATTCGTTATTTCTTATTTTTAATTTTCGTCAAAATGTGTTGCATTTTCGGAATAATGTATCAAATTCTATTTAAAGCATCCATCATAACTGTATTGCATAGCATTGTCACACAATTATCTACATGCAAATAAATGTGTCATCCAAGAATAATATTTGTTTTTTTTTTTATTTACAAGTAATTCAATGTTAGTTATTGCACGGTTTTGCAAGCTATAGTTAAATGTTTAATCAAAACGTACCCACATGTAACAAATTCAACTTATTAATAATATTATCGAACGTAAGAGCAAAGTACTCATAACAAACCCATATATATCCACATAGCCTATGTACTACATAGAAATTATTACAATGTACTAACTTTTCCATGGGACTTAATATATAATATTTAGCAATCATTTCCTAAGAATACGTGATTGCCAATGTTTTAATGAATAGACTATAAACTGTAGAAATAAATTTTTATGTGCTATTATAAAGCCGTTTATTTCGCAGAAAAATATTGTTATTTAAAAACGGACGCTTGTTTTTCAAACTTAAAAAAATTGTTACTTTAGCTAAAAAAAAAAAAAAAAAAAAAAAAAAAAAAAAAAAAAAAAAAAAAAAAAAAAAAAAAAAANAAAAAAAAAAAAAAAAAAAAAATGAAAAGAAAGAAAGAAAACTGTATAAATTAACAATTTCAGAATGTGGTCTGCACGAGCCGACCGTTTACTGTTATTTAAAAGTCTGTTAAAAGAAAAATACTGTTATTTAAAAGTCTAAAACGTTTTATTTCACAGAAAAATACTGTTATTTAAAAGTATAAAACCGTTTATTTCACACAAAAATACTGTTATTTAAAAACAAACACTTGTTTTTTAAACTTAAAAGAATTGTTACTTTAGCTTAAAAAAAAAGAAAAGAAAAGAGAAAAGAAGTAAAACTCTATAAAATAACTATGTCAGAATGTGATCGGCACGAGCCGAGAGCAGAATTAGCATGTCTAGTCAACCCCTGATATTCGAAGCCGGGTCACCTCATTAGAATGTTACCGATTTACTGTCTGGTTACGAAGAACTGTTAGCGTTTTGCTAAGTAGAAAACTATTAAACTCTCTTTAACTTAAAGATTTTGTTTATAGAGCTCATATTTATGTGTAAAAACGTTTGAAATAGTGTCCTTACCCCAGACAGATAATAATCAAGCAGAGTATCAATTTAACAATAAAGTCAAATGGCAGTTTTATTTATTTGACGTTCATTCAAATCCATAAAATAGTTGCTGAAAAGTAAGAGTAGGTATAGAAAGTAATCGTAAAATGATTTGAAAAAGGCAAAGCTGTCTTACGGTAAACAAAACTGCATTGCAAAAACTAGAATAACTGACAGTTTTAATCTGTTTAGGATTAGGGTGAAAAACAGAGAAAGACTGTTTAATGAAAAATAGCTTTAAACCGTCAAATATATGGGGAACGACAAAGTCTGTTAAAAAACGGGCATTTTTGCAGCTTGAGGGTAACTATTAAAAACAGACAAAGTTTGTATTTATCTTTAAACAGTTTCTTCTGCTAAAAATAAACTTTTTTCTAAGTAGAATTTTCATTAAATTTTTGCAGTGTATGTGCATCTAATTAATACTATTTTAAATAATAAATATTTTGTCTTTATCTGAATTTCTGAATTAAAAATTATAAACTTATTGAAAATTCGCAACAGATTATTATAAAGAATGACGCAATGTAGTTGTTAAAATTCAAATGATAAATTTTCGAACAAAATTCAAAGATTACTTTTTATTAACTGGATTATACTATAATCAACTTTGAGAAAAATGCTTGTTAAAAATATTTGGTTTTTTAAATCATCCTATCGTGATACGAAAAACAATAATTAATAGATAAGAAAGAGCAGAGAAATTTGGATTAATATAAGTATTTTGACATCAAGGAAAATATAATGGTTTTTGTCTGTTGTATTTCTTCTATCTTGCAGCACGAAAAACAATCTTTGCATTTTTATGCTTTAACATTCATTTTAATTTTTTTTATAGAAAATAATTAAAAACTTTAAGATTAAATTGTTTTCTAAAGAATTAGAATTTTTACGTAAAAAGAATTCGCAAACTTAATTAAAATAAGCCTACTCAAATTGAAATTGAAAATAAGAATAAAATTAAGCATTATTGAAATTCAAACTTAATATTATGTGACGGACTTTCAATTTATTAGAGATATCTAATACTTCTAATACAGTAAACTTAGGTCCAATAAATTTTCGTTAAGTTTACAAGTAATATATAATAAATGTGTCAATACCTTTAAATTTAAAAACTTAAAGAGAAAAAAAAAAGTTTTTTTAAAAAATATAAACGTTTCTACATATAAAAATTTTCAAACAAAGCATTTTTAAGCATTTGAAGGCATGGATTTTTATTTATTTATTTGTAGATATAGAGTGTTATCAGATGCATTTATGGCACAAAATTCAGGATTCAGAAAATATAACAAGTCAGCAAATATTAAGATTCTAGGGACATAGAATTTTCAAAAGCTTAACGTCACATTTTCAAGGAATCAAATAAAGCTGAAATATCTTAAGGAGAAAAACAGTACTTTAAATGCCATGTAGTAAAATTTTTTTCCAAATTTTAGATGTTTTAGTTAAATTTCAATGTATAAGAACGCAAAAACGTCCAATTTTGACACAGAATTTGGACTTCATACAAAATTTTGCACTAATACGCCATAGAAAAAATTAAAGTCAATGTTAAATGCTAACTAATATGTTAGATTCATAAAAATATTAAAAAGTAACATTATATACATGAGATATTCCATGAAAATTTTGCATTTATTTCACAAAATTAGAAAAACAATTTTTTAGCATTTGTCTTTTAGAAAAAATTAGCATATATTTTACCTCCTGACAGAAAAACATAACTCCGAATTAATATTTTACCCTGAATTGAGATGTACTTTATGACACGAAATTTAAAACGCATATGAAGCAAATTATATAAACTCACACAATTTAAACAGCATACTTTTGTGAAAAAGAAGTGGGAAGACTAGAAAGTGGGATAAATACTAAAAACATAAAAATTCATTTTATCAACAGTCTGAAAATAGAAAATAGTGTAAAGTATCTGCTACATATTTCCTTAAAAATATATTTTTAATGTCTCAAATCTAACATAAAAAAATACACCTTTTAATTAAAAAATTCTTTTCGTGATTTTTATTTTAAAGACAGCTAGGAATTTTTGTCCTACTGATATGATTTTTATTATTTTTTTTAAATTTCAAAATTTGTTAATACAATCTAGGTTGTAGTTTTTTTTTAAATTTTTATTACATAAAAGGAGAGTTTACAATAATTATAAAAACACTTTTGAGTTTAAACGTTAAACTCTACGTAATTTTTTCTCAATTTGATACCATTAATGTTTGTGATGCTCTGATATTTCAGTTAAAAGATAAATGAAAAATAAAATTAAGAGTAAAAACATAAAAAAGGACAAGATTTGTTAAGAAAAAAAAGATACGAATTCAGAAAACAACTGAATACGTGATAAGCACAAGAATGCAGAAGGGCTCATTTTTGAAATTTATAAATTTTATGTAAGTGTGAAAATTTTGCAATGAGAAACAGATTTAGTTTGACAAATCGAACTTTACAAAAATTGAAAATGAAGAAAAATAAAGAGCAAAATTTGCTCACTCTTGTCTCTAAGAATTTTATGAATGCAAAATTTTCATTTTCTTTATTTTCGTTTTAAAACGTATTTGCTTGAAAATCCTATCAAATATTTCAATGGATCTTTTATTTACTAAATGCATTTGTATTTTGAAAGAAAAATTTTGTCACTTTTATTTTTAGTCATTTTTTTACCACTTTTAACAATGAGTTTATTTGTACAATTTAAAAAGCTGAACTTTCAACGCTATGGGATCGATGTCGGTAAATTGCTGTTTTTCTAAAAGGTGATAAAGTGCTTTTCATTATGCTTAATTTTTTTTTTATTTAAAGTTTCTAAGAAGCAGTAATATAGTTTCTACTAGTACACCAACAAATGCTTTAAATGTTTTTCTCCTAAAACGTGTTTGCTTTTCCCTTGTAAAACACATTTGATCCAAATACTTAATAAAAAGAAAGTATCACTTATAATTTAGAGTTCTTTTCTAAAGCTTCTCAAACAAATCGCAGGAATCTCAGTAACAGTAAATGCTTTGAAGTTGATTACAATGTGGATTAATTTGGAGAAGTTATCGACAAAGGAATTTATTTTAAAAGCACTTTCTTATTTACCTTAACTAATGAAATCGTGTAATTCTGTTTTAATTAAGTTCCTTAATGAATATTTATAAATTTTATTCCCATAATTTTTTCAATAATGTTGTTTGGTAAAGCTAATTTTTATTAAAAAACATTTCTTGAAAAGCATACGAAATATCAGAAAAAGAGTTCAAATGATTTAAGTATTAAAAATGTTAACACACTTTACGTTATTATTCTAATAGTTTAATGATATATATTCTTCAATTTTAATCATTTATATTCAATTATTCTTATTTTAATTTTAAATTTTAATATTTTAATCATGTAAAAATAACTGCTTTTAATATATATTTATTTCATGTATAATTTTTTTTCACCTTAAAAGCAGGATAAATTCAGTGATAAATATAAAAATAAAAATGAAACTTTTGATTAATAATGAAATATCAATTTTAGTTTTCGAAAAGAGCCAATTTTACTGTAACTTTTTAGATTGGAAAGTCAGAAACAAAAATTTTGTTTTAGCTTTATATAAAAAGATTATATTAAGGTAAAAATGATTGCTAGAATCAATTATTACAGAAATCAGATCAGAGATATATCAATTATTACAGAAAAAATTATCAGCTCTTTTCTTCCTGGATTTTTATAGAATATTTTTTTTAATAATTTTCTTCTTCACTTCCTTTCATTATTCTATTATGAATTTATTTTCTATCATTTATTTTCAAGGTTCATGACCGATTTGCTTCCTAAAAAGTCTTATATTAGATCTTAGCTACATTGATTAGGTCAAGAGATTTTACTTTTTTTTCTCTGGGTACAAAATTTTTTACTTATTTTCAGGGTTCATGAACTGCATTTGTCGATTTGTTTCCCCTAAAAGTTCGCTAAAAGTTAGATGGAGTTTGTCCCATTGTTTAGGTCAAAATATTTTTTTCGTTTTTTCGCTGAGTCCAAAATTTTTATTAATTTTCTAGGTTTATGAGCCGCATTTGCCGATTTGTCTCCCCAAAAAGTATTTCATTAGATCTACTTTTTCCAATTGTTTAGGGTAACAGTTCTTTTCCATTGCTTCACTGAATCCAAAATTTTTCTTTAATGCACAAATATTTATAAATAATTATTGTACCACTTTTCTTTTTAAGAAATTATTTTTTATATCACATATTTTCAACTACAATGTTTATATATTCAGCTGTAGCACAAAATCATGCAAATTTGCTGTCCTTCTAATTCAGTTCGACCAATTATTGTAGAAATTAAACCTTTACATGTGAACTATGGCTCCTTATCCTGATAACATGCATAGCTCAATTCAACCCTTTTTCAACTCGACACACAAACTAATGTAAAAAATTCGATCTAATGACAAAATTTTTGGGGAAACAAATCGTCAAATGCTGTTCATTAACCTGGAAAACCTTTCACGGTTAACCCGATAGTTAATGAATTCTAACCCATGATCTGTATCCAACTGGTCTTATTTTACATTTACTACTCAGGTAGTCGAGGACAGCCAGCCACCGTCGTTATTCCAACATGTATTGCTTCATCGAGACGCAAGCGCTCGATTCACCGCGCTATCTAGCAATAATAAATTATAACCAGAAAAAAAATGAATATTTTTATATAATTCTGCAAACTCTAGAACGAATATTTTTGTCTCGGGCTTTTAATTCGGAAATTTGCATAGCGATTTTTTTTTAAATATTTCGTTAAAATAAAACAGCATTAAGCCTTTACTACTACTATTTACAAATTTTATAAATCATAATTATTTGGACAACAAAAGTAATCTCTGGGGACCTTAGTGCAAAGCTGTTTTAAAATTTCTACTAAAAGCCACAAATCATCTACTTATATTTTTACCCATTTTTTGGTGCAAGGTTATAAGATTCTTATGACTTTCAAAGGTAGTCCAAATGAAAAAATTCATTAAATACAAATTTGGTGACTAAGGTGACTTTAATTGTGCAGTTTAAAAAAAACCATATTTCTGCAGCATTTGGTTTCCAAAGATTTTTCCTAACCGAAGAAATTAATATCTTCCAAAATAATTTTGCTATATATTGTGTTAAAAATATTTGATTTCAAATTTTACCCAAGTTACTGAATTTTTTATAAATATTTCAAAATTCAATATTTTTCTTATTATGATAATATTAGTATAGGATATGGCAATACTGCATTTAAGTATTTTTTTAAGCTGACACATATTTTAATGGAAGGGAAGAAATCTTCATTAGTTACTAAAATAATATGTCATAGAAATTTAAAAATTTTAAATAGTTGTTTGATCTTTTTCTTTTCAAAGAGGTTGAGGAATAAATTTTATTCTAATTTATGCTAATTGTTTGTGTTTAGCTGCAAGAAAGATATCAGACGTGATTAACAACAGACTTTTAAACCTACATAAATTTAAAAGTCAATTAGATTGAAAACTCTTCAAAGTATTATAAACTTTTTGAATAAGGCTATTTTGAAATAGTTGTTTTATCTTTAAAAAAATTAAAACATAGCTTTTCATAAAAAATGGATTTTAGAAAAAAAGGCATTCACGAATCATGCAAAAAATTAAGATTGGGTCTCAAAGATAATTTTATTTTAATAATTATTTTAAAAATGAAATTAATTTCATGAGGAAAAATACGAAATTTGAGCGAAAACGGACAAATAGTTCACGAGAAATCAAATTTTTAAGATGTCAAAAATTTGAAATTCAGTTTCTCATGAACTATTTGACCAATTTCATTTAAATTTAATATTTTTCCTTCTTTAAAATGAGGGAAAAGAAATTTTGTAATCATAAAGTGAACTCAACATTTTTTGTAATTCTTTAGTGAAATAATAAAAAAATTTTTTTAATAAATGTTACAAATAGTTTTTTACATGGAATTATCTACAAATAAACGTGTCTGCATAAAAAATCTTAAATTCGTTTAAAATGTCTTCGAGATATGGCGAGGTATATAAGAGAGTAAAATTAACATCAAAGTGTCCAAACTTTTGAACTCCTTACTGGCTAAACTATTTGGATAGTAATTCCCATATTGTAGCTACTACTATGTCTGGTGATCAGTAATTATAAACTGAAGGAAAAAAATATTTTTATTACCACTAAATCTATATAAAAATACTGCATTTTAACATAATACAAAATATTTATATTATTGCTATTTATGTTGTATTATTACTTTTAAAACAATTTGTTAATTAATGTCATAAATGAACAGAACCACTTATGGCATTTTATTGTTTAAAAAAATCCTTTCAATTTTAAAACTAAATAAGTAATTTAACTTATAAACTATAGTTAATGAATTAGCTTTTTTATCGTGTCATTTTTGATCTTGGTTAAAGAAAATAACAGCATTGCATTTATTACACAAATGTAAATTAGTGTTTTCTGTTTTATATCAATATGTAATTAATGTATATTAATGAATAATCAATAAAGGTAGTTGCTAGCGTATAGAGTAAATCCAAGCTTTTAAGAATATTTTTTAATTCGATTTATAGATTATACTTTTTTTATGTTCAAACTGAACCTAACCTATAGTAAACTATAATTCTAACTAAAAACTGTAATTCTTATGCATAAATTTAATATTTTGACATTGATTAATTTAATATTTTGACATTACCATTAATTTAATATTTTGACATTGGTATATTTTTGTACGTATTTTAAAAAGGAAATATTTTGTGTAATTATGTTCTACTTCGCTCTTGTTGATGTTTATGATGAATAAAGACTGCCATGTTTTAATATCCCAAAATTCGGAATTCATCAAAAATATACTTCAAATACGTTTTCCATTTAACTAGTATTAATGATAAATAAAAAATTAACATTATTTTAGCTTTTATGTTCTCAAAGATAGTAATACAGATTTAACAGTGAAAAGTATAATTTCTACATAGAAGAATATCGGTTCTTTAATGGATACAATTCATTTATAGAAAAAAATGCAAATTTTGTGATGTAAAATATGCAATTTATGGTGGAAAGTATCCATTTTAAAATTGAAAATTATCTTTTAATATTGTAAGTATCTTTATTAAAGATATTAACTTTTTTTAATTGAAAGTTCTGCTTTAAACTTTTTTACAGTCCTTTTTATAGTATAACATTTTTAAAATTAGAAAGTATCCAATTTATATCATAACTCAATTTTTGTGAAATTTAAAACAATATTCGTTTTGAAATGGAAAATATTCATTTCATAACAAAAAGGCATATTTCATGATAGAAAATGTCCAGTTTATTGTGAAAAATATCTGTTTTATAAGGAAAATTATCCTTTTTCAGTCTGAAAATTTTAGTTTTTAAAAACGGTTGCATAAATTTCCGAGTTGAAAGTATATTCGCTTTATAATATTAAGATTTCCCCATATACTGCATGTTATTGGATTTAAATATGCGTTTTATTGTGTTTAATGTTTAATTCGTAATCGATAAAAAAATTGCTATTGTTTCCGGCTTACATCGTATATTGAATATTAAAATATTTTTTTAAATCGAGGAAATTTAACTTCATTGAAAAAGGATCTTTTTTGCACAAGAAATTTGTAACGAGTGTAGGCAGTTACTACCTTTATTTTATTCTCGTTTCCTTTTGTAAAGCATTTTTTTTATAAATATTTTATTAACGATTTTCCGCTTTTTTTTCTGTTAAACTGAATTGAACTATTAAGATTTTTAATTTTTCTAGGTTGCATAATAAAAATTACTTTCACGATGTGTGCTCATATAGTAAAGTATTAGAAGGTGCTTAAAGAATTTTTTTTCTTTTTTTTTTGCATTATTAAGAAAATTGTCTGTCTAATGCTTATAATATTGTTTACAACGATATATAAGGAAAAAGAATGGTTAATAAGAATGCTTAACAATATTTAAACATGAGCTTTTCTCGAAATCATTAATCGAGATTGCCTTTGAATTCACTTAGATTTAAAGCATGTAATATTAAATACTGATGGACAATAAAGCATTTAAAGTGTCCCGGATTAAATGATATAGAAAGATGGCGTCATCATTTTGCATTATTTTGGTAAAATTAAATACAGCACTTAAACTTGTGGACGATTCGAACAGATAAGGTGCATTTTGACTGAGCACTCAAATTCACTCCCATTGTTTCATTCTGAAGTGCTTTTATGAAAGTCTGCGTCGTAATTTCCATCGAGAATTCTGAAATGCCCTTTAGTTGTTTGGAGATTCTGCTTTTGCCAAGACAAGTTAAGAGTCTGACTAATTGATAGTTTCCTTCGACTTCTGACGGGAGTGTGGTCGGTACTTAAAGATGTCTTTGCTGGTGGCAGTTTAAGATGATTTGATGGGTTTGCGACAATGGAATGTTTAAGGATCTTACTGCGAAATTATTTGAATTTACAGAATTTTACTAAGGCGTTCTTTCGATTTCAGAAATTTTAAAAAAATTATTTCTTTATGAACCTAATTTTTTAAATTTCTTTACAAATGCATTCAGTTTCCCAGTTGAATATTAATATTTTTAGATATTAATACAGAAAACTTAACAATAATTCATGCTTAAATTAAAATTAACAAAAAAATTCATATGTAAAGTTTCTTCAACATTTTTAAAGTATTCCTATTTTTCACTTTTTTTGCTTACAGTTACAAAAATTGAAACCACCGTAATTTAAATTTTTGCTTCAAAATTGAATTTAACTTTTTTACATATGTGGATAGTTGACAGACTGTAAACAAAAGCAAGCTTCCTTAAGCCGGAAGAAATTAAAAAAACTTCCGGTGTATCCCTCCGCTTATGCTTACGAGACAATGTGTGAGTAGGCTTAATATTCTTGGAAGTTTTTTTATTGTAATTTAAGCCTAAATAAAACGTAATTTTTCCATTCATAAGAGTTTTCTTTAATTTATAACTTCTAACAGATAGTGAGCCTACCACAAATTTAAGAAAATTAAAATAACAACTTAAATAAAGTACAAGGTTTGCCATGCTTTGAGTGCTATTGCTTATTTGCCTATATTTGTGTAAAATAGCTCCTCTTGTTATTTTGGGGTAGCATCATACCGAGCTTGCAAAGTCTTCTGAATTCTTTAGTTGTTTGTTTCGTTGTAAGCAAAATTAAAAGAAAACGTTTTATTGAAAGCACTACAAGTATAATAGCATTAGATGGTATGCTTTTTCAAGCTTAGGCGTAAAAGCAAATAGGAAGCAAGAACCCCGAAGTCTTCAAACTAATTTTAATCCCCCATCGCCACCTGTGATCAGGTTTACACTGTTAAGTATCCAAGTATTTGTGACTTTTTTCTGGCAAACTAATATTAATTTAAAAAGAACAGATCACCCGAAGTTCTCTTTAAGAAAACTACTCTTCAGCATTTACAATTACATCTTCGGTGTTAATGCCGCTTTCGATGCCAAGTTCTTGTATTCGTCGAAAATTCGATAAACCTTTATTCAGAATCTGTTTATTTGAAATTCGTATTCATTAAATTAAAACGTTGGTATGTAATACTATGAAAGTGTGTTTAAAATTGGCAGAGAATTAATAAGACAAAAGATGCTACTTGTTGTTCTTGTAGAATGGTGAATGTTTAAACAAAATTTAAATATAAATAAACACTGTTCTAAGTTTTCGCTTTAACAAATGATAAAAGATAAGTAAAATTGCTTACTCATTTGCTTAAAATCAATATTAGGTAATTTCGTTTTCATTTCATGTAATGATATGTTTGTTCCACAAAGCAGAAAGATTTTTATTGCAAAATAATCATAGGAGGACTTATAAGGATATAAAAATTAATGTAATGCTTAATTTATGATGGTAGATTTTTTCTTTACATGTAAGCATTATTTTTATACCCTCCTTGGTTTTTTTTAACAGAAATCAGTAACACATTTTAAGATATCAAGAAAAATTATACTTCTGAGGGTACTGAATGGGAGGTTGATCATTCTCAGCTTCAGATCAAAATTAAGATCTGTTGATGAATGAATGGAAGTATGAATGAATACGCCCTATAAAGTTGTTGTGAGATATGTGTGGCTGCAGTTATATTTTCGGCCATAGATGGAGCCACTGAAAAACAAAAAAGCGCACCCTTTGCCTTAAATTTGCTTGTTTCCTTCAAGCAGGCTTGCTGATATTTTTAAGTAACATTAGAAACAACAACGAAATATCACGATGATTTTAAGAACTGCGGTTTTTGCATTCAAGCACTACTAGCTACAAGTACTATACAAAATTAGCACCGAACGCTTTTTCAAATACGAATCAAAACTAATTGAAAAAATTCCATCAAGTACAATACAAAATTAGTATCGAACAACATCTTATATAATATGGTACAAAATTAATGCCCCGTACGACACAAAATTAGTACTAATAGGAGTATTAAGTAGGATTAAAAATTGAAACAGTATTATG
This sequence comes from Parasteatoda tepidariorum, assembly GCF_043381705.1. Taxonomy (NCBI): domain Eukaryota; kingdom Metazoa; phylum Arthropoda; class Arachnida; order Araneae; family Theridiidae; genus Parasteatoda; species Parasteatoda tepidariorum. The sequence continues at coordinate 65,794,692 of NC_092207.1, forward strand.
GATAATGTAAGTACGGAGCTGTAAGCTATGTAAGGTGGTAAAAATTTACAAAGCTGTATTCCATTTGAAACATAAACAATTATTATAACACATTAAACAAGACCAATAAATTCCTTCCAATAATTGTGCATTTTTTATGAATGTTTTAATTTTTTTAATAGCTTGATAGGATCAGGGAAGTTATAAGGAAAAGAATATGATGTTAACCTACAAATATTTAAGTTTAATTGAGTGTCACGATTCGTATAGATCAAAAAAGGAACCTAAAAGTTTTTCTTATTTACTGTCCTAGGTACATTTTATACGGGTACAAATCTAATTTGATCCAGAATTTTCAAAGTATGCTAACAGCTTTTTCCGAAAACTGTGAATCCAAAGATCTTTTACTTCGGTGTTTGAAGGAATTATTAAATGCCCTCAAAATTATGATGACTTCCCTTGACATTGTTTTGACCTTGAATTTGAAATGAAATGTTTCCTTGAACTTATAATAAGGGCAAAAGTTTTTTTCCAATACACGCGTAGCCAGAAATTTGATATTTAAACGATAACTTGTAGACACATTATAACATTTTGCTGAATGTAGCAATAACATACTAATAAAGGGATATGCTATGATAAATAAAGGATACGTAACTCAAAGTTGGGCTACTGTTCAATTGATAATAGTATGGCAATTAGATAACCTCTGATCAAATTATCTGCACTGTTAATGAGTAACATTTGAATTTTCTCGTGAGATTCGTTATGAAGCAACTATATTTGCGATGTGTTGTTTTCTGATTAAGAAGATGCTCTATCAGAACTTTGAGCTTTGGGATTTCTAGAAAGAATTTTGCTTATGAAGTGAAAGGAGTTGAAAAACCCTATATCGTTTATGTTTGAGAACTTTGATATCGTGTCTAAGATGCTTTTTGCTTACTTTTAGCTTTTATTTTTAACAACATTCTAGATTGAGATAAAAAAAGAAATCTAATCAATAGATATGTCTACTATCTTTAGCGAAGAAATGGGAAAAAAGAGAAACAAAATTTCAAAATTTTGAAACTATTGCAACATTACATTATCAACAATAACTGACTAATAGTAGCTGAACCCTTGAATATGTTAAATATGATGCTAAGAACATATCTTCAAGAAATTAAACAAGCTCTAAATTTTAACTGTCGCTACTTTAAGATTCAAATTTATCAATTTTCTAGCAAAGAATGAATTGCGAACTGTAATTTAAACGTAGATAAAATATCACAATTAATAATTATTTGATATATTTTAAATATCATTGTAAGATTGATAATTATTAAAAACTATCGAAAAAAAGATGTCTGAAAGGAAAACAAAAATAGGAAGTTGAAAAGTGCCTACATTTTAATTAATCAAAGAAAAGTCAAATCAATTTAATCAAAGAAATATCTTTCTTTGTTATAACGAAACCACTAACAAAATTAAAAATTTGGCTTTAAAAGTAAATTAATTCGAGAAATAAATTTTGATTGAAGGTTGAAGCTTATTAGAAATTTTCCCATATTATTTTCATAATTTTAAAAATTCAATTGACAAAATCTTTGGGGCTTCATCTTAAAAGACAGTTAAGTCTATATGACGTTCGTGTAATAATTTAATTTAGAAATGATTATTTCATTATAAGAGTAATTTTTGCTCTTTGTTTCAGACACGTTCTTACAAAAAACGAGAGATTTAAAACCCTCAACAGAAAAGTGTTATTTAACAGAATTAGAAATTTTTGAACACGTTTAAACCTGATAAATAATAAATTTGCTTTAATCTAAATACCATATTATTCAATTATCATATGATTATAAAACTTCGAAAAATTATCGTACAAACGAATCATTCTTGAACTGAATTTCTAATATTATGGTTCAACTTTGACGAAGATAGGATTTAATAAATTACGACGGTTATAGCGAAACGGTAAATTTTTGACAAAAACATGATGATTTGCACAATATTATGGTACTAAGAACTAGCATTATTATGGTTTAATATTGAACCACTAGTTCTGTGCAGTGGTCAGAAGTAATCCAATACAAATAAAACTACTGTAGTCGCTACTTTTTTTCATAGTTTGTAGTGTAGTGTGCAACTTTTTTAAAAATTTAGTATAGGGAGTAGTGGGATACTAAAAACAGTAGATTAAAGTGATTCTTTGCTTAGTCTGTAGTTACTACTTTTAACGTCAATTTAGAAAAGAAACATGTTCTAACGCATCTGATTTCTTGATTTTGATGGGTACAAATCTTCGAAGGTCCGTCAGTAAATGCAATGAAAATGACCTTGTGGCTCCAGCTGAGAGTTTACATAAAGTACGTACTTAAAATCACGTGTAACTAGTATTTAAACTAGCCGTAACGAAAAATTAATGACTAATCACTTTGGTCACACTTTTATTTACGAATCCACAGTCGTGAAACATTGATGATTTCAAAGGAAGGGAATGTATTTTCAATGTACTGTATGTAGTACATCGAAATGCATCGATGAATGTATCTACGATTTCTTAGAGGGAACAAAAGAGCTTTAATCAATAAAAAAATTGCAAGTATTTGATAATTTCGCATTTCTTAAATTAAAACTTCGTTATTGAAAAAGGCATGAAAAGTTGAACGTTACATGAACAAATACGAAAAAAAAATGTTTTGGTATAACAAACTGGCTCATGTAAGCATGAATAAATATAACCAATTTCATTTTCAAAACAGTTTTGAGCATAATAGTAAATTAATTTCTCCATTCGTCTCCTTAAAGTAGTCTCCTTGAAGTTCGTCTCCTTAAAGTAGTGAGAAGTTGCATTTCAACAATGCCAAAGTAGTTTGTAGTTAACTACATTTGTAACAAAGCAGTTGTAGTTAACTACATTTGCAATAAAGTTTCAGTTGTAGTAAACTACAAAAATAATGTAGCTTTCCTGACCACTGGTTCTGGGAGTGTTTTTTAACATTAAAATAGTTTTATCACTTTGATAGCATCAAAATTATATAGTATCAATATTTGTAATTTCTTTTGAAATAAAAAAATTGTTGCAAAATGCATGATTTATTTCGTATTTTTAGTAACATACTAGTACCCATTAAGTTACTTTATCTTCCATTAAGTAATAAATGAGATAAAGATTAATGTAACTGTTGAATAATCTCTTGCAAGATTTGCTTAATTTAACCATTACTCATTCCTCTCTTAAATACGTATCTAAACAGAAATCAAAGTTCATTCATTTCATTAATCATTTCGATAAACGTCAAATTTCAATAAAACGGGGATCAGCCTTCAGCATTTTTTTTTAAGTTATAAATTTTGGTGTTCCGATAAGCCTCTTTTGAGTAAAATAGTAGAGTGGACAATATTTGGCACAGTTACGAAACAATTGATTCATTCAGTAGTTTCTTAAAAGTGTTTTGTAATTTCGTTTTGAAGAATTTAGCACGAAAATTTATTTTAACAGCAATCATTTTCTAAACATTTATTTCTCATAATATCTTTATATTCGCAGAAAACGTAAATATTTTATAAAAAAATTTTTGCAATGGTATTTGGTTTAATTAAAATATTACTTTAATAATAATGGAGAAAATTGTATTCTTCATATTTTTAAAACATTAAAATTGTATTATCTTACCCATTATTTCAAAGTCTTCAATTAAGATCTAGAAAACAGTAAAATTTCTAACTACAATTCTTTAAATTATTTTCATAACTTGTCACTATTGGAATATAGTCAAAATTTTGCATGGACATCAAGACATTCATATATTATATATCTTTAAACTTTCGTTTGAATTCTGTTTGGACAAGTAAGATATTCAGAATACATGTATATTGTCCCATTAATTGAAATTTTGCGTCGTTTATGTAAGTCCATCCAGAAAAAAAGAAGAAGAAAAACATTTTTCTAATGATCGCAACAATTCTATCCCGATTTTTCTCTTTTGTAACTGATCGTCACTTATATTCTTTTTTTAATATTTTGTTTAATAATATCTTAAAATTATATTCTTTCTTTTTATTACGTTTAATAATAGTAGAAAAACTTGAGAATAATAAGCAAGAAAGATTTTTATTTAGTTTTAAAATACATGATTTTACTTGCAAAATATAAGTTTAAACGTAATCGGTCGTATAGTTTCATAGTTATCAAATCTTAAAAACCCAGTTGTATATTAAAAAGTTTTGTTTCTTGGAAACAATTGGACTTATGTCATATAAATATTGTGTTTTGTCATTTGAAATTACGCACCTCAAAAAGTTTAATGCTGAGCATATCTTGCAGATTGAGGCTCCTTCATTCCTATTTTGGGGATCTAAATCAGTCGGAAATCTAAATCAGTCGGAAATCTAAATCAGTCGGAAAAAAGTATGTTTATTCTGAGAAAGTACTTTTTGGTGTCTGATTTCTTAACTTAAAATATTATCTACGCTTATAAATTAGTGTATTTAAGGTTAGGCTAGAAAACTATTGAGATTGAGTACATGAAAATTCGATCCAAATTTATTCGGAGTATTAATTTTTTATTTTGCGCACTGCACAATTGTCTAATTTTTTAATAGCGAAAAGGTTAAGAAATAAAACAAACATTCTGTGTATATTTCTGTAAATGCATAAACTTTCCCTTTCACGTATATCATTTTCATATCTGTAAGCTATTTTCCACTAAAAATCAACCAAAACCTTTTCTGTTTTTGATAACTTAAACTTTTATCATACTCAATTTGGTAACTCAATGAATTGTTTCTTCACGTAATACACATAATCCGCGAATCGTACATCAACAGAAATATGTGAAGTCAACACTTGAAGCAGCTTCATTCTGGAAGGCTTATTTAAAATCAGGTTCGATCTTATCTCGCAATAGCTCCTTGTCTAGTTCAAGGCGTTTTCATTGCTATTTAATAATACGCCCACGTGTTGATAACTTTCTTCTTATACTAAGGACTACATTTGGGGTACTCTGACTGATTTTATTGATAAGCTCATCTCACGAAGTGTCTCAGAAAAAGTCAAAAGAACTATGATTTATGACAATTTGACACTAAACGAGTGGAAAACAGAGGTTAAGGCTAAATTGTTTCGCACTTTTAGCTAGCTCATGTCTCTCACATAGCTTTTATTTATCACTCTATTGTATATTTTGGGAGAGAAATGTAGTTTGTTTTTTGGTTTAGCCTAAAATATCCTCGTCAGCAGTAAACATCGATTACAGTAGGAGCATTAATTCTACGGAAAAAGACGTGAGACGTAAAATTTACTAAGACATTTTTGAGAAATAAAATAGTTTCTCATGAGACTAAAACTGAAACATTTTTTATCTGCGTTAAGACAATGCTTTTAATGCAATGAAAGAAAAGGATGTTTTTTTTTTTTAAATTTTATCAGTAAGATAATGTTTGAGCTGCAATAAAAATGATATTCTCCCTTCATTTTATCAATAAGTTGTTTTGAACTTCAATTAGACGGAATAAAAGGAGGATATTTATTGTTTTATCATTGAAATTACACGGCACTGCTAATAAAGGATATTTATTATTTATCAATAAGATAATTTAGAATGATGTATTTAGCTGCAGTGAAAGGAAATAAAGGGGATACTTTTTATTTAATAATGTGCAGTATTACTTATCCGCTATCAACTTCATTTCAAACAATCAATTTCACATCATTTCTGTTAAGAATTCTTTTTCTTATCTTAGTATCCTTTCAATTGCGCACCATTTTATTAATAATTTCACTAAATGCAGCCTACTACCATAAGAAAAATATAAATGCAAAACTTAAAATGACTTTTGGATAAATGAATCTATTTAAATTTCGATAAATTTATTGAAATGTCACTTTAAGTTGTGCCAGGTCACTAGTGTGTGGTTTAAATCGCACACACTGTTAAAAAATTAGAATCAAATGAAGTTTAAAGTACCCGGAACTTTAGGTGCATTATCTGCAAATTAATTTTTATCGTAAAATATTACACCATGCTTTTTACTGTAATATTTATTTAATTGGAGTGACTCAGTGTTTTTATGGTAATCATTACGGTAAAAAATACGGTAAATCAGTTCTCTTTTGTTCTGTAACATGTTCCGGTAAAAATGGATTTTACGATAAAAAATACCGGTACTTTTTACAGTAATTTGATTCATAATTATTTTTTTACCCCGCACGTGTGACAATTTGAATATCAAAAGTGGTAAATAACAGAAGAGATTAGCTAATTTTAACATTATGCAATATTATATAGTTCACATGAATGTGCTCTTTCAGTACTGAAAAAATGCAACATCTGCAGAATGCAGTACTATTTAAATAAATTTATTCAGTACGAAAAATTGTCCTTCATGTTTGACATAAAGCATAAAGGGCATTATTTTTTTAATACCTAGGTTTCTGCCGTTATAATGTAATCAACGTTTTCCTGTAGATTGCAAGTTAATTAAACATAAACTACTCATTATTATATTAAATCTTTCTATATGCTTAAATAGAATTGTGAAACACATCAAAAGTAAAGCTTAAGATATGACTCATCATCAGTTTATTAACTAAGAGAAAAAAATCATTTTTGCTGCTTTAAACGCTTAATTATATTACATCCAATATTACTTAATGACCTTAACTGCATGAGAATGCAAATAGTATTTTTGCAGATTTCTTACATCGAATTTCTTGCACATCCTTTTGTTTCAGAATGCTCGCTCTCATTAAAAGCTGTAATTATAATTCAGTGTTTAATATCATGCCTTTTCAGGAAGAGGTTTTTCCGTCATTAAATGCCATTATGGTAAAAATAAATAGAATAATATAATCGAAAGAAGTGCAATGAAAAAAGGTAAAATAAAAAGTTCATACTGAAATATACGTCACAGGGAAGCAACATTAAGTTAATTAAATATCTTTGCTCTCATTGGTATTGTAAGTATAATATGGAGTTCTAGCAAAAGGCATATTTAAGCTTCTTAATGCTTATGTTAAAGTGAAAATTTCAATTAACTCATAAAAAAAAATTTCGCAATGTATTATAAAAAATTATATAGAGGAAAAGAAAATATTAAATATCAGAAAAAAAATTTTATAAAAAAGAAAGAGCTGAGCAAACTTTTTTTGGGCATTATGTATCTGTTAAATAAACATATTATTTGGTATGACTTAAATTTTAATAAAAATGTGTAATTAAAGTTTGGTCTTAACTAATTATTAATATTTATTTATAAACACTAATAACGTATAAGATATAACGTAAACTCTAATAACGTAAACTTAAGCTAAGAATAAAATAATATAGAAAGTTAGAATTTTAATCTTATTAAACTGCTCTAAATAATTCTTAAATCTTTCGTTAGTTTAAATTCCTTTTGAAAAAAATTCATTCTTTCTCCGTAATTTTTACATATTTTACCGTAATTTTTACAGTAACATTTAGTTAACTATAGTGATTCAGTGACTTCATGGTAACTATTACTGAAAAAATTACGAAATAGCACATTTTTTTGTTCCGTAATGTGTTCCAGTAAAAATGGATTTTAAGGTAAAAAGTAGCAGCACCCTGAGTTCTGACACTTTTTAAAGTAATTTGATCCGGAATTTTTCACGAGGTACAAGTTTTTCATCAAATAGAATATCATTTTTAATCAAATAGACCAATGTATTCATCAAAATTTATGACATGCATAATTCAAAACTTAATAGCAATAATTTTACTGATGTACTATGTTGTATTTTGTTATACAAACTGCAACTATTTTATTATTTAAATTAATGGTAAAATTTAATGTTTAAAATTTATAAGTGCATTGAAGCTTCCTGAAAGAAACCCACATTCATTCATCGAAAAATCAGTATTTAGAAAAAGCCTCACTCAAAGAATTGTTGACATTAAAGTGTCAAAACAATTTAGTCTAAAATATTTCCAAGCTAATTATATCTTCGATTCATGCAAACACATTAAAATTATCTGTTTGCTTTATTATTTATCAAATAATAGGTAATAAAAAGTGTACTACAAGTACGTCTCTATACGCATTGCATCCTTTTCTGAAACTGAATTTTTTTACTATGCAGGATTAATTTTCTACCCTATTTTTGATAATTTTACAGAACGAATATCCACAAATTTTCCAAATATATTTTTTGGCGATCAATCAGCTACTCAACTTGTTGATCAGAAGTTAAAGCTTCACAATACGGTTTTCGTACACGTTAAAAGCACGTTAACATAACTTAAAGTAACTTAAAATACCATAACAAATGAAATATTATAGATGTTCAAGTTTCATCTGTTGCAATTCCAGTTTGACCTACGGTTTTGAAATGCATTTTTTAATTATTTAAAAGTTGAAGAAGTAAAAAACATTTAGGATTGAAAGCTGTATGTTGTTCTTTTATAGATCATTGCATGAATTACTATAGGACTATAACAATAAGCTGACAGTATAAAAATCCGGTGCTATTTAAAATCCAGTCTCTTGAAAACTTTGATTATTGCAAACGTTTCATTCAAAAATTCTGTCACTTATTGTTTTCAGAATGAAAAAAAATTACTACAAAACCAAAAAAATTTTGATAAGTGCAGCCATTGATGCAATTAAAAATGTAGAGTACTTGATAATAATTTACGTCAAATGTCTGGTCAGAAAATGATTCCTTTGAGTTTGAAATTCTCTTTGTCGTTCTAAAAAGGGAATGTGGACGCTAATGGTTTATAAACTGGGAAAGAAATATAAACGTTTAAGTAAAAAAATTAAATTTAAATTCTCCTCAAAAGGTAACATAAAATAGGATAACACACCAGTAGCATCAAACTAATGTTACGTAATTAAGAGAGCGAGTTATCCTTACTTCCAATTTTAAACTAAAGGATTTTTTTAGTTTTAAAGGACTCAATTCACAAAATAACCTTTTATAGAATAATCATCTAAATAAAATTTTATTTCATTTTGTCTACTGCAGTTCATATTTTAATAATAATAAAAATTTTAAATATTACAAATTTAATTAATTTTTTCTCAATAACATTTAAAAGCAATTAATTTTTTATCGATAACATTGCGACAAGAGTTTTGAAAGTTATTACGTAATTCATAAGTTATTTCTCTTAATAAAGAGATTGTTAAAACAGTAACATACTTACAATAAGGGAAACAGAAAAATGCAAAGAAAGTAGAAATAAAAAGCTTTATATATGAAAAGCATCGAAAGATTTCATTTCAAAAATTCTTCAGATTGTCTATATCAAAGATTAATTCCTATTTGAGTAAATTAAATTCCTCAAAACATGATAATCAATTAGGGCAATTTATATCACTCATTTTTATTAGTATAAAGAGTAAAGGAATGTTTTTAGTTTGCCATTAAAGACGTCAAATAGTTTCAATATTACAAATAGATTAAAGTTTGAATGATAGCCTTGTAGAAATTTTATTAACGAAATTATATTAAAAAATAACGCAATGGTAAATTTATAGATATATATATTTGAAAACTATATAGGAAACCGTTTTATAAAAACTAATTATCTTGGAGTTTTTATAGAAAATGGTTCAAATCTTTATTTCTTGAATTTAAAAAAAAATAAGAGGTGAAATTAAATTAATGGTATTTACATTGTTACTTTTTAAACTATATTTAAATTGAAATGGATGGAATTTTTAACAAAAATTACATAATACTCCAATTTTAGTCAATATTTTAGTTCACGCTTATTGTGTATTTGCATGAGTAGTTGTATATTCTAGCATAAATTAAATATCTCCCAAAAAACATTAGTATAAACTATTTTGTGAGAAAAATAGAAAAAAAAATAAAAGAAAAGCAAATTTTACAAGTTACAGGTCATGAGATGATTCAGAGTATCCTACCAATAGCTGGATGAATCAAATACTATTTTCGGCTCACATTGATTACAGTGCTGACATTAAATATTCCTAGAGATGCATAATTTATGGATGGTAATCCATTTGCCTTTCAAAAACTATTAGTCGTTTTCTTCTGCAGGCAACGCAAGTGTGACTTAGTTCCACCAAATAACCTGTATGAGTATGATCAAATTCTTAATCAAAACATTTTTTTTGTCATCTGGGTAGGATATTAGACTACAAGGATAATAAACTACAAGGATACAATCGTTGAACTTTCATTGATTAAATGCTTACAGTAAAATTATCAAAACAATTTTCAAATATTCTTCCTATTGAATTTTATTATAATATGCTGATACTTTTTTCCTGATCTTAGATACTTGTATTAACAGTATCTACAAAAAAACCTTTGTTTAAGAAGCTATAAGTAAGTAAGAACACAATTAAATACATTTTTTGATATTTTCTGATATAATTACTAAAACGAAAGTTAGTCTGAAATCACTATCTTTATTTTTACTTGTAAATGGTTAAAACATATTTAAACTCTGAATTGTTTAGAAAGGAAAAATATTTAAAGTTTTAATAAACGTTATTAAATACGTTATTAATAGTTTGCATTATTTAAAAATACATTATTCAATAGTATGAATAAAACTTCTCTATAATAAAATTCTTAATGATTTTATTTTCAAAGAAAAATAAATTTTACAAGATATAGGCTTGTTATAAAGATGGATCCTTCTATTATTCATCTGACAGAGTTAAGTAAACTTTTTGTGTGTATTTGTTTTCCTTAAAAAACATTAAATTTCATTTATTGCATCATTTAAGCATAGAAATTTAGAACTCTTTTTCAGTTTTAATTTATTTTTGAATCTCAAATTTGAAAAAAAAATGTGTTTCTTTTTGCCTAACCATTTCTCCCAGCTATGACAAATAACTGTTTCTGACACTATAGGATTACAAGAACAAATTGCGTTTGTAAGTGTAATGGAAATGGATTTCAACAACTTAGAGTTTGGTTTAAATCTGGAAAATATTGTCACATTGATGTATGGTATGATTTAAAGGTGGAGAATAAATTATTTTTCTGCTTAACTGTATAAGTTGCGGGCAAGAAAATTTCCTCGTGAATTGGCTCTACAGAATTGAAAAGGCTTTTTTTTTTATTTATTAATTTAATATTTTTATTGAAAACTGCGCTTGATAAGTCAATAGTAAACCAAGCAAACTAATTGTAGATTAATTAACTAAGATGAATTTAACTTTGATTTTTAAATGAAAATATTTTTTTCATACCATCTGGATGCATATAAAGGATGATACAAATTTTAGAACAAAATCTGTTCTACAAAACAGTAATATAATATAAGACACAAGTATCAGATAAATTTATAATTTTAAGTGCTAGTGCTGTTGCATCAATATATCATGAGTTCTAAATTATACTAATATGGATTGAAACAGTTCTTTAAACTAATATTATCAGAAATAAAATATGAAAAATAAATTTGAATAATTCATATTATATAATTAATCTATACTTAATAATCTATACTTAATTAAATGCATCTCATAATTCTTTATTACCTTAATCAAAACGAAGTCGAAGTTAAGTAACGAAACTGTTACCGAATTATAATTAACAATAAAATACCATTTTATGGCATTTGTTTAAATTTGGTAAATGTGGTATAGTTAGGTAGTTTATCATGAAACCTCAGAGCAAGGTTTAAAAGTCACTTATTCGCTTAAATTTACAGTTCAGTTTTGCATTTTTTACTAAATGTGCGTTGATAATATCGATAATTTCAAAAATCTGAATTTAAACAGATAACTTAACCACATAAATGGCTTAATTACCGCATATTTTGTTGTTATTAACCATAGCTATGGCTTTTTTACCTAAAATGTTATTACCATATAGTATAGTAATTTTACTAGAACTGTTTTCTCCGTTTGCTAAAAGAAAAAATAATAAATAGTTAAAATTGATTATATTTAAGTCTGTAAACAGTAAAACATATGTTTACAGAACAATTTTGGACCTAATATTCCCCCCACCCTGAAAAAAATGTTTTTCAAATGTGTCTTAGTAACCGAATAACATACCGGAATGTGATGAAATCGCTCATAAAACATTTTTTATTTACAGTATGAAGTAAGTGATTTAACTTCGTATACCTCTGGTTTTTTAAGACGTTCAACAATGAAGTAAATGTCGTTAGGGTCAAAACAGTACCCTAATTCAATCAATAGCTAAGCTTCAACTCTTTTACTAGCGACCCTTTAGGTTTAAAAACCTCACTTGAGATTCAGCATGATTGTTCTTTCACCCTTAAGGCAAACTGCAAAATGTTTCAGATCGGGGCACAATGGTTTCTTAAAACAACAATTGAATTCTATGTAAGTAAGTTGAAGAGCTATTTTATAAGAAACACGGGAAAACTTGGGACTTTATAAGAAACACCGGGAAACTTAGTTTAACCTATTTTTTTTAAATTAATTAAGCGAAAAATATCTAAGAACTTTAAGTTTATAGGCTATGCTATTATTAATTTTTAATCAAAGAAATATATTTTAAACCACTTGTTAAAATTTAAATTTTTGAATGAACCTAAAAAAATTCTTCCTCCTTCTCCTTTATTTGGTTATGTATGTGTGTGGGGGAGATCTTTTATTTTAAAGCATTATTTTTTTGAAATTTAAAATTGTTAAATTGCCTTAAATTATGACAAAATAATAATTAAAACTTTTTATTATGATATGATTTTTTAAATAAATGTTTGTAGAAGCAATTTATTTTTAAAATATAAGCTAAACTCATATTGCAAACAAAATTTTAACTATCTTTTGTGTTCTTTCTATATTACATTTCTTCAATAATGACAATAGTAATAATCAAAACATAAATGAGAATTCAATATTTGCATCGAAATTTTATTAGTGAATATCTACGATTCTATTCTTTCAAATAAATTATTGTTCTTGATCTATATATATTTTTAGCAAATTTTCTTATTTTAAATTTACTTAAGAAACTATTATGATAGAAACGAAAAATGTCTAACAATGTACATTTTATCATTTATAATAAATATTATACTTAAAAGAAGAAACCCCAAATGGGAATGCAAATGTTGATATGGTGTAAATTTCTTACATGTTATATTGCGTTTTAAAAATAATATTTTGATTGCTTAATACGGTTTCATTTTATCTTTTCAGGAAAATAGATTTCACGATGATTTTTTTTAAAGTTATAATATTGAGGGGAATATTCTACTGAAACACCATATATTCCAAATAATAATAAATTGAAGCAAATATTTCTATTCCTTATTAAATAGGTAATTTTTAGTTAAAGGAGTATTTTTAGCCTTTGGTATTATTTAGAAAACCAAACCAAAATAATTAATTTCCTTTTAATAATACCTGGTAAAAATGATTATTTAAATACAATATTAAATTTAATGGAGAAAAATTGTTTGATTAATAATAATTAATAATAGACAAGTTCGAACGTTACTTCTGCATAACTCTGTTAGATATTCTAATAGCTGAAATAACTAAGAGGAGTATATTATTTAATTTGAATCAAAATTACAAATGCATATATATTATATATATATATAT
>NC_092207.1:65808224-65833020 GCF_043381705.1 Parasteatoda tepidariorum
TATATATATAGTTCTAGTGAAAAAAATACAAAGTGTTATGTTCAATTATACTTATGCAGGTAATGATAATATTAGCTTTGCGATAATAACTCAAAGTTGTGGAATTCATTATCGTATTTCTAACAAACTTGTGAATCCTTAGTAATTGTTTTTTTGAAAACAACAATTATTGTCTTGTTTCCATGGCATATTTCAAATTAATTTTTTTAAATTTAATTATTTGTAATTGACTAAACAATTTAATTTTTTAAATAGGTATTAATTTTAAGGAGTTTAATAATTATTTAAATTCCTTAGAATGTACGCTAGAACACATTTCAAATGTGTTTAACTTAGTGACGAGCGAAGTGAGAGTGGTTTCTTAAGCAAATCATATTAAATAGCATAGCAAACTTCGGAGGTTGAAGAGCTTTAGTGAACAGGAAGTGGAGCCCTCTAGTTCGTCATGAAAAGTTAAAGTTAAAATGGCAATAATTATTGAAAAAATTTCAGATTTAATTTTTTTATAAATATTGTTAAATTTAAATATTTTCTAAATGTTTTAATCAACAAATGCACTAACACCATATGTTATTTTTGTTGTGCAGCAATTAATATATGATGCAATTGTGTCAGTTTTCTATTGTTGCTCACAATTAATTGAAATCATAGTGTTAATTAAATTTCATAGATTTTTCTCACAAAGATTTACCCTCCATGCAATTTTACCGAAAAAGTAATAATTTAAATAAATTTTAATTACAAATACTTTAGAATTTCATTTATTAAGCTTCCAATATTAAAGAAATATTTATTATTTAAGAATCTGCATTAATTTTTAAAAGCGTTTAAATTCAATCAAGCGTTTAAGTGTTTTATAAATCAATTTGGTACTAAACATAAAATATACACCGAATATTTCTAGCATTTAAATATAATATGATAAAAATCTGCTGTTTTTGAAAACATTATTTAAAACTTTCTAAATTGTATAAATCTTAATCAATAACCATAATAAGAACAGATCTTCGCTTCGCCAAAATTGAAGATCCAGAAAATTCTTTCAGCTTAAAAATTTTCAATTTAACAATTTACAATTCAAAATTCAGCTATTCAATTTAATTTCATTTAACAATTTGCTAATTAAGTTAAAAAATTTTTAATTCAAAAGCACTTAAGAAATTGAAAATACACTTTAAAAATTGCTTCAAAAATATTTTAAAAATATCATCTATAAACGAATTTCTGATGTAGCATTTGTTAGAAATTATAATTATGCGAAAATTTAATATTATGTTTCTTAACCAAAGGAAATTTAATCTTTTCAATCAAATTAGGCATAATTTTCTGTGAGTTTGATGTTTACACTGACTTAAAATTTATTATAAATATAGATCTTCTTCATAATTTAAATTCTCTGGCATCTTTGTTTTGATATAATTTCAACCCAAAGAAAACTAGAAATTTTTTTAAAAAAAATGAATTTTGGAATCTAAAGAAAATTATAATATTCGATGCATTTGAAGAATTTTTTTATAAAATGTTATCCCAACATTTTAACACAAACATGTATTTCTTTAACATTATTTCAATCCAGAACTGGAAAATTTTTTTTTTAATTTTAAATATTCTTTAATGCGTTTAATGTTTTTTCGTCAAATATAGTATAATATAATATATATAGTCATATAATCATATATATATAGTCATATAGTCATATGTATATAGTAATATAGTCAAATATAATATGTGAGTTTTATTAGTCTGTGTAATATAGGATTATTTTTTTTTTACTTTCGGTGTTAAAATATAAAAAGATAGAGCTGTGTAAGTTTTTGTATTTCCTTTCATATCTCATCTTGTACAATTTCTTACCAAATAATATCTCAGTTTGATCTCTTTAATCAAATAAAGTATATTTTTATGAGTTTTAAATGTTTATCCCTTCATTAAAAAATTAAATATGAGCATAGCAATTCCACGTAACTTACATACCCTAGAGTGTTAGCATAATTTCCCTTTAGCATAATTTCAATCCAGAAAAAAAATACTAAAAAAGAAATCTTTATAAAACTTATTAGATTCTAAAAAAAATATAAAGTTCAACTAGTTAGAAAACTTGTTTGTTTAGAACACACCTAAAAAGAAATATTTAATGAATTATTTGTACCATTAACTGTGTTGTACAATTTTATGAAAAATATAACTCTACAAAATTTCGTATTTAATCTTCTTACCAAGTAACATCAAAATTAAAATCTCTTCAATCAAAGAAAATATGCTTTACTGAGAGTAAAACATCGGCCCTAACATTTTAAATATAAATATAAACTTAAACATTTATAAATTTTAGCGTATTTCTCTTGAGATAATTCCATACCGGAAAAAAATGACACCGACATAGTAACTATAGGATTAGAGTCATTTATTAACATGAAAACAAGATCATTGAATGCTTATTTCTAGAAATTAAATTTCGCATTTAACACTTATCAATAAACACTTACCCATATGGTCATATCAAAGAGGAAAAAGATAGACAGTCCAGTTTAATCTCTTAAACGACTTTCAGCATATTTTCGTTACAAAATGAGCAAATTAATCCATGAATCAAAGATAATAAGAGTTGATTTTCGTATTAAATCGCCGTATCAAGTCCCAAGAAAATGACAGCCTGAAGTTTTACAAGAGTATTTTTTTTTTCACTTTTTTAACAAAAGAACTAGTCTCTTCTGGTTTGGAGCGGATTTAACACTCTTAAAAGAGACTACCTCTGCGAATGACTAATGCGATCAGAAGATGCGATTATTTTTATTTTTATTTTCTCTGGTCATTGTTCTTTAAAGTTTGAGAAACTTGGAGGAGTGCTCAACCTCGTGTCGCATTTTATAAGTAATTTCTTTTTATCAAATTAATCGTAAGTGATCTTATTTAATAAAAAACGAACCGTTATGTGAGATTTCGCAATATTTTGACCAGAATTATCCAAATAAAATTGGCGACTAGCAAAATCAATAATAATAGCTAGAAGAAACCAAAATGTTGCTTATAATTATTGCATTCATTTCTTGTGAGACAAAATAAGAAAGAAAAAACAAAAATTAAAACAAATAAGTGTTGTAAACTTGCGATTAATTATAGTTCTTGTTATTTTCTTTCATTATTATTATTACACTCGAATCACATACGTGATACACTTAAATTCTTTATTTAAGTGCAACACAAATTCTTTGCTTCCTTAATGCAATGCGTTATTCCAAATAATATGAGCGATTTTCAAAAATTAAAGCCTATAGATAAAATTAAAATTGCATTGAAAAACTTAAAATATTGCTTACAATCATTGTATTCGTTGTAAAAGTAAATAACTGCAATTTTCCAGCCGTTAATTATGAATCATATTAATTACTATTATTATAATTATGCTCATACGAATTAACTTTGAATGCGATAGTTTTTAATACAATGTATCTTTTTCGCAGACGTTTTAATAAAAAAATATCTTTCATTACTTTTCGCTATAATTTCGCTATAATAAGATATTCGCTATAATTTATTATCATGCAATATTCTAACATAATTAAAAATTAGAATCTATACCATAACTACCATAAAAAAATTTAGTAAAAAATAACCAAAAAAGGGATTTCTTTTCCAGTGGCTTCTTACTTGATTTCTTCAATGGTTAAATTGAAAAAATAAGTACTTAAAATTTCTTTTATGTTTCCTATTTATTTATTTTTTCAAATATAAATACTGAAAAAGAATCAAAACATAAAATGAACTCAGTTTTTTTCTAATAAAAGTAGAAAAGAAGGTAAAATAAGATGAATAGTAGTATGCATTTTAATTAGAGCCAGAGAAATGAAGTATTTTTCCTTAAGGGTCCTAAAGTTAATATGTCTATGTCAAATTGATTTGAGAGCTAAAACTAGGATATTTCAAAGAGCTTGAAAATAAATTTACACTGTTTTAATGAATTTTTTTTTAAATATATCAAGTTCAATTAAGCACTAAACTTATTTTCAAATGGGAATTAAAATTAAAATGGTTCTTACGTGCACTAAATTGCTATTTAAAAAATTAACGCATGAATTTAATTGCTATTCAAATTCATAGATTACTTTACGTTATTTCTTAAAACAGTTTCTATTATTTTCTCAAAAATAATTATCTTAAATTAGAATTTAAAAATTATTTTAAATTTAGTAACATAGCAATAGTCAAAATGATAAAGCAACAAATATTTTGAATAGGTTCTAATCAAAGTAATTTAAGTTTATTAGCTAAGAGCATTAAATGCAACATAAAGAAAAAATACTTTCTAATAACAGAATTAAATTTTTTTTCATCAGAAATTCATGTCCTCAGAGATATAGCTGGGAATTTCTTCATGAAGAAAAATGCTCCTTTTTTCCGTTAAAGTGAATTCATTTATTTGTTTTAGAGATTACGAGATTAGTGAAACATATACGATACGAAATACGAGATTAGTAAAACATGCATAACAGTATTGATTACCGAGACCAATTTCATAGGAAGGAGGGTTAAAGATGAAGTAAGAGATTGCAAAGAGATGTGTACGATTTCAATTATTTTACATTTGGCATACTTGACGCATTTTGTGTAAAGCAATGAAATAAAACATCCATGTAAAATATTTCATTTTCATTAGAATTTCAATAACATCTCTTTTTCGTTTGAACTTACCATAATTTACAGTATTTTCAAATTAAAATCTCAAAAATTTTTTCATTTTTCTCAGTAAATTCAATTCCCTCTCTTATATTCAAGTTAATAATTTGTATAGTTTTTCAGTTAATTTCATATGCTAGTTTTTATCCTGTTTGAGATTCAAAATGCTCTTTTATATGCAACTTTTACCAAGAATTATTGATATAGCTCAATTTGATATGTTGGGGGAAATGCATCTGTTCCCTTGGTGTGTTTCCCTAAGAAAACGAAATCCTGTTAATTTAAGAAATAAGCTATACATATTATTTTTATTTAAAATACAAAGCGCGAAAATACATCTGATTAGTTATTTCAGAAGTATTTTTCATTTGTGTTTCAATTAAGCTTGTAGAATAATTTAAAATATTTTTACACTCATCTCAATTTATATACTGAAAAACAATATGAATCTGGAACAAAGTGACGATGAAGGAGATCATTAGTTAAATACATTATATTTCTATTTTTCTATCTTAACTTATGGCTAATAAAAAAAACTGTTGTAAATGAACAGAGAAGTTACAAATGAACAAAAAATGTTAGGCTGTTTAGCTTTGAATAGTTATGAAAAATGAGATAGTTTAAAATGGCCTAATTATTTTGAAAATTTTCCAAACTATTATGCTTATGAACACAATTTGCCCGAACTGATTAACTACAGACTATATGTTTTCTAATATTTTTAAAGTTATAATAGCTATGATAATTTTTATTTTCTAGCTATACTCTTTCTAATAATCATATTATAATTAAAACCGCGCAATGCAATTATTAAGAGACAAAAATATAAATAATAACTTTTGTTATTTATTATAAAATCAAAAAAAAAAACCTTTTAGAAAATCATATAAAAATCTTATTGCAACTACATTAGTGATAAATCGCTTTTCTGAAAAGAACATAGAACATTTAAAATATAATAATTGAAATATTTTTCCATAACCAACATTTTCAGAACATTCCTTAATGTTATACTATTGCCAACCAAAGAAATCTGCATCCTTCTTCCTTGTTAAGAAACCGTCTCATGTGATTTTCTGGCCAATCACAATGCACTGACAATTGTGAAGAACGATTTTAGATCATTGTGATTTTATCTTTTATAAAGAAAAAAAGACATTGTTAAAATATTTTTAATATTTAAAATTAAATTAACTGCACAAACCACTAAAATTCAAAAGCTTAAGAGCTAATCACACAATTTTAGCCTGATATAAAAATATTTACTTAAATAAAAAGTTAAAATAAAAGCAGCTGCTATTTTTTAACTTTTTTCTGCATTTTATGAGTAGTAAACTGTACTCCTACATGAAAGTAACCTTGCTCTATTCAGACAAAGTAATATAATAATTTTAAGAATTCCTTCCTTATTATAAATTTAATTATTAATTTAGAGATTAATTCAATAGTTACTAAATAATATTTTTTTCCTTGATTACAAATTCTTTAACGTAAGTTAATCTAATTATGTACTCACAGAAATCGGAAATACTTTTAACCATAATATCACGCAAATTTGCTGCAACTTTAATAAAATATCAAATATCCATGTTTCCATTCATGTTGAAAAACAATATCGTGTAATCAAGATTAAAATGTAGGATAATAGGGTTAAATTGAGGATCATATCAAAATTGCAGAAAACTTAAACGATATTATGGCTCAAATCATTCAAAAATTTGCTACGGTGTGTATTTATAACTGTGTTTTGAAAGAATAAAAAATATTTTACCAAGATGTTAATGAACATAAATTTTAATGATCAAATAAAATTTAAACTCCAGTTCAGTTTAAAATCAGTTGAATTTAATTAAGATAGAAGTTAAAACGTTTTTCTTGAGTTTTAAATTCATATTTTCAATTGTGTTAAAATCTGAATTACTTGAGAAATAATTTTTTATCGGTTTTTATATTTTTTTTCGGGGCGCAAGAAGAGTTAGGAGAAGTGGGCGCAAGAACGCACCTGTGATTGGTGACCGTCCAAATTTCTGATTGGATGATCAGCCCTAGAGCAGGGGGCGTCCGTACACTTTATAAATCTATTCTATTATAGTTTAGTAAGACGACACAGGTTGCTTCTTTGACAGGTAGGCGACATTCTCTTCCTACTCCCTTAAAGTGTAACTGTTTATTCTAAGTAGAAAAGCATTTTTAAAAATGTTAAAGATAAATTCACGAATGCAATTAATTTTTTTTATTATTATTTCGCTGGATCACAATTTTTATTTCAATAGATTATTTTTCATTCGATAAGTTAATTTGTATTGTTTATAAATTAATCGGATCTGTTACGCATTATTATTCAATTACCCTTAAAATAAAAGGATTATATTAATTTTATTATGTGTTTATCAGACTCGTTGTAAACATTTTCTTACTATTAGCTACCATTTGAAAAATATACTATCTATTAAATCAACTTTCAACTTATACTTTCAATAAAATTAAAATTAAAATTAGTACTGTAATAAACTTATTAGTAAAACATTTTTTCAAAAAACTAATAATGAATAATATTTTCTTATTGTTTGATTAATTGTTTCATAAATTTAAGTTTCTATTTACGTTTCATAGTCAAATGAAATTTTTGCTGCTCTAAAAATGTTCTTTCCGAAATTACCCTGAAGAATTGTGTTAAATTTCACATATGCTTTAATTTGCGTAAAATATAAATAACAAAAATCGAATTAAATGTAACACTTTAAAAAAGCAGCTTTTTTTAATATTTTTAAAAAATATATATAGTTTTATTGTCTTTACAAATTTTTAACTAATGTTATTACATAGACCAATTATTTATTTTTCATCTACAAATTGTTTTGTTTAAACAACATAAAAAAGTGGACAGATATATAATTCTAACTTTATTCTAACTACATAGTAATAACTTAGAGATATATTAGAAATTACACTCATGTTAGAGATTCGATAGTCTTAATATTTTTTATTTGAAAAACTTTTCGTTTATTAGCATTTTAAGTAACAGGGAAAATAATAAAAAAACAATAGTAAATTCTGCTTAGGTAATATCATTCCAATAAATCCAATTATGATTTTAGGTAAGGATTTCTCATTCCAAAACTGAGAGAACTTTTTATTAATATATTTTTGGTCCATTACCACAAAAGTGTTCTAAAAAGTATAAAGTATCACCAAAGGTTTTGAGAAAAATATACTTCATTGTGGTTACGTCTCATCCCATTTTGAAATACCTTTTTGGCAAATAAGGTGCAAAAATTCATTAAGATAATAAAAAGAACATTTTATATTGCCTAAAATTTTTACTATCATTTAATTTGTCTATGTAGGCAATTCCTCTAACAAATGTACTTTCACCAAATTCTGAAAAAGAGATTAAAAATTCTGAAATTATTAAAACAGCGTGTAATATAATACGTTTTAAAGACAAAAATAATTTATCATATCATTGATTATTATTACATTTTGCTATAACTTTCTGCAATCTATATTTTTATCATCATGGGAAACAAAAAACTAAAAACCATCAGTAATGACTTTATAAATATTTCCGAAACTTGTTTTTTCTATTTTATTTTTTTGTGAGTATTTTGTGATATATTAAAAAAAAAGCGCATAAGAATTATCTACAGGAGTGACAAATATTAATTTTTAGAACGCTGTGAATAATTACGATGATGCAGGTTTAAAAGATTATTGAAATAGAATCCCCTAAGTTAATCACCTAAGTCATTTTGAATCTGGTGATGAGATTTTCGTCAATTTAATATAAATCAATCTTCTTGCTTCAAAGTATTGACCTTAAATATGTTAATTATTGATTGCTAACTGTTATTTACGAATAAATTACACACGAAAAAATTGTTTTCTCCATCTAAACATACTTGTTTTAAAAGTTTTGGTTTCCTCCCTTAAAATATGGGGATATAGCTGCGATCTGGAAAATATGGTTGAAATAGTTTGGTCAAGAAACGGTGGAAACTCTTTGCTTCTAATTGTTTATTCACTCTTTTTACCTATTTTGCCATGACGCCATGCCTAGAGCACTTTTTATTTGCCTCTAAAAAGCTTGGAGTTTTATTTTTCCAAGGCTAATTTCGTGTAAAAAATAATATTTAATCATTATTTATTAATTTTTATCATTTAATTTGATACAGGTGTAAACTTTTAAAATTTTAAGGCATACATTGGCGCATTTAGGCAATACTGCAAATCTGCATTGCCTAGATCGGTATAAATTATAAATTAAAACGATACCATGTCAAAAGTATTTAATTTATATTTTATAATTGCAATTTACTAACTATAATATATAACTTTAACATATATTCATAATATACTATAATATATATAATATATAATAACTATAATATATATTTATAATAACTTTTTGTTGCTTGAGATAGTTCTTTGTAAAGCCAAAGAATCTCGAAGTTAAATTGAACTTTTAGCAAAAATGCATCATTAAGAATTTTTCTTTAAAAAATGATATTAATGTGATATTTCCTTTCCTAATTTTTAAAGGAAAATTTATAATTTTCGAACCATTAAATTTTAATAGATTTTGCTAATATAGTGTTTACAAAAGGGAAAACTGCTTTTTCAAAAATTTGAAATAAAACAAAAATTAGTTACACGAGTGAAAAAAAATCACATTTTTAACTCCTTTACCAATTTTCAATAAATAAACCTTATAATCAAAATCTAATCATGAAATAACCGAATTCTGAATAAAAAAACCTTTTTTAGAAGAATTTGAACTTTTGACCTTTGAAAGATAAAGGGGTTAGCCACAATCTAGAAAATATGCTTCCAAACATTTGGCCAAAAAAACTTTGAAAATTTGGTAGCCTTAGTGAAAATTTCATAGTTTTGCTTATCAAGTATAAATGAGTTCGGGGTCCAAGCCCATAAAATTTTGATTCGAGCTCAAGATTCATAGGATTTGATATATATAGGGTTTTAGGATTACTCAGGCTCGGTCGATGCCCGAGCCCTCGTCATACGTCGAATAAAAGGCGAATTTCGTAGTCTTGTCACTTGGCCATTGATGTCTAAACAAGGAAATTAGTCATTAAAACTTCATTGTATTTTATAACCGACTTTGAACAGCAGGCCCAATTTTGGGTTTACGACTTCGAATGTTCAACTCCGTAGCCTTGTAATTTCGAACCCAATCCAGAAGATAAGAAAACTCCTGGATCAAGTATTGGGAGACATTTTCCTTCGTAAAGGACTTTTTTATAGATTTAATCTGTATCTGTGTTACATAGAGAAGTAAACTATGAAAACTTCCCATGGTTAGCCTGACTGCAAGCAAACTTTAACCCATGATCTGCCTAATACTGAGGATATTTTACGTCAGCACTATGGTTGATGTGAGCCCGATGTGGAATTCGTATCGAGCAGTCACTGCTGGGATTCAAAGCAAATGCTCCGTCCCCTGAGCAACCATTTACTCAAAATCATTTTTTTATATCCGCCATTGAACATGCCGAAACAATTTTTGGGTTTACGACTACTAAAGTTCAACTCCGTAGCCTTGTAATTTTGAGCCAATCCAGTAGACAAGGAAACTCCGGGATCAATACCCCCAGAGGTATTGATTTGTTATGGGAACATGGAGGACTTTGCGACTCGACAGATTTAACGTGCCTCAGTCACCATTTACAACACGGGGAGTCTTCAGCCGGTGGGGATAGAACCCACGAACTCTTGGACATCGGCCTAGCTCCCTACCGTCCTGGCTATCCCAGCCAAAGCTTTGTCACCAACCAGTGACACAAAAAGTGAAGAAAAAATTCAGAATTGAATGTGTAAGGGAAATCTCCAAGAGGTATTGACAAAAGCTGCCGACTTAAACTCCAAGATGACAAAAACAAAAATTAAATAAGAAAATCAAAATCTTGGACTAAATAAAAGTCATCCAATAATTAGCGTTAGTCTCACAAAACAAAACGCTAAACAAAAGTAGCAGATCTCTGTAATTTTTAATACCTTACGAATTCTACTCTTTTATTCTTAATAACTGAACCAAACATTTCTTTAAAAGTAGTAAAAAAAATTTATGAAAATTTTATCGTAACTCCGAACCCGCTTGACCACTGAAAATTCTTACGCATCAAAAAATAGGTATTATTGTAATGTAATTCAGAGAAGGTTCGCTTTTGTGTGTAATTTCATAATTAAAAAAATGGTCATCTCAAACTAGCATATTTAACGGTAGGTCTTCATATCATTTAGTTTCAGTTGTTTGTATGAAACATTCCGATCATTAAATCACAAGCTATTCTGAATATTTCTTTTTTTGAGCACTGTGCAACTAAGTTTATTCAATTAGAACTAAACCAACAAACTCTCACGAATTCAAGTTGTAGAAAAATATAAATATTGTTAGTTATCTATTCTTTCTCGTGTATGAAAAATAAAAAAAGATTCAAATTGTTTTAATTTATTTTATATGTATTTAATATGCTCTGAGACACATTTTTAAGATGCTTATAACAATTTATATGACACTTTATCATTTATTAAATATAAAAAAATTATTAAATCGTGCATGAAACATAAAAAGTTTTGCTTTATCTAAAATTAAAATACTTATTCTTACATTTGCCATTGCTTTATTTGCCACAAAATTTAAAAACATTTAATAACCTTTTTAATACAAAATGGCACGTTATAAATATTTGTAGAAATTGTGCTATTTTTATTATTTATCATTATTAAAGTATTTTAAAATCCGTATTTAACTATACATGAAAATCTAATGATTGTGTCGCTGTTTTCCATTATTGACGATGCTTTTTTACTGGCCGGAAATCACATGGTAGGATTCAGTTTTCCAACATTAATTTTCATAATGGTTTGGTTGTCATCAGCATAAAATTGATATAAGTCATAAAGGTATTTTTTCGTATAAATATTTTTGCAGCCCTAAAAGATTAAAGATATTTACATGCACTATGATTATTGCGTTTTAAATTTTGCTTGTTCTCGAAGTTAAGAGCTTAAGAGGACTGTTATTATTATTACTATAATAATTAGAATAAAGTAATTCTACGTTACATATTAAGATAAAGTTATTTAAATCAGTGTCCGAACTTATTAACCATATTACAATTATTATTTTTTGGTGCTATTTACATATGTACTATTATGAATTACTGTTAAAGAAGTTCGTATAATGATTTAGAACTTTTAGCTTAATGCACAAAGCAATTGAATGCAAACATAGTTTTTGAAATATATTTGTCCGTTAAAAATATCAAATTACAGTTGCAAACTCATCAATTTCGCTACACCAATATATTTACTATATATAGTAACTATATATATAGATATATAGTAAATATACCTATAGTACTATATACTACAGTACTATATGTTTACTATATATATANGTGTGTGTGTGTGTGTGTGTGTGTGTGTGTGTGTGTGTGTGTGTGTGTGTGTGTGTGTGTGTGTGTGTGTGTGTGTGTGTGTGTGTGTGTGTGTGTGTGTGTGTGTGTGTGTGTGTGTGTGTGTGTGTGTGTGTGTGTGTGTGTGTGTGTGTGTGTGTGTGTGTGTGTGTGTGTGTGTGTGTGTGTGTGTGTGTGTGTGTGTGTGTGTGTGTGTGTGTGTGTGTGTGTGTGTGTGTGTGTGTGTGTGTGTGTGTGTGTGTGTGTGTGTGTGTGTGTGTGTGTGTGTGTGTGTGTGTGTGTGTGTGTGTGTGTGTGTGTGTGTGTGTGTGTGTGTGTGTGTGTGTGTGTGTGTGTGTGTGTGTGTGTGTGTGTGTGTGTGTGTGTGTGTGTGTGTGTGTGTGTGTGTGTGTGTGTGTGTGTGTGTGTGTGTGTGTGTGTGTGTGTGTGTGTGTGTGTGTGTGTGTGTGTGTGTGTGTGTGTGTGTGTGTGTGTGTGTGTGTGTGTGTGTGTGTGTGTGTGTGTGTGTGTGTGTGTGTGTGTGTGTGTGTGTGTGTGTGTGTGTGTGTGTGTGTGTGTGTGTGTGTGTGTGTGTGTGTGTGTGTGTGTGTGTGTGTGTGTGTGTGTGTGTGTGTGTGTGTGTGTGTGTGTGTGTGTGTGTGTGTGTGTGTGTGTGTGTGTGTGTGTGTGTGTGTGTGTGTGTGTGTGTGTGTGTGTGTGTGTGTGTGTGTGTGTGTGTGTGTGTGTGTGTGTGTGTGTGTGTGTGTGTGTGTGTGTGTGTGTGTGTGTGTGTGTGTGTGTGTGTGTGTGTGTGTGTGTGTGTGTGTGTGTCTATTATGTCCACTAATAGACACCCGGTGGCTAAGTGGTAGCGCTTCGCGCTCCTATGCCACAGGTCATGGGTTCTATCCTCGGACCGGGCATGGTTGACTCAGCCTTTCATCCCTTCAGTGGGTCGATAAATGAGTACCAAACATGCTTGGGATCTAAACACTGGGGTTGCACTTTCTGCTGACCACCTGGCTGGAACATCTGCTCTTGCACCCTAGATCCCAAGGTCAAGAAAACTGCGATGGGCACAGTAGGCCTTGGCCCTCTATGGGCTGTCGCGCCACTGAGTTTAGAGTTTAATAGAATTTAATAGTATCATAAAAGAAATATTTGGACGTGGGATGTGGTGTCACAAGTGTTCTTTTTAGTACATACATGTTTAGTTGAATAATTTCCTCTGTTTTGTGTCAAGAAACATCAATTATCGCTAAGCAATCATCGGGGTTGGTGAGCGTCAGAGAACAGGGGACTTTGCCCCCTAGTGAAGATCTGAAATTCTGTAATATATTTAAGATGGCAAAGCTGCATTTCTGAAACGTCTATAATCACAACTTCTTGCAGCTATCATTTTGTTATTTAAATATAACGATTTAAAGCTGGAAAAAATTATTATTGAAAAAAAGGCATTCTGAGTTCTAGCCTCACTTGAAATTCAATATGGTGAAAAAGACTAAACTAAACATTATTTCATGATCTAATTAAGAGAAAAAAAATAATTTTTCTCGATTTGAAAAAAAAATTATATTATTTTTTTAACACTTAAAAAAACTTCAAATTTTTAATATATTGGGGTTCCAGACCCCTTTAAAGGAAATTAATTAATTAATTACTTCTCAAGATATAAATAAAAAAAATCGAACCATATTTTTCTTAAATATAAGACAAAAAATCTTTTTCATCGAGTTCTGATTGTTTTTTTTTTATTTCAAGCATTCTAGTTTTATCAGATAATTTAAAGAAGTTTAATATATGATAAAATTGAAAAGTTGGTTTCAAATATTTTCAAATTAAATCCAAGGGAAATATTGTTGTGGAGATACGGTAATGATATAGTTTATAGGATGAGGTGTCAATAAAACCTCCACTTATGCATTTCCTTTTAAACCTTTTTCTCAATAACGGCAGGCACTGAACTTCTATTCTTCGCCTTAAATTCCGGAAGTGCTGCTCATCTATCGTTACCCGGTGGGCACCTGTGAACCAAAGTTACGAAGGCACCCACGTCACAATGTCACAGATACCCGTTCATAGGGTAGGCCACAATCACCACGCAACAGAAGACGACACACAGAGAAACATCTATACCCTCAGCGGGATTCGAACCTGCTGCCATTGGCTTCACAGTCAGGCACGCTTACCACTACCACATGGCCGACTTTTCCATTAAACTAAAATTATAAAGGTCACATAGATGTTCATACAGCAAGCCAATGCTGAGACTTTCTACTTTAAAACCAATAATTATTAAAGCAAACTGAGCTCGATTCACATTATGAGTTACATTACATTAAGTGGATCGAATTACATTATGTGTGAATCGAACTCATAGTTTAACATAAAAAGTATTTTTCTTAGACTATATCATAACAATTACTTCTAATGTGTATTAACTCCATGTGGCAAGCCATGGGTTTTCGAAGGTGGTATCCTTGCCCCCTAGTTACGCAACGGAATATCGAATCTTGATCGATCGTATATTGCTACCTTCTCTGCCCGACCTCTGTGCTGACGTATAAGATCCTCGGTGGCAGACGGATTATGGGTTTAAATCCCCTTATCATCTGACAAACCTTTGAGGTTTTCATAGTTTTGCTTTCATTGTAAAGCAAATCTTGCAAAGTTTCACAAAATGTCTAACATGAAATCGCAATGAAACATGAAATCATGTTTGTCCCAATACTTAATCGGGAATTTCCCTTGTCTTCTGGGTTAGACTCAAATTTTTAAAACTTTGTAATAATTATTGATAACCATATATTCTAAAAAGATATTGACCGTATGTCCAAAAAATTATTTTAACCTCGAATCGTAATACAATGCGAAGCAATATGTTTAATTTTCTCCAGGCTAAATAAGTTGATAAATTTATTCGTGTTTCAGTTTAAGATGAACCGGTATAATTATGAACAACTGATATGCTCGAAAATGCATTAAATTCTGTTTAGCAACTTATTAGGTTTGCAGCAATTTTGAACTATATTTAACAGCACAAGACAATAAAAGTGCAAGACAATAAAACAAAACTACATAAAAAAATTAAGGATGAAAGCAGTGAATTTGGAAAATTCGTTTAGAACGTGAAAATATTTTTTAAAGTAGCCGAAATTGTTTTCTAAACAAACACTTTATCGATGTCAGCTAACGACACAAATACTTATTTTGTATTATAGTATAATGAGATATGGCATCATTACGCTGACGACATATTTGTTTTCATAAATAAAATGTGTATGAAAATGAAATAAAAGTGTTTACAAGTAACTTCAATCATTTTAATTCAAGTTCTATTTTTATTATTTTTGTTGAATCAAGTAAGAACAAAATTTCTTTAAATTGGTTGAATTTAGCACTCAAAAGTAATTATGAATTCAAATGTTTATTTCTTTAAAATACTGTAAAAAAACTATTTAGTAATATTTTTACTTAAATTTGAATATTGATTCAATTAAGTAAAGTAAATTATCATAATTAAAAGTGATCTGCAATTTTGAAGTATTAAAAAACAAAACAGTTTTATTACTTTAAAAAAATAGCTGCAAATTTTCATGAGTATGAAACGGGAATAAAATCATAATATATTCTGTCAAAATAAATTTCCCTTAAATTTAATATTATTAATGGTGTTTATCTAAATCTGTATAAAACGGTTTTCATATTTCTTTTCATACGAATGTAAATGTTTTTGAGAAGTTTAGGGTGAATGAGAAATTTATTCAATGATGTTTGTAAATATGAATATAGTAAAAATGCCAATAAACTTTAAAGTATTCCATATGGCGATAAGTTGTTTTATTAAAAAAATATTTAAATCATTTCTTTATTTTCAAAAGAAATTTTTAGTTTACTCACATTCAAAGTAAAAGAACTTTTATGCTCCAAAAGTAATTTATACATGATTTATAACTTCTGGAAGCTTGGAAAAAATAAGACAAAAACTTCTTTCTTGGGTTATTTGTTAATTTATTTACATTACTTGATAATTATATACTTGATAAAACATTCAAATTGAGTACATTACGCATGAATAATGTCTATTAGCAAATAGTAACTAAATAGTAAACTAAAAATATCAATTTTATACTGATATAAAATTATAATTATGCTTTATTTTGAAATAACTTTAAAAAAAAAACACTTTTGTCTTATTCACAACAAACAGTTTTTCATTTCCCTTGGATACCATCTGTAATTTAATATATAATACAAGTCTAATTTAATTAGAATTGTAACTTAGTGTTTAGATCAAATATTTCGGTAATAGTAAATATATTCTATTATTCCAAAAAAAAATTCGTATTAATGTTTTTTTATAAACATTCGTATAATTTTTATGCTTTTAATAAAGCATTTTTTGTCATTTATAATTAACTATTTTTACTACCTTTAATTTAACATGTCTTTTAGTCGAATTCTTTACTACAATTTAGAGATCTAAGTATATTTCTCATATTATCTAACTAAAGTTGCATAAAATTAATTCATTTTTAAACCCTATGAAAATTGTTTTTTTATAAAATGTTGTCTTATATTTAATTTATAATGATTCGAAAGAGAAACTTAATTTTCCTTCAAAAGTTTGGTTGTCATAAAAATATTAAAAAATCATTTCGAACCTTATAAAATAAAATTTCACCCACTGTGGTATTTCTATATTTCAACAAAAAAAAATTCTACTTTGAAGGATTGAGTTTAATGTAAAAATGAGAATAATTAGTAACACCAACAAAAAACTATTTTACATACATTAAAATATTTATATTGCAATTTACTCGACATTGCATGACCGCTTTGTTATGTCTACTAATCAGTTTTATGAAAATTATTTATTGCATAACAGTATTGCAGAAGAGGATTCGTGAAAAGCTGACATACTTAAGGGTCCTTATTTCGTGTACGTCGTAGTCTTAGTAGAACATGATTAAATATCGTTGATTGCCAAGTATATAGTACTTCTTGTAATTTCGATGCATAAACCAAAAGTGAAGGGTGCTTTCAGCAGAATGGAAAATCTTGCCATACTTCTGGTATTCTAAAGAAATAGATTAAGGCATATCATTGAGACTTTGTTGAGTTAGCCCCACAATTTCAAGATCTCAATCTGAGTGAAATTTTGTGTAATAAAGTTTAACTATTCGACCTCCTACTATTGAATGTCCTATGTGCTTTGACAATCTATTTATACCCCTGTCAAAAAAAATGTCTATCAATGGAAAAAGTTGACTCATAGAGACAGAGCGTTGGTGGTCATACTTAGATGGCCACTAAGTACATTGTTGCACTTATCATTGATTATCAATTTTTACAATAAATAATATTGTGTTTGACAACAATAAAAATAGTATTCTGGATTATATAAATTTTAAAATAATTCCAATAATTCAAATTAAAGGTATGCAAATAATGTTTCACTAACTTAAATAAAATGAGGTTTATTTTTTTCTATTTCATTGATTATTGATTAATTTTAGAATAACAAATATCTCTTCACTTAAAAATTGCTCGTAACTTTCTAAAACGTTAGGATCAATTTTAAAGCGCAACCTATTTTGTTTACTTTGTATTACGGATTACTTTTAATCAAATATACACATCAGATGTCTTTAGATACGTATTTCTTATGGAAAACTCAATTAAAATAAATTCTTGTTAGTGATTACTTTACTCAGATCGGAAATAAGAAATAAGGCTGCAAAGACTAGCTTGTAAATACTAATATAAAAGTTTCTGTTCTGAGGATTAAATTAAATTCTGTCACATCAGTTTACTTTCAAATCATTATACATCTTTGTCTTGTATTTCGTTCAAATTGACGAAAAGTCTGTTCCTCATTTTACAATAAAAAGAAAATACAATTCTTCGTTTAAACTTCAAATTTAAGTTGAAGTGTTACTTAAAGTGCTTCTCTTTCAATTTTATTCTCGTTAAAAGCAGCTTACACCATTATACTTTTTCCGATTATACAAAAGAACTGAATAGGATATTACTTTACAATGTTTGATCCCCATGTCATTAGAAAAAGAAAACATGTTAATTAACATTATAATTAATTACGTTTAAGAAAGAATATGGGTAATATTACAAAACAAATTGCATGCTTAAAAGCCACAGTGGTTGTAAAATAATCAAAATTAATTAGCTAAACTACTTATAAGCATTTAAAATCTGAAAACGTTTATTTAAAGTATGTATATTGTTTACTAGAAAATTGTATTTTGTTAGTTGGTATAATTTATCTTTAAAAATGATATCTGGTGCATTTTTGTGTAGTATTCTATAGTATAATCTATTAAAGTATTATGTATAAAAAAAGGGTCTTTCATTACGAAAACTATGAAGTTTAGTACTTTACTCAAAATTGTATCACTGTAATTGATCATGTTAATAAAAAGCAAAATTTGAATAACTAAAATTTTTAACTTTTAAAGTCTTTAAAGAATTTTTTGGTACCAAATAGAGAATACTATTGATTTTTACAATAGTTTTTTTAATTCATTTGGCATAGCCAATAGGAACTTAAACAAAAAAATGTCTAGGTGTGTAATAATTTAGCATGGAACAGGGGAATTGAGATTTTGGTATTTACACAAGAAACCTTGGTTAGCAATATAAACTAAGTAATTTCTCATTGAAATTTGCTGAAATCATTTAATTCGAAGTGTAATTTATGTAACAACAGCAATGGGGAAATGCAATATGAACAGTAGTTTATCATAGAGCAATGATAATTTTAAATTTGTTAACTAATTTTAAAAGCAAATACTATTACGTTTCATAATATATTTTATAAGAACTCATACATTTTTCCTCTTTTTTAGAAATTCTAGAACTTCTGTAAGACGAAGACTCTAAGTAGACAAGGAAGATCACTAATAAGGAAGAGTTATTCGGATACAAAAGAAAAATTACACGAAAGCATCATGAATTTTATAATACAACTTGTGTCTTTCCTTGTTTTCATGGACGTGGTACATCTTTTGCCGATCCAAGAAGATGGTGCTTTTGGCGATGCTTATGAAATGAAACTGGCAAAAAGACCTTTCTACCCATACAGAGAAGCAATCTTATCTCCCTTTGGGTTTCTAGATGCTCCAAGAGGTAAGAATCAAAACGTATTTCATTACAATGAATTTAAAATTCTAAATTACTCAAAGACAGTTTTGCTTGCCTGTGAGTATTCGAAAGGCCTGTTTCTAAGTCCATTACAAAAGTCATTGAATTAAGAAGCACAAATAATTCCCCTTAAATGTTTCTAATACTAAACTGTTTTTGCAAGTACCCTCTTTGTTTAATTCTGAGTCTAGTTAGTTGACATTTATTTCTCATTTATACTTTTCAACTCAGCAACTTTTTCATTGTGCAAGGATTAAATTATATTATCCAAATACATTTGTTCTATTCAATAATCAAGTTGATTTTAATATGATTAGGATGATCCTACAAAAAAGTTACATTTTATGAAATGTATAACTATAACTTTATCTCTAACCATTCTATCTCATTTTTATGTAACACAACGTTAATAACCTACCAAGAAAGATATTATATCAAACTCAAACGTACCTTTTGACCAAAA
Source organism: Parasteatoda tepidariorum (assembly GCF_043381705.1). Taxonomy (NCBI): domain Eukaryota; kingdom Metazoa; phylum Arthropoda; class Arachnida; order Araneae; family Theridiidae; genus Parasteatoda; species Parasteatoda tepidariorum. The sequence goes on from NC_092207.1 coordinate 65,827,941, forward strand.
TTTGAAAAAAATAAAATTTATTAAAATGTTATTAAAAAATAATAATTAAAATATATAATTCTAAAATGTTTAGAATTTTTAAGTCATAAATACAACGTATTTATATGTTCTGTGAAATTTCAAGAATTTATTAAAATGGTTTTGAAACTAAACGCTTAAAAAACACATTTTTTTTTATCAAAGAATGCATAGTAATTTAAGAAAGCTTTTAACCCTAAAATATTACTAACAAATTCCACCATTAGCGTAACTTCCCTTCCGAAGATTTTAATCACATTTCAAGTTTAAATTGATGAAACAACATATAAAGATTAATGCCTTCAATTTTCCATCACGATTTAGAATTACGTGTATTGAAATAGATATTTGCCAATGTACATGGGAGCCTTTGTAATTAATCTATAAGATTTTAGAAGTCTTTTAGACATCAAATAAAGCTTTTCAAATATTTATGAAATCATTCTACTTAGCATATTTGGGTTGATTTGAAAAGATTAGATAAGTGATTTATGTTGCTTGAACTGTTTAAGTGTATAATGTATAGGTAATAATTATTTATCAGAAAGATGATTTATGATACTTCCGTTATCAAATATTTAAGAATATCCGGAAATAAAGTGAGTAACATTTTGAGTTCGATTAGATAATTTCTTAAGAATTATTTTTAAAATGTTTTAATGGTTAACACATTTTTAGTATAAATAACAAATCTTATCTAATTTAAAATAGAGCTTTTTCATAAAAGAAATGTGATTTACTAAAAACAGTCATCTATAGTTATTGTAAGATATTGGTTAAATATCTAGCAATTAAAAAAGTATATTCTTCAGCTGTTTTATTTATTAAATATATAACAGAAATAATTTGATACATGTGACCACAACTAAAATGTTAAATCATTTTAATATTTTAAAATTATTCTGCAAAATTACAGTAGTTTAACATTTTAAAAACAATATAATGTGTGGAATTTTTTAAAAGGTAAAGTACCTTCAAATATGTGTTGTCTTCTTCAACTCATAAATATGCTGTTACAACTATACATAACTGTAAATAAGACACTGTGTAAAGCTAAAATTTCTCAAAATTAAATTATTTTTAATAATTAAACATAGAATCTTTCATGTTACTTTGTGCTACTTATATTAAGGTTTTTCATGCTAGCTGCGTTAATTTAGCGCGTGAATTTCACTCGGAAGTTTTGTTTTTTTCATACAACATCAGATATTTAGAGCGTTAAAACATTTTCTGAGACGTTTTTAATTTATTTCTGTCAAACAGAAACCGACATATATTTTTAAGGTCAGAGAATTAAACATTTTGACTTCAAATTTTATTTTTTCTTAAAAACTTATTATGTCTCCCTTATTTGGATGAAAAATAACGATATAACTGTTGATATGGATGCTGATAATATGGTATGGATGCTGATGTTGATAAGATGCTGATGATAATTAACAATGAAATTTCGATAGTTGACAAAATTGCTAAAAATTGATAACGATAACTAAATAAAATTGAAATATCGCGTAAATTATTGAAACAAAATATTCAAATTAAAACAGAGCTACAGATCAAAGGAAACGTGAAAAAATAATATGCCGCATCTGGTAATTTTCAGCTTCAAAATTCAGAGCTTAGAAATATTTTAGATTAAACAAATCGTTGAATAAATCTACACAATATTCACAGATTAAATATTCACAGATTAAATTATTATTGTAAAATATTGGAATAAGTTTTTTTCCATTTAGTAATACTACTCATTGCGTTTTCTTCCATTTTACTAATCAATTTGTTTTGTAAGTATCAGGAGTTATTTTAGCCATGCATCATTATATTTTAATGCTATAAGATTTTAAATTGCAAGAAATTGTTGAATAAAGAGACACGATCCACCCAACAAACACAATTTGAGCAGAGATTTTTATTGGCTCGTGCAAAATTTTAGATCTAATATTGTTTCAATTGAGTCAATTCGAATTTTTGCACTGGGCACGAAAGAGAAAAAACGAATCACCCTGAATTACTCCAGATCCAACTATCTGATTTTTATGCACTAGGACTGAAACTCACGGGGGTAGCCACTAATGAGTTAATTACTTAGTGCAGACGATATTTTAAAAAATCGGATACAAAACTGTACTTTCTCTTAGTAAATTACCTTCTCTGAATAAACCTTTTTACTAACATATTTGGATTTCTTATCCTCAAAATAATACTCCCAATCTGAGAAATATTGTCCCAAAAGATTGATCAAGAGAGAGGTTCAAACTTTGATCCTTTAATGTAAAATTTACTTTCTGCGTATTTCGCTGAATCACGAGAAATTTTTAAGTTTTCGCCGGCTATACTGTGTAGGGGTCAGGGAGCTGACCATACTTGAGAAAGGTCTTAGGTTCAAATCCCGGAGAAGGCGTGGATGTCCTTTCATTCTCTGTAATATTGGTCCTTACTGTGGGAGCAACGTTGGCCCACCTAATATGATGCTCCTGAAAAATTGGTTCACAAATCTGCCCTACTGATTGATACCTGAATAACGAGTGTTAAATAGGTGTTCACTGAAAACAAAATTAAGATAGTTTAAAAAAAACTTTTGCACATAATTATGACATTTGTTTAATCAAAGGTAATTGTACATAAAAAGCCTTTTTTAAGAATTATTTTTTTCTTTTTTTAATTGACAATTGTCGAAAAATTTTTTAATTATAAAGTATAAATTTTTTTACATAATTTTAAAGATTGTAATTTTGAATTTGAATGGCAAAATGCAAAATCTGAGGGAAATCGGGCGAATACTTTCAGAGAAATTGAATTTAGAAAAGTCACAAGTTTAAAATTTGATTTAAGAGGAAATTTTTGACAGATTTCCCTAAAATTTTGTATTTTGCATTTAAAATTACATTCTTTAAAATAGTGTAAAAATTGTATACCTCACAATTCAAATGTTTTTCGACTATTATTCAGTAAAATTATAAGAAATAAATGGCTATTAAATGGAATCATTTTCGGATAAGCGAATTGTAAAAATTGTAAAATTGAGGGCAAAAAGTTTTTAATTCGCTCAAAAAGTTTTTGAGATATAGCAAAATATGCAAAAAATAAAACCAACATTAAGGAGTCCAAACTTTGAATCACTCTCGCGGCCATACTATTTGGACCATATTTAGGTATGTTTATTCCATACCTAAATGTAGCCCAAGGGTATTCCACACCTATATGTGGCATTCTATTCTTATATATGATATTCCATACCTAAATAAGCTGCAAAAAAATGGTATGGACCAGAGAAAGTATATGTTTATAATGAGAAAATAGGTTTTTGCTTTGATTTCGTAATTTAATTTATCATCACCTCAAATTAATTAGTATATTTAAGGCAACCCCTGTGAACCATTTAGTTTAATTTCGAGTAGGTGTAACTAGAATCAGATTCAGTTGGAATGATCTAATTAGAAAATCCAATTAGATCAAAAGTTATTCAAGGTGATTCGTTTTGTGTTCTTCACCTGTCCAAATAATTTGCATCGCATTTTTTCTATTTCACGCGTTATGAAGCTGTGAAGCAGTTTCAACAATGTGTGAAAAATGTATTTCACATGCTTTTGATTAAAAAAAAAATTAAATATTGAAAGTGTAAGTGTGTACACAAAATGGTACTTACAATACGGTTCAATACAAAATAGACTGCGAGATATAAATTCTAAGTCAATATACAAAGGATATTTTTAATATTTAACAGTCTAAATTTAGATATAATACACTTATTTTAAACAATGTTATACTAATTTTTTAAGCCTTAAATTGCATCCAGTTGGGCTGAAGTTTTGTTAAATCTGTAGGTTTATTTTTTAGAACATACTTTAAGGCCTAAGGTTAATCACGGTTTTGGATAAAAAAACTTTCAATAAAACTGACTAAAAATTTTCTTTCTCAATTAATTCTTAAAGATGTTTAAAACTACAGCCGTCTAACTTTCAAAACATTAAGAATTGCATATAAAATTAATTTTCCAAAATTTATCCTTATTTTCTCAATGGATCATTTAAATAAGTTCTTTAAAATATATTGATTATTGCTTACTTTTTCCCATCGCAAATAAAAATGCTGGGAATTCTGAAAGGAAAAGCATTCAGTATATTGTGCATTGATTTTAAACACTGAATATTATTGAATGTGACTGTTATTTTTCTGAAGAATGTTTTCAAAATGTACAAACAATACCTGAGTTTTTTTTGCTTTCACTCGCAGAATTTCATAATAATATTTTTAAAAAAATATTCTTTTGAAATGGAATAGTTCTATTCAAACGTCCTAATATTTAAAAAGTATACTTATGTTTTATTAGAAACATACTTTTCTTAAAACGGAACCACATTTTACTGCTTTTTTTACTTAATAATTATTTATTATTATTTTATTTTTTGGTTTAAAAGCAGTTTTAAACATTTAAAAAGGGAATGTGCATACTTAAAAGAACATTTCTGGTGAAAGATTTAGAAATTATTTTAATTCATTCAAAAATGAGAATCACGCACAAATCATAAAATTAAATTAATACATTTGAAATATAAAAAAAAGTTAATTCGTTGCTAATCTCTGAAAAAACGTTTGTTTTCTTTCTGAAAACTCTTTCTTTTTATTATTTAAATCAAGAAATCTTAAAATTTATATTTCATGGAAAGTCTATTCTTAAGACATTTGTAGAACAAATTTTGGAAAACAAATTTAGAATGTCCCCCTAAAACAGCATCATTGATGTTTGCATTATCGATTACTTTTCATTTGAATAGAAAATGCTCCAGCGATTTACAATTTCAAAATAATAGTGAAACTCTAGTTGAAATGTCTAGAAATGAAAGTATGGAAATGTTAAAATGTAAATTCAAAAGTTTTTCAATGACAAATAAAGGCGAAAACCAATAAAATAGAAATATTTAAGCATGAGTTTGGACATAACAAGTCAGAGAGAAAATATATTAAATAAAAAATCTACGGAAAAATAACTTTAACAAAAAATTATTCTTTCTTATTAAGTAAAACAAGAAAAATATCTGAATTAAAATAATATATATATATA
>NC_092207.1:65834562-65853084 GCF_043381705.1 Parasteatoda tepidariorum
ACCGTATATATATATATATATATATATATATATATATATAAATTTTAAGGGTTGGTTGTTATTCTGACTGAAGTAAATTTATAATTACAATGTGCTTTTAGAGTTAGAATTAAACATGATGAGTGCATGTAGAATAAACTTAGTAACAAACATCTAAAAATGATCCCGTGGGAAATACTTTAATAAAAAGTGAGTTAGAACTTAAACGTGCTGAGCAAACGATGGCCATATTGCTTTTAAATGAATGATCATCATAGGTTAATAGGTTATTAAGTTAATAGGGTTGATAAAAAGACGTATGCTCAGCTCAAGATTTTCTCTTTTCAGAATAATGTACGTTTATACACCTACAAATGAGAGTTAGGTCTCATTATTTTTTAATGAACGAGCACAGTAAAATTTCATTATGAGCAATTATTATTTGTATTTAATAATTACTGTAGGCACTAGAGTTTAATTTTTCATGGTACTTCTAAACAAAATGCATTCATCATAAGAATTTTCTGAAGTATTTAATAATTTCAAGATGTAACTCCTCTATGCTTAGTGTGTTTCTAATGATTTAAGTGGGTTTTAAAGCATTTCATATAATAAATCTTTACAACTTTAAGATGGTCCTTTTTGCTGCTTTTTAATTTTTTCATATAAATCTTAAAAGCAGAAAGTTGAGATAGAAAGAAACATCCTTAATGTTTTTTGCTAATGAGATTACACGAAAATGTAATTCTATTCATTTGAAATACCTGAACTTAAGCTAACATAAAAACTTCCTAGAGAAATATTTGATTTAAATAATGATAAGAGTTTTTCTGAGATTTCAAAAACTTAATGCTTGTCTAGTCCTCTCATGTGTACTCGCTGATTTTGGAATGAGTGAATAAAATTAGTATTCGAAATAATAAAAACGAAATAAAAAATTAGAACTTAAAAATTCTTTCAAAAATAAGGTATAATATCTAAACTTTAATTTTATTGCTTGCTCAATACAGCAGCTTTTTATATATTTTCCTTTAAAAATTTAAAATGTATATGCATGCACAAGTTTTTAAATTAGAGGAAATTAGAAATCAGGTCATCTTCCAAAAATTAAAATGATTGAGTGTAAAGTTATAAAAAGACTTCATTTTCCTCCCACCAGGGGAGCTTGTCAGTTTTTGAAACAGACAAACGAACCATGAATTAATGCAATTCATTACAGATGACGAACATGACAAAAACAATCAAAAACATATTCAATTTGATAGTTCAATTTTAAAGATTATATTTAACCATTGTAAACAAAAAACATATATTTTAATCCATTAAGCAACATTAAAAAACTGAATTGAGTCTTAATTATGTTTGTGTTTATTTTGGACTTTTGTATCCACATCTAATTGTCATTAAACAGTGGGTTGCAAAAATATTAAAATTTTTGACAAATATTTTGAAATCAATTTAATTGTTCTTCTTTTCATAACAAAATCAATATTTCAGCCTATCCTGAGTAGAATTTTGCAATTACTTATCGCTTTCTTAAATTAAAAATACACAAATTTTGTTCTTTATAATTTAAATTATAAGAATCAGTTTCATCAAAAAATATTAAATAGTTTGTCATCACATTAGTTATAAGATAAATTGAAGAAGAAACTCTTAAATGATAATTTTTAAGTATTAATTCTCTAACCCAATTTAACTTTACATTTAAATAGCATTTCTTCAAAATTAAAGCACAAACATATGAACTTTAACATTTTAATCTCATTGAAATATTACAAAATAAAACAGTGTTTTTTTTTCCTTTGATTAATAATTTCAAAATATTTAAAGGATATAATTTTTGCCAAATTTTAATACCGGCAATTAAACCGCAATAAAAAAAGCAATAAAATTTTTGTTCTAATTTTTGTTATCACATATCCTGTTTTAAAGAGTTCTGTTTCAAATGTTCTGTTATTATTAAAAAGAAACCTTTTACTACGTTAAAAAACTTATTAAATAAAATTTATTTGCCTTTTTTTAAAAAAAGTAGCAGCCATCAAAATTTACTACATTTAATATTAAAATAATCTTGTAAAATAGCTGAATGTAATTTAAAGTCATGCACTAAAAATGTCAATTGAACACATATAATTCAAACTTTTCTGCCTAACTAAAAAAAGGTAAGAGAAAGTATAAAAGATAGGAAAAGTTTGAAGAAAAGTATTCAATGTATAATATTGTTTCTATTTAATATTTGCATTCGAAATCACTTATTTTTAAAATAAAAGCTATTTACAATGTTACCGACAATTTTAAATTTTTATTTGTGATTTAAATTTAATAAAAACGAACATTTTTATATTTAAAAATTAAGTAAACAAACTTTCGATGCCTATAAATTTATTAAATAAATAGAGAGTAAATCAGTAAATAAAAAGCTTTTCACTTGTTTGATATATTAGTTTTTCAGAGTATTAGCAAATTAAATGTATTTAATTAAATAGCCTACAGACTTTAAAACAGAAAAAAAACATTTAAATTTGTTTTTGATTTAAAATATGCTTCTTTTCTTAAAGGAAGTTTTTGAATTTACCAATTAGAAATATTCTTTTATTAAGTCCCTTCCTTTTTTTAAGAGCGCTGACAGAGCAATTCATTTCTTCATTAAGCATTTTAATTACCTTAACTTAATTTTAGAATGTGTTTTATTTAAAAAGCAGATTTAGCTATACAATCACTAATAACTTTGGCATTAAAAATCGTTTTAAAAAGTTTTTAATTTTCCTGAAAAAAGTTTTTGAAATATGTACAGATGCAGTTAAGAAAAAGAAAAAAAAGCAGTTTGCTTTGTGCAGGACAGATACCTTATATTTTAACAGCATGAAAGGATGAATTCGACCAAAAAACAATATAATACTCATCAGAAAGTTATGTGAAGACGATAGTGAGTAAAAAAAAATTTCGGTCAGTGTGAGCATAAATGGTGTTTAAAAAACTTTTCTTTATTGATATTTTGAGTTCATCGTAGCAATGCATTATTTTAACCCAAAGGCCATTGAATATTTTGCAATGTTTAACACATTCTTTTGAGTCCTAAAATTGTCTATAAATAACCATGGTATAATTATTTTTAACTCATCATAAAAATTGTGAGGTAGGCGAACATAATTTTGCGTGTCCCAGTTTTGTAATTGAAACAAATGAATGCATTTCAACAAATAAATTGTACACAGATGCTTCAGAGTTTTGTTTAAGATTATAATATTCAGAACTTCCGTATTTAATAATCTTGATTACTGTACTACCTCAGTACTATCCTAAATGCAGGATACTTTTTCTGATTTTACTTTCTTATATTTTGAAATACAATTTGTAGAATTCTTTAAATACGTCTAATGTTTAAATCAAGAACAAAATGTTTAAATAATAATTTGAACGCAGTTATATTTCTATTTATGAAAGATATAAATAAATAATTTTTCTTGTCCTTTTTTCCAATTAAACATTTTTTCACTTACAGTTAATTATTTAGCACACTCAAGTGATTTAATACCAGATAAAACAGATAATCGAATAAATCAAAATTGATTTTTTTTCTTAACGCAGATTGGTTATACAATAAAATCTTTTAATAAAATGGTAAGATTTCAATAATTAAAAACTCAATTGAATTTCAGAGTAGTTCTTCCTATATAATTGGTATAACTTTTTCTAATTAATAAGAACATCTTAATCTCTTTCTATTATTATACTAAGTGTGCAATAATAATTTTATCAGACGCTTCGATAAAAACATGAGCTTTAGAATAAATTTTAAGAAACAACGCCATAAAAAGCACAGATTTCTAACGCACTCATGTAAATTCTTAACAGAATAAAACTTTGTTTTTTAAGTAGAAAATAAAAATAATTTTGTCTAAATCCAGGTATCTAACTTATAATAAAAATAATGATAAAATATTACAGATGATAAAACAAACTATAAGGCTAACAAAAAATCATAACAGATTACAAAGAATAATAAAATAAAACAAAACATTTAATAGAGCAAATGAAGAGCCAATGTCTGATATTTTAGAATGAAATACATTCAAAAACAAATATATTCCATAAAAATATACATTATGATTAAATAGCTTGTTCAAAATTTTAAAAAGGCTTTTTTTATCAGCCTAAAAATGTTGTCTATATAAGTAAATCAGATATGTTTATGTATATGTGTATACGTATGTACCTTATACAAATCCACAATTATGAACCGATTCGCATTAAATTTGGTGCATATACGTTCGAAAACATTATGGACCTATTAGTTTATTTTGCCCTTTTAACGCAGATGGGACACCGGAGACCTGTCTGCGTCAGAAAACCAAACAGTCTGCTTTCTCTGCAAATTGCAAACTTTCGCCGACCTCCATTTCTGACACTACATCCATAAGAAAGAGTTTTCAATAGCATTTAAATAATTTAAAATGTTAGTCATTTTTTAACTCGCAGTTCTAATCCTTAAAAAAATAAGTTTTTTGCACATTCTTACGAATTATTTATCTTATGTTTCGTATGTCAAATTCTTACTAGTAAAATTAACGTTAATAATTTATCAATGTATGGGGATAAAGTTACTGAATTCTTTTTTAAAAGGTATATGTGCTTCTTAGATTGATACTTACTCTTTTAAAGCGCATTTTTACAAATTTAATGAGTGAAAACTTAACAAGAACTAATGAAATAAAAAATTTATCTTTTAAGTCATGGACAAATTATGGTAAATTTTGTAGATCATACGTTAAATGATACTATATACACCGAAGAGCCATTACATTATGACCACCCTGCTAATAACATGTAGGACCACCTTTAGCCCTCAAAACTGCTAGCATCCGCAGTGGTATTGATTCCACAAGGTGCTGATAGGTAGTCTGAGGTATCTGGTACCAAGCGCTCACCAACTCGTCCTGCAATTCCCTCACCTTGCGAGGGGGTAGCGTGGCAGTACGAATTTGGTTTTCCAAGTAGGACCACAAATGCTCTATTGGATTAAGGTCAGGTGAATTTGGGGGCCAAGACATGACTTGAAAGTCACTGGAATGTTCCTCGAACCTATCCATGACGATTCGATCCTTATGACATGAAGCATTATCCTGTTGGTAAACACCATCCCCCGCAGGAAAAACTGTTGCCATGAATGGGTGAACCTGGTCAGTAACTATGTTCAAGTAGCTTACAGACGTCAGGGATTGTTCTATGAGGATTTTGGGTCCTAATGTGCCCCATGAAAATATTGTTCCTGGGCGAGAAACCATGAAAACCTGAGCGAGCCCATTGTTATAGATGGAGAGTGGTCATAATGTAATGGCTCTTCGGTGCATACAGTTAATCTTTCGTTTGGTAAGTTGCACTTCTAACGCAGATTATGATAAATACCAGATGTATACCTGATTAGTTATAAGCCTCACCGGAAAAAAACAGCAAATAATAGAAGATACGCTTTAGCAAACAAGAAAATAAAATTATCTTTACATTGATCCATTCAGCTAATTAATTGCAAATTTGTATTCTACATTAAAATATGGGACGAAATATAACTGCTAATAATTTTTCTTTTAGAGATTACCCAAGGTCAGAGAAAAAAGGCTGTTGACTCAACTTTCATTCGTTTCGGACGGGGATCTCCATCAGAAAACCGGAATGCCAGGGACCTTCAGGCAGTCTCTTCCTCAATGGATCAACCAAAAATGGGCGACATCGAATTGTCAGACAATGTGGGAGACGATGGTTTTAAAGTCAGTGCACAACATTTCATCCTTAACCACAACGGCTGCAGAGTTTCGAACACCCGGGAACTGATGAAAGCTCTCCTCAGTGATCCCAACTGCATCAGAGCTTTTCAGAAAGCTAAGAAAGAGAATGTAAACGATACCTTTATAAGATTCGGTAAACGTGAAGCACCCCCTGAGTTCCAAGAAGCTGATTTGAAAAGTTCGTCCATCTTCGGGGAAAGGTAAAGCACCATGCTTTATTTTTTCCTAAGTAACGAAATGAATTAAAAACTTTCAGCGAGTCTTATCCTTATCATCCCTGTTTTAAAAAAGAAAAATTCATTTTTTGAGTTCTGTTCTTTTTTTCCTTTTAGACCTTTTTGAGGGAGTGGCTTTGGTATGAGCAACATGAGCTGGATTTATTTTTTTCGTACCTCGTTCACTGCAAAATATGGCTTCTTTAAGGAATCAAACATCTAGAGTCATTTGTATATAGAACTATATAGCTCATTAGTATTATTGATAGTTATGAGCTTCATATTTGTTAACTATTTATAATTTTTTGCTTCGTATTATTATTATTAGTATACATATATTATTACTAGTATACATATCATTTTCTACAACATTTATAATTTCCTTAAATCTGTGCTTACATTATTACGTTATAGTTACTATTTTGTACATAGGCACATTTCAGAAAAATTCAACTTCCCTAAAAGTACTTTTAATAATTTTTATTTACTAATAAATTACCTCTGATATTTTAATAAGGAATTAGAAAAAAAAACTAAAATTTTAAATTTATATATTTTTGTTCCTATTTATTTTATTTTTATATTGATGTTTTTACTAGTACTAAATGAATTACTCAATTATGAAAAACTCTCAAGTCCTGGGCTACTTATACGAACGATACTTATTTACGAAATTATCAATTATAAATACTGTTTACTATAATTGTTTGAAAACTTTCACTGGTAGAAATTTACAATAATAATTGACATATTTCAATAATAATAATTATTGTCATTATATTATCACAGCATCAATCTATTTTTTATTTTAAAAAAGGTAGATTAGGAAATTTTATAAAATACTAGAACAAATTACATTTCAATCATTGAGTATCGATCGTAAATTCTTGCCGGAACTTAATACAGCAGAAAATTTTAAATTATAGTGTAAATTAATGTGTGTAATCAATTACTTAAACTGCAAAAACATTTTTGACAATATTTCTTAATGATGATAACTTTTATTATTCATTCCAAAACTGATGGACAATTGAATATTAAAGTAAGTTACATTGTGTTTCAGATTAAAGCAATATTCCTTCTAGTTACCAGAAATTCTTATAAAGGTAGAATGTATTTGGAAGTGAATAGGATATAAAAATTATTTTGAATAGAAATAGAATATTAGTATTAGAGATAGTATGAAAAGTCGATTTCATTCGGTTAAAATTTCATTTTTCAAAACAAAACATCTGAATTTATTAGTATTTAGTTTTGGATTAAAAAAGAAATATTTTTCCGAGTGAGTACTTATTTCTAAATCTATAATCGCCGAAAAGCAACAAGTTCTTATAAAGATTCTACACGAAGAAAAAAATTCTGGTAAAATTACCGTATTATATAGTAATAATATTTCTAGCAAAAAAAAATCGTTCTGGTTAATAAAATTGAAATATACGTATTAAAATCATTTGTTTAGCATTTTTCTCCGTTCAAATGGTAACGGTTTACCGAAAATTCTGGTTTTGAAAATTAAAGTTCTTATTACCACGCATTTAGTAAAAAATACAAAACTGAAAAGAAAATTTAACCGAATAAATGGTTATAAATGGCGAATAAAAGATATCACGATAAACTTACCAAATTCTATCACACATTATGAAACTATAGTGTAGTATTAATTTTACCAAAATCAGTACCAAAGTACTTCAATAAAAAATGCAGTGCTTTTTCAAGTACTCAAACAGCCAGAAGCATATTCTGGTAGTTTTGACCATGCTTTTTTCTCAGTGTAGAAATATGCAGCAATTATGGCGTTTCTATGATACTCTAATTGTATTTTTACATGCAATTTCACGTTTTAAAGCAGTTTAATCCCAGTTGAATCCCAACTGAATGCCTTATTTGCGATAATGTTACAAATTTAGATAAATGATATTCATAAATGTGTATTACATATCTTAAAATGTTGCTAGATTGTTAGTTCAAAAGTTTGGATTTATCACGTATAAAAACGAAGTAAACAAAAATAAATAAATATGGAAAGCAAACAATTTTCTTCTGAATATTACAAGCTGCTATTGTGTAATTATAACAAGTTGTATATTATCTGTTGTAATTTCACATATTAAAATATCATTCTATTTCCCTATTGAATTATCTTAAATAATTAATAATTAAATTGAATAAAAATAATATTTATAAATGTGCAATATATTATCTATAAACTCTGCTAGATAAGTAATTTACGAGTTTGATTGTAGGCATTTGTAAAAATTTAATATGCTCAAAATAAATTAGTTTGGAAGACATGCGGCTGTTTTGGTGCTGTGGGCATGTTTTATTTCATTAGCAAAACAAATCAAAGTCAATTTATATTGCATATGTATGCAACTTGTATATAGGTATAAAATATTTATTCTGAATATAATAAAATCAACTATTTAAGTTTAAATTAAGAAAAAGTTGTGTGTATTTTGTATAGCATTATTAATTTATTTATTCATTTTCGTGTTTTTATTACTATTATTGTATATTTAACTTTTTATTATATTGTACATATTAGTTTCTGATGCAAATTCGTTTTATTATCTTAGGAGCTTACATGAGTATTACTATGTTATTTATCTTCTTTCTACGAATATATTCACCCTCATTTGTATGATGTTCATTAAAAAACTTATTTTATGTTAGAAAATAATTTTAATAAAATTAATTAAATTTTCGCCAACTTAATATGGTAGCAATATGGTATGAATCAGCATCAATATGGTTTCTTTAATTCTCTTGATGCTGTTGCTCTTGATTCTTCGATACTGTCATACACAAAAATGTCAAGCATAAAAAAGTTATGAGACAAGCATGATGTATTTTCTATGACCTTTCGTTTAAACTGCAAATTTGAAGCAAATATGGTTGTAGTGCAAGTTCAGTTTTTTTAAATTTCAAGCATGCAATTAAAAATATAAAACAGTAATTAGAAAATAAAGCTTTCAGGATAGACTAATGTATATTTCAAATAATATTAATTTAACTCAAATATGAACTTATATATAATATTTATGTAATTTTGTGATTCATATGTGTATATAATTTAATTTTGTACTTATTTTATACTTTTCTAACGTTCCTAAAATCTTATTAAAACTTGATAAATGCTTATTGTAAGCCAAGTTTTTCAATGAACGAGGTTTAGGTAGCTGTAAGCTCTGTTGTGTCATTTAGTTGCTTTACACTAGCTCATTTGAGCTCATGAAAAGTTATAAATAATGTTTTTACTGAATAAACAAGCACGTTACCGAATCTTAAGAAGAAATCAACTTTGTAAGAGAATCATGTGGTTCTCACTTGATGTACAAGAAAAATGCTGCATAGAAGGTAGTTATAAAAAATTTGAAAAAAATGTTGTTGGATGGCATAATGCCAATTCATGTGAAAAAAATTAATATTCTTTTATTTGAAATAATAAAAGAAATTATTACATGGGCTGTTTTTGTTTTAGTATCATAAATTACACAGTAATATAAGTTTCATATCATGTTCATTCCGTTACTATTAATAATTGATTAATGAAAAATAGTTGCTTATTAAATTTTTTGACGTTAAATACCAAAATTTATGTTTGGGTAATTTAAATTTATATGCAATTAAATATTCAATTTCATTTTTTATGCTTCCTTTTTAGTAAAGAAGGCTTTGTTCGAATCTCTTTATTTCAAGAGTGGCCTTATCCAAACACCTATTTCAAAAAATAGCATAACCTGATTTAGAAATTTTCTATTAAATGAGCAAGATGTAACTGTTTAAGTTAATTACTAATCAGTCATGAAATTAACCAATAACCTAATTCTAATTCCTTTCCTAAAAAGTTTGAAAAATTTTCTGACAAAACCTTATTTTTCCTTTGATGGTTAGTAATCTGTTTTAAATAATCTTTAAAGTTGCAGCTTTTAAAAAAATGATTCAAATAAAGAAAAGTGATTTTTTTTTTAATTTTAACCATTTGCCTTCTTCATATGGCCAAGGTAAATACAAATTCCGCATCTGGCATGCACCGACCAATGCGCCGACGTAAAATATCCTCAGTGGTAGGCGAATCATTGGTTAGAGTCCCCTTGCCGTCAAGCTTACCGTGGGAGGTGCTCGTGGTTTTACCCTCAATGTAACGCAAATGAGGGTTAGTTCCATCAAAAAGTCCTCCACGAAGGCAAATTTCTCACAGTACATGATCCAGGAGTTTCCTTGTCTTTTGGATTATGTTCCAAACTACAAGGCTATGGAGTACAACATTAGTAGCGTAAACCAAAAATTGGGTTGGCTGTTCAACGACGGTTATAAAATAATATGAAATATTAGACACCCTAACTAAATAATACGACTGACGGGAAAAACGCAAAAACAAACGTTGGAAATATTTTGACTTTCGTTTTGTGCTGTCCTCGATAAGCACTATTTTCTGCCATAAGTAAATTAAAAAACAAATGCAAACCAATGCAAATGATTGCTTTCTAGCAGTTCAGTTCGTTGATGTGGTTTCACAGTACCTATTGATGAAACATAATATTTCAGTACTACACAGAGAAAAAAATTCTAGTAAAGTTACCGTACTGTTGGATAATGACATTTCTGGAGAATAAAATCCATGACACTGGTTAATAAAACTAAAATATGCATTATTTAATCCTTTATTTGTAATTTTAGCATTCATATGGTAATTGTTTTACCAAAAATTATAATTCTTATTGCCACACATTTAGTAGACAAAATACAAAACTGAAAAGTAAATTTAACCGAAGGGTCTTTATCCACTGCTGTAAGGAGTCATGATAAAATTTCCAAATTTGATCACATTTACCAAAATTTGTCATGTATTTTAAAACCGTATATCACTGTTTATTTTACCAAAATCAAAACCAAAGTGTTTCGGTAATAATTATCCAGTTTTTTGCTGTCACATGGAGCCAGAAACACGGTAAGTTTTACGATATTCAGGCAGTTTTGACCATACTTTTCTGTTGAGGAAAAAACGAAATAATATTTAAATCTGTACTTTTTCTAAACAAACAGATCATTTCTCTTTATTGTACCAGCATTGATAAAACAGAAATTATATATATATATATATATATATATATATAAATATATAAATATAATTTGTAAGGCTCTAAGGATAACATTTTCTCTCTTTTTACCACAAATTACTTAGTTTTGTGGAAATTTCACTTTAACACAGATTCACACTCGGAAACAGCAGTGTGAAATATTTTTACTTAAGAAAATTTTGTACACTTGATTTTTTTTTTAAATTTAGAAATAATTTTATTTTCAACTAGTGTGATTTCAGGGGCCGTCTTGTTCTTCAAAATAAATGCAAAATCCTCNTATATATACATATACATATATAATTCCATTAAAAGGTGGTTTCTGAGAATTAAATAAAATAATTATTGACAAAAAGTTTCGATTCCCGTTACAACTTTCTTTTGTATGTTTAACGTCCTTAACCACATTTTAAACCAGAGTGCGAATCTAAAACTTTTTGTTTAATTGGATCAAAGAATTTTTTGATAGACTTCAATAACCATAAACTTCGAAAAAAAATTATATTTGCTTGAAGTTTTGTTATTAATGATTACATTAGATATCAAGATTTAAATATTTAAAAATTTTAAAACCTAAAAAATTCGAATTTAAGTTTTCCTATTTTTGAGGAGAAGAGATAAATCCAAAGAAGGCAACAAATCTCATAATGATTTTCGTTATAAATAATGCGATATAGAACTTATTATTAAGGCTGCTTCATGTTACTCCTCGCTATCACCCTTTCACATCAAGCTCTTTGAGAAATCAGATGTTTCAATCGTACACAACCTTCAAAAACCGAATGTTTTTCTAAGTATTTCATCTTTGTCCTTCATATATCATCGATATCAAATAACTTATTTTCACCGAGAAAGTGTTCAACTGGGAAGCGAATATATTCCAATAAAGGAATTTAACTTATAAACTCAGCAAATAAATTCAATAAAGCTCAGTTTTTTGTGTGGACAGGCATTGCATGATTAATACCAAATTTTTCACTCTCGTGTTTAAGAGCTGTAGCATCTTTATGTGAAATATTTATCGATAAGCATAGTTGAACATTAAAAAATAATTGCGAATTCATTTTTTAAGCTTATACCATAAATTTTTTTAATCTTAAAAATAAAACAATCTTTTTTTTTAAAGAATTAAACTGGGAAAGCTATAGCTTAGGTTTTATGTATTTACGTCCAATTGCACTTTAACAAAAAAATTGAATGAAAAAAATTCGTGCATCTAAGGCAGAGTTTCCCAAAGTGTGGTACGCGTACCCCCAGGGGTACGGGAGCAGTTTAGCGGGGATACGCGTTCCTATGCAAAATATCTTGCGACAAACGAAAATTTCAGAAATTTATATCTAAAAACAAAGCTAGCCATGAAAATTTACGATTAAGTATGTTCCTATTGGCTATTTTTTGCTGAGTTAACAGTTAATAATTAGTGGAGTCAACAGCCAGTTGTGATTTTTAACTTTTGTGCAATTTTTTATACTAAAAAATACATTCATTTTTTATTAGTGGTACGCAGCGTTACGAAAAATTTAGAAAGGGTACGCAAAAGTCATAAGTTTGGGAAACACTGATCTAAGGTAACACGTGATAAGCAGAAGCATTTTCTTTTTTTTCTTCTTCTTTTCGCACTACGTATTTTCATTATGCACGTGCAATCATTTTCAATAAAGAAAATTTAATATGAAAATAACTTGCATTATATCAATTAAATAAGTTGTACAAATTCGAAATGTTACTCTAACAATAATTTAACGTAAACTAACCTAAGAACAAAATCTGTGCCCATAGAATTTGATATCGAGCTGACAAAGTTTTATAATAATATAAGTAACAATAATTGAAAACAGCAATAAATCAAACAAAGGACAAAATAATGTAAAATTTCCTTATTATGTTTCGCCTAATAACCTACATATATTACGGAACAAAGCAGTATTTTATTTTAAAATACTATTTTTGTCTATATTTAATGCTAATTTTAAATGTAGTGCAAGCAGCTTTTCCCAGAAATAAAGACAATCAAGTTTCACTTTTAACACATTCTTTTTTATTGCAGCATTAAATATTTCAAAATAGTATAAAAAATCGTAATATAGTAAAATAGTGTTCAATAATAAAATAGTATTCAAATCAAAATAGTATAAAAAATCGTAATATCGTAAAACAGTGTTCAATAATAAAATAGTATTCAAATTAAAATAGTATAAAAAATCGTAAAAAATAAAGAACATTTTGTCAATGAAATCAAATTTCGCGAATAAATAGCAAACGAAAGAAGTAAACCAATTACCAAGAAACCTTTTTAAACATTTATCAAAGCCTGGTAACTTAAAAAAGAAACAATAAAAAAAACAATAAAAAAAGAAGATTTAGAAAAATTACTTTAAATTCTGTTAGCCCAAAAAGAAACAGGACGTAGAGGAGTAAAAAGTTGTAAAAAGTAGTAAAAAATCTAACTATGCAGTATTAATTTACAAGATTACAATGTATTAAAAAATTGTGTTTTGATAAAAAATGGAATCTATAGCCTTAAGCGATAAGAAAATATTAGAATTTAGACAGATTTGTTGGTTACATGTATATGAATATTGAAAACAGAGACAACTAAAATGCTTTTGTTGATGTACCACATAAAATTAAGAATTCATGATAGTAATGAGCACAGAATAACTTATTTATCCTAACCAAATTAGAAATTTAACTCAATAAAGTATTTTTAAAAGCTAATTCAAGTTCAATTCTTAGCGTATTACTAATAAAACCTTATTACCTATTTTTAAACTTATAGGGTATTTCTAATAAAACCTTATAAAATAAACCAGTGATTCGAAGTTAGAATTTTGCAAATTTGTAGTTTTAAGCAAAGAATAATAAAATTTTGGAATCACCATCGCTGTATTCCCGTTTAAAATCTTTACAGAGTTGATCCCGTTTATAATCTTTAGATTCCTTACTTAGACGCTACCGAATCCCCCTTTCCCAGTTAGCGCGACTAAAGGTAACTGAGGGGTGTTGAGAATTTTTAGAGGGTCGTAATAAACTATAGACGAATTTAGTGTTGAGCACACATTAAAATTAATATATGTTTTGATTTTATATTGATGAAATATGAACATTTTAAATTTAGCATAAATTTATTATTAAAGCAGTTTTCTTAGTACTATAACGTCTCCCCTTTTAATACACTACCCAATAGATATATTGGCCGTGATAGTCTGACAGGCAGGGTGTCGAATTCGCGTTCGTCAGAACGAGCGTTTGATCCCAGCCACCTGCAGACTCTGTGTAATAAATGGTAACTGATGCACCTAAAATATGTCGGGTCACAAAGTCCTTCATGTTCCCATAACAAATTACATCTCTGGGGTACTGAATAGGAGATTGATCGTTCTCTGATTCATGTTAAAATTATGATGTGTGAATGAATGAATGAATAGGTCCGCCTTATAAGCGGATTGGATGTATGGATGTGACAGAAGTCGAATTCTCGGTCATAGATGGCGCCCCTGGAAAACAAGAACTATCGTCCTCATTGCCTTAATGGCCTACGACAAAAACAACAACAATGGATATATTTCCAATAACATAAAAGCTTAAACGTTGTAATAGTGTATCCTAACAAAAATTTCAAGAGACTTAAAATAAGATAAAAACTTTTATTATTTATTTATTTATTATCTATTTATTTATGATTTATTTATTTAATTATTTATTATTTTTTATAAGGGAGTGTTAAAAATATTCGGAATTGAAAAGTGGATGGTGATCCAAAAAAGAAAGATCTGGAGCTTGTACTTTAACGAATACGTGGTTGCACTAAATATTCAGGAAATAATCATATTATGAAATAACAACACTATCCTGTTTAGAACATTCTAATAGCAAAAGAGAAGTAAATAATTAATCATTCATCTTTGCAATTTTTATAATTATTAATTTATAATTAATCATTATTTTTTATTTATTTACATCATTTCATTACCTTACTTATAAAATATTTCGTCCCTATGTTTGGAGAAGGTACTATTTTGGGGACCGTAAAAAAAAAAAAATTGCTGTCAAAAATTTTTGCTTTTGCTAGACAAAATATTTTTTGCTGTCCCATTTTCGGGACAGATTCTGTGTTTCTATTCCATCGATATCTTTCACCATAATTCAGTTCAGTCTATTTCGAAAAACTAGACATGTTTTATATTTAAATAACATGATTGTTTCTAAAGCTTATTTCCCTTATCATGATTTACCAAATCCATGTTTTAGAATTTATCTGCATGATCCATTTGAATACGTCTTTTTACACAAACTATTCAAATTTTAGTCACGTGCATTGTTTTCTAAATATTTTCTGTTAAAATCAAATGACGTGGAAAAAGCAACAATCATATCAGATCTGAACAAATGAAGACGCCAACGAAATGGTATTCTTTTAAGTATTTAAGATTTCAAAATAGTTGTGTAATAAAATGTAAATAGATGCATGTCAGAAATACAAATGTTCACTGAAAACTTAAGGTTTATTTGTATTTTCTTAAACAATTTACTCGTTTTCAAATTATGCAAGAATGTTTTACTAAACAGAGGGAGAACATAGATTTCAAATAATAGTTAGCGAACGTTTATATATACATAGGTAACATAGGTACATAAGACTTCATAGATACATAAGGGGAATTCATAGATACATAAGGACTTCACTTTACGTACACTTCCATGAGAAACTAGAGAGGTTTTCCCTTCCTTTTTTTCTGCACAGGGGAATCGCTTAATGTAATTTTATTCATAAATAATTTTATTCATATATAATTTTATTGATATATAATTTTATTGATACATAATTTTATTTTTATATAATTTTGCTAGAATATCTAACTTTTTTTGAAAACTTTTAAAACGCACTACGTTGTGCGTTTTTTTATAATAAAAAAAGATATGGCACCAGATGGCGCTGACAGTATAAACCTAAATTTACTTCCATATAATTAACAGGGTCTACCAGCTAAATATTTATTATTTATTTGTTTTATTACTTTTTACAATAAAACCATTTTCTGTTTTAATTTTTGCTGTAGAATATTCTATTTGTTTCGCTGTTTCTGCCCATGATGTTTTTCAGGTTATCAATAATTCAGAAAAAACAAAGTACGTATCTCCGAAAAATGATAAAATGCGCTTTGGAGCTAACCCTTATGGAAATTAAAATCTCTTAAAATTTCATTAGCATAAATTCGTGTTTTAAAAAACTGAGATTACAATTCATTAATTGTTGGATAAAGTCGCAATTTATATAAATTTAAATATTTCTGATTTAAGTGGCCTTTTATAAAAGTACAGATAATGGTGCGAAATAATGTGAAAATTTTTAGAATCTTAAGTATTCTACAATACCCTGCCAAATAGGCAATTTACAGTAACTTCAGCATTTTATTGCTGCTAGATAAAATTAGCAATTCATAAACCTTAAGAATTATGTAAATTTCGAACAACGTGAAAATCACATTCTTCATTATTTAATAATATAATAAGGAATTAATGAACACCTTCTGTTGATAAATGGTATGGCATATCAAGTTTAATTTTGATAAGTTTACATGAAACTTCAGTATTAATTACTGCCCTTTATTCTAAATTTTGAAATTAAATATTCATTTCTAACACATCTTTCTACATATGTGATTATTAATTAATTTTTGAAAATTATTCTAAAATGGTTCTTTAAAAAATCTGTGTAAATTTTACTAAATCCATAAATAAAATTGTTGCTATGATTAATTTTAGAATTTATTTTTTAAAAAATTAATCAAAATGAATGGTATATATATTCGTACTTTTAAATTGAGATAGATTTTGATTGGAAATTTTAATTAAGATGAAGTTAAAACTTAATTGGGAATAGAAATGTAATCTTAATTATCTTTACAGGAGATTGAAAAATTTGGCTACTTTTTTTACTTCGTAAGAATTCTGAATACTCATATAGAAACAAGTTATTGTTTTTTCAATTCATTAAAACAAAATATTTTAGATAAATTTAACAAATAATGCTAATAGATTGCTAATATAAGTTTTCTGAAAATATTTTTTCAAATTTGAAAATTTTATTTAACTTTTTAAAGTTTCATCTACAACAAATCTTCTTATCAAAAATATCTTGCAAACATCATAAAATATTTTAACCTAGTACACTGCTAATTTAAAAAATATATGAAAAGAAGGTTTGTTATCAATTTATTAAACAATTATTCAAAAGTTGCTTTTACAGAATTATACATTAAATAAAGCTAATTTATTGTATAAACTTACCAAATGGATAATTTTTATGCTTTTCTACTTCTATAATTATCACAGCCATTATACTTAAGATATATTCCCAGAAAAAACTTCAAATTTAATTAAAAATCCATCAATTATTCGTTGAAAACACTGTTCGAAATAGATATTAGAAATTTTTGTAATGATATTATGCATTTTTCCCGCTTTAGTTTATTAAAAAGAACACCAATTTTTAAAAATGTATTAAACCACTAATTAAATTGCAAGCGATATTTAAAAGCAAAAGTCTAGAAATGAATAATAACTGACAAACAATAAAAATAACTTCTTTTTATTTCGCTATTTAGAGTAATAATATTTTATTGTTATTTTCCTAGTTAAAATAAATTCAAATTGCCTCTTTTATTGAGATTGTTTAACAATGTGCTTCCTCTTTTATATTTTGAACCTCAACTTAATAAACAATAAACATTTATTTGCGTGCATATTAATCTTATTACTTCAGATAATACTCTTTAAGAATACAGTGTTATTTCAACTATTTCAACTAAACTAACCATTAACTGAGAAATGTATTCTTAAGTAGATGTCAAGGCTTGGCTTTTTACCCTTTAGAAATATTTGTAAATAAAATTACATGTATTATTTGAAATAATTTTAAAAAAGGGAAAGAAAAAAAATTGTCACTGATATTCATTAATACTGAATAGCATTATACCATAATATTCTTATACATAATTACGTAATATTCATTAATACTGAGTAAACAAGCTAAAGAGCTATTGGAAGTGTTTCTAAAATTAATCAGCTGAGATCCGTCCGATCACCTAAACTTACAAGTTTTTTCCGTTACTGTCCATTATTCGCGATCGCAACGCTCGAGTACGCCGTCTAGCGGGAGCCTGTAAATATCGGACATTAATTTATCACGTTTTCATTTAGTTCCATCAAAGTCATTGACTGAATCAGACGCCATTTTTTAGCAGCAAATAAGAAACAAAATTTCCCTAAGGAAAAGGCCGAAGAACTTGAAAAAAATCTCCAGAATATTAGTAAATCTTTCAGGAACAGAACACGCCAAACATTTGAAGAAAAATTCCTCAATAATTTTTAATTTCTATTATCAACAAACTTGCAACTGATGACTTCCGATTTCGGATACTGTTACAGATGTGTGTATTAAGGTAAAATGCATTTCTT
>NC_092207.1:65853918-65856573 GCF_043381705.1 Parasteatoda tepidariorum
GAATGTAAAGTTTAAATGGGCCTTTCATGTTATATCATTAAATTTAGTAATACTATTTCTCGGGCATTAGGTTTTAACTCTTATAAGAATATACATATTTTTTTCTGTTAATGTACAAATATTTTTCCGATGTGTTTTGGATATTCCTTCTCTAATAAAAAGAGATACCATTTTGTTTTCGGTTGTACAAGAAAGAAGATCAAGCATTTTTCTTTTTTAAATTTAATAAGCCACATTAAAGAAGGAACGTTGCAATGCTACACGCTACATAACGACGTCTCCAGAGTAACTGAATGACTGTTCATATAGAAATCGCAGGTATGCGTCTCATACAACAACGCCCCCTATAGTTCGTTGCGATCGCGAATTCCTAGTCTCGGTCCAAATTCTTTCATTAAAAAGTAAAAAATCGTTTGACATTTAACTTTTCGAAAGATCCAGCTCAGAGTTTTCTCATGACGTCATTATTCGTCATTTCATAATAATTCTTTTGTCAATAATATTTTAAGAATTCTATCAGAAAAACGAACTACTATTAAAAAAAATGCAAAATCCTAAACAATAAAAAAATATAATTCAATAATTTTTTAAAACTAAGGGAACATTCTTACTGAATCTGGTTAGATCACTCTGCTTAAAATGCACCAAATTCTCAATTTGTAAACTTATGTTGGCCGAAATGGTCCAATGGATTTAAGTCAGGAGGGTTTGATCCTCAAAGCAGCTAATACACCATATACATGCGATGCAATTACGAGTAAAACTTGCGGAATCGAACATCTTCTGGTCTGTCGCTCAGCAGTACCATGGGTACAGGGATCTAGAGAAAATTTCCTTCTTATTCAGATGTATGTCTGAATCTTGGCATACTATTGGTATACCTGGTATACTATTTATTCTGGTGCCAAGGTCTGAATAATAGAAGTGTTCTCACGAATGAGTGGTGCTGCCATCTTAATTCACACTTTCACCCTAGTGATGTTCTCTGTTCAAACGAAAGGTGATCATTCCAGATTATTCGCAAGACCAATAGCCAGTGATCTTGGTTTATTCAAGTGTCACTAAAAACAACGAAGACAATAACTTACGAAAATTTTTATTTTAATGAAAAATTTACAGTAAAAATTACTGTCGATGCAGCATAAGAAAATATTTTTATTAAAAGGGAAAGTTTGTTCTCAAACCATTTTAATTCAACGCAAAATCCTTTGTTTTTAAAAAAATAAGAGGGATGGAATATCTCCACTCTTCTCTTAAGGATAAAATTGGTTACACTTTTTTGACCGTTTCGAACGGTATCATCAGAACATCTTGTAGCAAGCTCCAAGAACTCTACGTCAGAAAACCGACCCAATAAAAGCGAACTGTCACGAAACATTTTAAAAGATATCATTTTAAACTTACTTAAAGAATGAATTTCATTCTGAAACTTACTTTAATAAAAGCAAATTGCATTTAGATGAATTTAATTCATAACTAAGCTCATTATTTCCAATGTGAATAGAGAAATGAGCCTACTATTCAATTGTAGAGATAATTGTTCTGTTATTCTTTTTATGTAAGAAGATCTGAAAGTTTTTTACCCCAAAAGAATAAAAGAGAGCAGCTTATCTCATCAAGGTAAGGAGTTATGTATCAGTTTTAAATTTTTTAACTCTAAATGACATTTATTTCTCTGATTCAGTTAAAACGCAATATTTTCCAGTACCCTAAAACTTTTGAAATCTAAATTTTCCATGAACAAAGAAATTTTACTGAAAATTTATAGAGCGAAAAAATATTTCGAAGTATTAATATTTGATGAACATTTATGACAAAAGTAAAATTTTAAATTATTCGTCGAAAATTAATTATGCAAAATTCATTTTATTATTCAGTGACTTTTATTCATTTTTGTAATTCCAACTTTCAGATTCTTTAATTTCTATTAATACCACATAGATTTTTTTAACTGTTTTTAAAACAATATATTATTTTACGGTACATTGGAAATATTTCCAACTTGAAAACGAGAACTTTATTTAATTTTTTAAAATTATGTTATAAAATATTAGTAGTTATAAGACTTTGTATAACAATGACTATTTTAATCAATTTTATTGTCTTTTTGGGTTTAAAAAAAATAGAATTCCGTCGGAAGATGGCAGCACAAAAAGTATAAAGCTTATATTTAAAAAAAAATCGCAAAGAAGCTTAAACATACTTTAAAACTTATAAAATTGTGTAGATATCAGATGTTATGGAGCTTTACGATGCTCTGGTGCATAGAAATAGAATGAAAATCAGTAACTAGCTCTTAATAGTTGATTGAAAATACAATGACTGAGTTAAATCTCAGTTTATCTGAATGGAATCAGAAATAGGGGATTATGAATATAGTCAAGACATGAGATGACGTAATTGGCGAAACCTTTTTGCTGGATACGTGGGTACGGTGTTTAATTTGATATTTATAATAAATCAAATTGGGCATTTTGAGAAATGCATTCTTTTATTCTAACATATTTATACTTTTTCACAGTTCAAAAAAACACATAAATCTATATAAGGTATTTTTTAAACATTGATGTTCTAAATTTTTTTAAAATTAAGTTTGTAAATTGGATCTTTTTGATGTTTCTTCAGAATAAAAATGTGCGTATATATATATATATA
>NC_092207.1:65858119-65894125 GCF_043381705.1 Parasteatoda tepidariorum
AACGGCTAAATGTTTCGGTTGCATGGTTATAATAATTCACATAAATTTGTTGGCGACTCGTGATCGCCAAGGTGTTCTTTTTAACCCATGTGGACATGCTAGTTGGCTTTGTTTTTGGCTATGATATATTATGATAAATCGCCAAATTTTGGATCTCCTACCCATACTCTTTCTCTGTCCGTTGAGAATAAATATATTCACTTTGAATTTCTAAATTGGAAAGGCTGGGACCCCTTCGGGGGACTCCCAGTCTTAATTTTCTAACGGTCAGAAATGTTGTTCTGCCTTTTTTTGATCTCTCAATAGAGAGTATTATTAATTTCATCCCTTTAAGGGATTTCTTATTTTATTGATGAAGTGGCCACTATAGAAATCTTAAGTTATGATTAATAAAACCTAAATTTACATTCAATGATTTGCACATTATTTCCTGGAAACTCAACGTTATTGTTTTTATTCATTCAATATTGGCCAAAATGAACATTCATACATTCCACTATCAACGATACGGTTAATGAAGGAAGCAGCAAAAGCTTTTCATCATTACAAAAGATCATATATTTTTGTTTTATTTACCAGAATTATGGCTTTTTTTTTGCCAGAAATGCCATTACCATAAAGAACGGTATTTTTACAAGAATTTTTTTTTCCGTAAAGAATGAGTTGTAATCACCTTTCTTAATGCAATCCCCTGTATTTCGTATTTTTCACGTGTATTTCGTATGAAATACGTGAGTAAAATACTGTTTGAAAATATACATTTTAGCTGCCGAAAATTAATTATTTGTTAGAGAAGAAAAGATTTCAAAATCTAAAGAATCATCATGGAGATAGCTAAACTCCGTGTCAGATAAAGTTTTTTTATTTGTTAGAGAAAGAGTGTTAACTGCTTAGTTTCTTATTAATTAATTCGAATTCGGGAAATTTTTTAGTGCCTTCAATTTAAGGGTTACGGGCAATATAGTAATAATTATCCAAAGGGATATTTTTGCATCGAATTGTTCATTCGTATTGTTTCCTTAAATGTATTGTTTAAATTTCTAGAATCTATACAAAATAACAAGATAACAGAATAGTACACGCCATCTATCTTATTGCTTTCATAGGAATTGTGATATTTTAACCAAAAACTCTTTTCTAAAGAACTTTAAAATGTAGCTTATCTCTGCAATACCCTAAACCCTTGAATTACAGGAATTCCCGTTTTCCTTGAATATTATAATAATTGTATAATTCAAATTTTTATAAGGTTTCCTAAGCAACTTTTTGAACGAAAACAAGCAAAACATTTTTTAGTAATTCCTAGTTAATTTCACATTGATTTATATTATAATTTTTATTAATTCATTCGCTCAAAACCTTAAATCTCGATTTCTTAAAATTAAGTTTAGCATTAATTAATCTAATGCTAATTGAAAAGCTTACATCCAATTCATACATTTTCAATAGGTACATAAACTCAAGCAAATACTAGGAGAAAGACTTTCGACCTATCCCACCCAAACAAGAAGGCGGAAACTTTGTGCAAACACTAAAGAAAATTAACAAAAGCACCGACCCTCATGACTCAATTATTGGTTTTCAACAAACGGTAGTTAAAATGAAGACGTAATAAAACAAACAGAACTTAAATTAAAATAAGCTAAACAGTTGTTAATCCCTCGAGTTGGAACGCTGGGAAGAAATTAATCGGAGGCGGAAAAGCAAAAACGTTTTCCAAGCTATATTTACTCAAACATTCGCGAATTCTCCAAGCTGATTGTTCGGGTTTACCCGGCATGCATTGTTGCTTCGAGGAACATCGATACAATGGTATTAGGCTTAGGAACAATACATTTTGATCAATTGATGCAATATATTAAAGGGTCTTGCAGGTAGATCTTGGTGCTTGTGCCATGGTTTCAAATGGCCATGGGCTGTTATAGTCTGAAAAGGGTTTTGGGAAATCATCTTAATCATTTCCTCAAACTCTGTTATGGACCATTTGTCCGGAATCGGAAACTAATTTACAAACTTCTCTTAGAACAATCTGAGGATAATTCAATTTGAGGTTAGCACGCGATTAAAATTTTCAAGCGGGGAAGGACAATAGAGCTAACATTTTCTACTAGGTTGTTCAGTTTGAATTAATCAGTTTTTGCTGTATTCTACATTTCCCGTACCAATCAGTATTAAAATACTAATACATCAAATTGTATTATATCGAATTTTAAAATAAGATCAACTGATATATTTTACATTAGAGAAAAGTAAAAATTTTCTCACTCTTCATTTCAATAGTGTTTGGAATAATTTAAACGTACGTAATTTTGAAATCTTAAGGTTTTTAATGAAATAAACTTCAACAGTTTAGCATCTCTAGTTAATTTAGGACTAAAAGAACACAACCAATATACTTGGTGTAATTTTTAATAATTGTTTTTAAATTAAAAACTGGTGTATACATATTTTTAGGAAGAAACGATTTTAAAATCCTTGTCAAAATGAAAACAAAATATTATCCATGTTCAGACTTGAAAATGAATATTTAACTGAGAAAGAACTTATAGAGAAATCGAAATTCGTCAAAACAATTGCGAGAGAGGCACGAGTGAAATTCGAAGCCAGTTTGACTGCTTGATGAAATGTGGAGATATTTCTAATATTCCCTCTTCAACTTTTCTCTGTTTTAAATTATGATAAATATACTCTGTGCTAAATGGGAATAATGCAAAACAACAAGAATAAAGCGCAAATAAAGAAACAAAATGGACATATTATAGTTTTGGTTCGATAAACAATAACATTCGTCAGCGTCCATTTACATTTTGAGTCACAACATTAAGGATGGTTCTTGTTTATAGTATCAAGACTATAGAATGCCCATTTTAACTTTTATATGTGTGCATTATTCTCATTCTTTTGATTTACTTCTCCCTGTTTCCTCCAGGAATCAAGTAGGTTTTCGTGTTTAAAGTGCCTTTTCTCCCAATTGTGATTCTTAAGATTTTGATAGCGTTTTTGTTTTTTCCTAAATTTAATAAAATATATATATATATATATATATATATATANTATATATGTTATATGCCAAATATATCATTTACAGAAAATAAAGTATATATCAAAATAAAACATCTCTGATACAAAATTGCGAAAATTTCAATAAATTTTAAAATATTTGTAAAGGCATGATTAAACTGTGATAAAGTATTTTTACTCGAGGACATTTTAATTGAAAATAGGATTTCAAATCTAATAAAAATAAATTTAATGAATTCTTTGCATAGACGCATTAAAAGTTCAATTTCATTCGAGCAAACTAATTTTTACATCTTATAAATGTATTCTTCTTCTTATCTTTCGAAATATAGATGAAATTTATAGCTAGCATGCATATTTTATCATCATATTTAAAATTAATATTACCGAAAAAAGAATTTAATGCTTCGTAGTCATGGAATTCTAAATATTCTATGATTTGCAAAAGACATATATTCACTAAAAGTAAATTTTTAAAATACAGTAAACCATCAAATATTTATGTACGATAAATATACATCGTGCGTTATGCCTTTTCTGAGTTTTTAAATTCTTTCCGTTTTTCGTTCAAATCTACTTATTGGTTGAATACATTAGAAAAATGATTTTAATTACAATTATGAATGAAAATATATTAAAATTTTAATTTTAAATGAAAAAAATCATAGCGAATGATTGTTCATTTAAGCAAATCAAACATTCATATTACGTTACTTTCAATTTGAAATACTACAAAAGAACTATGTTCCATGTCATTCTACAAAATCTCTTTTAAAAGTAAAATACTGTTTTTGCAGATTATAAATGAATCATTTCAATTCCGATAGAATTCTTTTAAAAAAAATTTAAATTCTTTATTAAAGTAATATTGTTTCATAAATCATCAAACGAATTAATTGCTAAAGTAGTTGCTAATAATCAATTATTTAATTAATAAGACGAGAGTAATTTGCTCCGCCCTAATGAGAGGTGGCAATATCGTTTGATCTAAGTTCTCGCATTTCTCTCGCTTGGCAGTTCTTTTCTTAAAAATTTTTAACAAAATGCTGCATTTTCAGATTGATCAAACGATACCGCCATTTCGAACTTTAAAATTCGATACCATACTTTATTTAAACATTTCTCCCCATGTGCTCTTTTGTCTCCGTTTAGAGCAAAAGCGGATAAAAGTGAAAGCATTTAATGAAAATTCGTGGCTACGCAACAATAGGAAATGAATGCAAATGAGGGGAGTGATTTGGCTCAAAGTGGACTTCGAAAGTAATGCAGGTACTTTAGCAAAGGTGATTTAAAAGTTGAATGCCATCTTGTACAATGTAAAATAAATGGCATTATTGGGAAAACTCTCTAATTTTTAGTTGGTGAAACTTTCGAACCAAACTTGAAACTGCCCTTTCAGCTATACCCTTAAGGCAAGGCTGTTAAAATTAAAATATTGTATCTACATTTTTAAGCAGTAATTAAATAAAATTGTTTTTTTGAGAATTGCAGTCTGGAAAAATTCTTCATGATTAAAATATAAATTTTACTTCTATTTAAAACTATTTTTAAACGATTAAGAGAGAAGAAAAATTTATAAGTAAATAAAATATACGTCCTGGTAGTTTTTCTTTTCTGTTTTTTCCAATTTTATCATTTTTTCACAATATTTCAATAAATTTTAGAACCTTCAGTAAGCCATTCCATCACAATTCAGTCTGTTGCTTCTGAAGTGGGCCAGGTTAGCATCATAGATTTTTGAGAAAAATGAGCTCCATCTTGAACTTAAAAACTCATCTCTCGAATTTTTATAGTCTTATCTAATTTTTAACAGTTAAGAGCGAAATAGTATTAGATAAATAAATTTTGCGATTTCAAATTTTTTTTCCCTGCAATTTTTGATTAAATCTAAGAAACTTTATTGAGCAATTCCATCTTGATTCATTCAGTTACAGCTGAAAAAAAGCTAGGTGGCCATGATCGAGCTTCAAAAAAATTGAAACAAATACATCTCCCAAATTTTCCAAACAGATTCAACACAAAAAATAAATACAAATGAAATTAATTAGTTTAAAGCAATTTAAAACTTTATCACTTTTTTTTACTTAAATATTCATATTACCGAAAAAGTGAAGCATTTTTAATTTACTACATTTAAAACTATTTAACTTGCAAATATTTCTTAATGACAGATTAAAATTTTAACTTAGCAGAGTTCTAATTAATATAAATACAATTTTAATAAGAAGAACAGTGCAAATTTTTATCTTGAAAAAATTAGGTTTCGAGAAATTTAAACTTATTTTCTCCATAAACAATTATTCTCTTTATAGTAGTTTTGGCGAATATTTCATTTTTAAATATAGCGTTTAGTATAATTCGTCTTAAGCTTCTACGAAAATTGAAAACAGTTTTTTTCATCTAACCATATCATCTTTGTTCAATATATATTGTTCTTTTTAGGATTAAACAAAAAAAAATCCTACTTAAGAAAATTTTTTTATTTCGAACAAACTGTTTGCAATCAGTGATTTGCATTCATGTTTTCAATTTCTCAAATAATATAGTAAAACCTCAGTTATTAAAATAGTGAAAAATTGTGACTAATGTTATTTAAAAGGCAATTAAAGGGATTTTGTATATAAAAAAAATTTAGAAAGATCCTTTTTTATACTAGATATGTATATTCGTTTAAAAATGTTACGAAACATAATTTGCAAAAAAGAATAATAAATAAATTAGAGTAAACAAAACAAATAAACAATGCTCTATTATTCCAAGTCTGTTACGTACTTACTAAACAAATAATATTTAAGTCTAATTTCAGATTTTTTTCCCTTTTTTTTAAAAAAAAATAGCCTTTTTTAAATAGAACTGTTACCGTGAATGGCCGAAATCAAAAGAATGTCGCCTTTCACTGTTGAATGTCAACAATCACAAAATTGCTTTGGTGAATGTCCGAAATATTTGTTACATCCGATTTGATATTAATTTATTCGTTGATATTATAATAATTATTCGATATTAATATCTGCTGAGGATAAGGAAAAACATCAGTGTTCGGAGTACCGGATAAATGTATGCCGGGCAGTGTCACTGAACCTTAAAAAAACATTAATGTAGGGCATACCGGACAAATGTATATCGGGCAGTGGCTCTGAGCTAGACCTAGTATATATTTCGGAAATTTGCCAAAGCGACTATGTGATTGTCGACATTCACCAGTGGAAGTCAACAACCACCAATTTCGGTCATTCACAGTAACAGAATCATTCAAAAATGGCCTATTTTCCCCCCTCTAGAATTAAAAGATAAATTCCATAAAAAGCAATCTAAAATTATAAATGTGGGGGTAAAATTCATTTCCGGAAAATTTGTGCTCAGCTGATTCCACATTAACTGAAAGAAGAACCAAAGAATGATAGAATGGCTGCATGTTTGCGTTATTTGGTCAAGTATTTAGTTAAGATATTTGACTGAGGTTTATTTCAACATTCTCCGTCCTGCCCAGATCTTTTCCCTTATGACTTTTTTCAGGTTGCATTTTTAGCAACCTGAAAAAAGCTATTCGTGGACATTGGTTTTATAACGACTATGAATTGCAGAAAAAATTAATCTAATGATACCTTTTGAATAAATTGAATTCCATGGTTACTTTGTATCACACGTTCGATCATAAAAAAGAAAGAAAGAGAAACAAAAGAAGCCTACACTTTTGAGAATCGCATATTAATATTTCGTAATAATAAAAGGGCTATTGAAACCTGTTAATACAGAACCGTTTTAACTGATTTACAACTCTAAATGTGTAATTTCTGAGAGAAATAATCTGAATAAATTTTTTAATCTCATATGTTGAAGAACTTTAGTTCTTCAACATATGAGATTAAAAATTAAAATTTAATTAAATAATTAATTTAATTAATTTTATTAAAATTTAAAAATATTTTCAAATTTTTTTAGCATATGAAATTACATAAATAGGAAACAGATAAGTTATTTTTCTCCCTTAAAATTTTTTTAGTATGTTTTAACATTTTCAGATGTATAAAACTATATTTAAAAAAAATATCGAACCAATTTACATTAATGTTTGAAAGTATTATACACAAAAAAAACAACTAGATGGCGCCATCAATATAAAATAAGATTTTTTTTCTCACAAACTTCCGTTATTTCTTTTCAATTTCTCACTAATTGATAAAATAGTTTCATTTTATTTAATTATTTAAATTTTTTTTAACTTTCTCTAAAAGTAGCTGACGGATTTTTCTGTGTAAAGAGATTCACTTATTTAAATAGCTACCATCTATATTATTTATTTGTTTATTTAATTATTTTTTGAGGATTACCACCATTTAAAATAAAAAGTAAAATAAATAAATAAAAAAAAGATGGTTTCTAGTTTGAACTTCCGAAATCATGGATTCTAAAATAGTTTCAAGTATTTAAATTCAAATTATTGATTTTATTGCAACATCACAGTCTTCTAAGCGACACCAATTTCTTAACATATGCCAGCAGGGCCGTTTTATCCATTAGGCACTGTAGGCAACTGCCTAGGGGCCCCGCCACGTTCAGGGGCCCTGTGCTACAGAGAAAAAAATTGACAATGTTTCTTAAACAGTAAAAATTTAATTCGAAATTTCAATGACGATTGTCTTGCTCTGTACATTACATCGACGCTCCTTTAGTACATTTCTGAACGCATTCCAAATTAGATATTAATATTATGATAGTTAGTTCATATATAACGCAGTAATATAATCGCAAGCAATTTTATCGCGGTAATTTTAACGCCGACTAATCAGATGACTATACAGCAAGAGCAGCTTTTTTAACACAACACGCTTGAAAAACGCGCAAAATTCTACGTTGTGAATGCACACTTACTGTTCTGGTACCTACCATAGGTATGTATATTCTATGGCCAAGCTACCAAAGAGTATGTAAAAATAAGGTTGGCAGTACTGGTTCGTTCGTCGCATGACTGGGGAATTCCCCGATCCGCTAAATACATACGTTGTATTGTGTCATAGACAACATTTTTGAAACATTTTTAATGTAATCGTTGAATTTTCACTTCGTGCAATTGAATTTTCACTTCGGCTGAACGTTTCCTTAAATTTCTTCTCATACAGAACCACAAAGGGGAAGAACTAGCCACCGAGAATTGAAATTAATTAAAAACTGTCTTCGTTCAACTATGTCTCAAAACCGTTTAAATTCATTGGCCATAATGGCAATTGAAAATGATGTATTGGAAAAGGTTAACTTTCAGGATGTCTTGAACGATTTTGTAACAAAAAAAGTTAGAAGAGTTAATATTTAAGCTTATTGTATGATTTTTTTAAAATGCATATATTAATTACTTATATTCTTTTCGGTTGATTCAATATTTTTATTGAATAATGTGATAATATACTATATATAATATACTGTGATATATAATAATTAGGAAGTTAGAAGACGGTAGGGGAGGGGGCCCGAGACGAGCATTGCCTAGGGGCCGCGACATGCATAAGCCGGCCCTGTATGCCAGATTAACGTTAAAATATAAAAAGAAATTTTTGAATATTCGAAACTATTCAGAAGTATAATAGCGAAGTAGCAGCGCCGGATTCCCCATTAGGCCATGGCCTAGGGCCCCCAATGATTAGGGACTCCTTTAAAAAGGATTTTTTGATAATAAATTTTAAAAAGTTAAGGAAAAAAAAAATTTTTTTTTTTAAATCAATTTTAAATATATATTCAAATTTTTTCAAAATGTTATGATTATTTTTTTTGTTCTAATTTAACAAAATAAATCAAAATTATTATTTTTTCTTTTTAAATATGCTTTCTTAAATGAAAAGATATGTAAATACTTCTATAATTGAATAAATTAAAAATATAAGCGAAAAATAACTTAATCGAAGGGCCCCAAAAATTTGAGTGGCCTAGGGCCCAGAGTACGCTTTATCCGGCCCTGCGAACTAGCAATGGACAGTTAAAAATGAATATTGAAAAACCAAATCATTATATCAGATTAGGTAGAATAATTCAGCTTTTAAAAATATATTCGAATGACACAATAGGGAAATATTGAAATATTTCGATTTACTTATAGCAATTTTAAAATACTTTCTTAATGAAAATAATGTACTATATTTTAGATTTTATTTTAACACATTATCCTATTTCTTCCTCTTTTGAGCATATAAACAGTAGTAATATAATGATTTTTTTTATTGATTTTTTTTATGATCGTCGTAGGGCAGAAGGGAATAATGATTAATGTCCCCTACAATAATTAGAAATTTCTAAAAATTTCGTAATTGAAAAATCATCACCGATTTAAATTTATTTAATTTAAAAACAAGTTAATAAATTAATAATAATAAATCATTTCGCATAAAAATTTGGCAGAGTGAAGAAACGTAAATCCTTTTGATTTTTTAAATGACATTTAACGGACTGAAGTACTATTTCAAACTTATCCCCCTCTCGAAAAAAAAAATTGTCGACATTCACCAGTGGAAGNAAAAAAAAAAAAAAAAAAAAAAAAAAAAAAAAAAAAAAAAAAAAAAAAAAAAAATCAGTCTTGCTCCTAAATAACCAACACACACACACACAATAAGTGGAACCATTACTACGATTGGTTTTAAGACGATTACTACAA
Source organism: Parasteatoda tepidariorum (assembly GCF_043381705.1). Lineage (NCBI taxonomy): Eukaryota > Metazoa > Arthropoda > Arachnida > Araneae > Theridiidae > Parasteatoda > Parasteatoda tepidariorum. Next base: position 65,867,781 of record NC_092207.1, read on the forward strand.
CTGAATATTGGAAAACAAATTTGTGCATTAAGCACTGAAACATGTGAACTGTGTGTTTAAATAAAACACATTAGACAAATATTTTAAAGTACAATTAACCAAATGCAGTTGCAATGAATATTATAACTTGGTGTAATGCAATAAATGCACCCTGATCATCTAATGTAAATACATTTTCTTTAAATATAATATATATTTTTCAATTGAACCCTAAAATTTAAAGCTTGCTTTGCTTCAATTTATATTTAAATATTTCTTAAATTGTAAGTTTCCGATAATTCGAGGTAGACTCCGTCCCATCCACCTCGAATTATCGAATTAATTGACAAATACAGTATATTTGTTGCGTTTATTTAAGGTTCTAATGGTCATTAAAAAAAGAGAGAGATCTTTTTCAAGATTAAAGCAATTCCTACTTCGAGCTACTCCGTCATTTTATTTCGCTGAAACAACATCTGTTCTTCAAACTTCAGGTTTATAAGCCGTCCATATACGTTATTTTTACCAAATGTCTGAACACTGGTTATAATTTTGTAATGTGTGAATATTTTTTTTACAAATTATAATTTTATCAAAAATATATCCACCAATAAAAGTTACGTTTAAAGTTAAATGGCATATACTGTCGTACAATAAGCAACAAAAAACGAAGTAGCCTTTAGCATTAAAGCTCATTCGTAGGTCACAGCCAGAGTAACTTTTCCACAATGTAGACTTTGGCCGAAGTAGCCTCGAAACATAAATTTTGTTTGTGCTCAGTAAAGAATAATTATATTTTTGTCTGATAAAACGCTATAATTGTAACATTACAGATCACATATTACCGTCGTTGAACAGCCGACCCAATTTTAAGAGTTTACGACTACTAATGCTCAACTCCGTAGCCTTGTAATTTTGAACCCAATTCAGAAGACAAGGGAACTCCTAGATGCATTGGGAGAAATTTTGCCTTCGTGGTGAACTGGAGCTAACCCGCATTTGCGTTACATTGAGAGGAAGACCACGAGAAACATCCACGGTTAGCCTGACGTCAAGGGGAATCTAACCCATGATCCGTCTACCACTGAGGATATTTCTCGTCAGCACTGTGGTCGGTGCAAATCAGATGCAGAATTCGTATCGACTGGGATCCGAACCCGGTTCGCCTCATTGGAAGGCGAACGCTCTATCCCATGAGCCATCGCGGCTCATTACAGAACATAGTACTTTTAAAACTCCTTGGATAGCTACTTTTTCATAATTAATAATTTGGTAAAACTAGTCTAGAAAACATAAGGTTTTGGTATTCATATGCATGGGCTTGGTTACGCCTTGTAATTATAAACAAAGGATTTTTTATTTAAACTAAAGCAGAACAACAACTTATTGTGGCATTATTCTATTGCATATTTATTAGTACTATTTTCACACTTACTTTTCTAGTTCCAATTGTACAGTTAAGAATTTTATATCATTAAAGACTGTATTTCCATCTCCCCTACGCAACCACTACACCCACATACAAATTCTCCATATCAGAAGAAATCTTTTATTTAAAATTTCAGTGGTTTTTAAAAATAAAGAACTTCCACTTCCACCAAATACTTTGGTCAGAAAAAAGTGTATATTTTTCTTAATGTTAAGTCAAAATCGATATTCATAATTTAATTGTTCTTTCAATTCTGTTAGATTACTCATTCTATGTGCTTCAATTGCTCATTCAATGTTCTTCAATTGCTCATGCAATGTATTCAATTACTCAATCAATGTTTTTCAATTACTCATTCAAGTTGTTCGATTTTCACTATATCATTATTTTAATAAGAAAAGTTTGGTTTATGTCTGAACATTCCTTATGAACCAAAAAAAGCTCTTGTTTTATTTATTATTATTTAATTCTAATACTGTGATACCTATACCATTTTTATAATATTCGGAGCTTCTAAAATTTGTTTTGAATACTTTAAAACACTTATATATGTTTAATAAAATGACTTGAATCATATAAAATGTGTAGGATAAGAGCAATAAAACAATGAACTTAAATAATTTACTTTTCTTTTATTCACAAAATCAACAGGCAGCATAATGCAAAAGCATAAATGTAACATATATACGGATAATGAAGATTTACAAAAATTTCAATATGTATTATGATATTTCATAAAACCTCAGCCGATGGTGTTAAAATTTTTTTTGCAAAAAATGCTTTAAAATAATAATAATAATACAATAATTTTATCAACAATTTAGAATAAATTTACAGAACAAAAATTAAATATTCATATGTTTGTCATAGTTTGCCTATGACGTAGATTGAAAAGCATCTTATAATATCAATAATATTATTTTATATCAAAGATATTAAACTAGCTATTTGAAGAATATCATACGTCCTAATCAGTTCTAGAAAGTAAAATGCTTTTTTTGTTATTTATCAAAATCTATTCGTTTCCCTTTAAGCGCATTGTCCCAAAAGATATGCAATTTTAACAAGAATCTATAAACTCTCTAAGGAGACGAAAGAATATCTTTCAAGCATTAAAAATTTCAAATATATTTACGTATGTTAATATTTTTAACTGTGTTTTATACACTTCTTATCATTTTAAAACTAAAAATTAGAGAATACGCATTATTTTTCAGAATCCTATAATTACATTTTTCTGGAGCTATTCTTTGCTTATTTATTTTAAATAAGCTAAAAACAGATTAAAACTAATTGAAACGAATTTAAGCAAAAATGCATTTCTTTGACCCTCAACCATGAAATCATTAGGAACACACCGCTTTCAAAATTAATTATCATAATCATATAAATTATCATATTTTATATAAAATTGAATTATCATTAGGAAACAAAACGGCTTAAAGAAAGAAAAAAAACTTTTAGTTGGGTAAAAAATTAATCGATGTTTCATAAAAAATATTTATTTTAAAATAAAACTATTTTTGTTTCCGTTTCCCTGTAGCTATTAAAAATAGCATCGATATGTTAAATAACAAGTAGGCCTTTTAAAGTTCTAGAACTGATTCAAACTATTTTTGCGAAATTTATACAAATGAAAGACAACTTAATTTTAAATGAATCATTTAGTAATTTAATTTGCATCTTAATAATAGTACTCACGTTTAGAGTCAATGAAGTAAATGATTAAATATTTATATAACATTATTAACTGGATATATGCCCAGTGAAATGTTATAATCGTCATAGTTATTTAAACTTATGATATAAAATTTAAAAAAGAAATCAACTTAAGCACGCATTCTTTTTATGTCAGAAAATTTTCACGGGAATAATAACCGGATACATTCTGTCAAATTGTATATTTTGAATAGGAAATTTTTCTACTGATCATTCAGAATTGTACAAGAGAAGAAAAAAAAAACAGAAAAAATAAAAATCTTATTCATGACTTGGCGACTAACCTCAGAAAAATGAAAGTAAAATTCTGAAAGATAGTTGCGGGGCATTTTTACATAAAGAAAATAAGAATGACGAAAAAAAATATAATATCTTTTGTGAATTAGATTGTTATTTTTAAAAGAAACATTTTTTCAGAAGAAAAAGATTTTATAACATTAAGCTTTTCGATTCTCTTAACTCAGAAATTACATGTGTGAAACTTTTAAAATAAATCAGATTTTGAATGAAATAATAATGAAAAACCTATGAATAAAAATGAAAAACCTATGCATTCCGGACAAAACTCTAAAAACTCTTTTATATCTTTACTCTATCAACTTAACAATTTACTTAGTTACTGAACCATAAAAAGAAATAAGAAATGTACATAATTGCTCCCTTTTTAGCGGCAAAAAGCAACAATAAATATATTTACATGAATAGAGAGCTTTCTGACACTTCAATAATGTTTCGAATTTTAGCTGTACCTAAAATTTTACTTTCATCAGAAAGTTATCATACTAAAACCTAAACATCTTCAAAATCTTTCCTTATCGGAGACTACACAGAGAAAAATTCCGGATAAAATTGCAATAAAAAAGTACCTCCACTCAGGGGGACGGTACTTTTTACCGTGAAGTTCATTTTTAACAGAACATATTACGAAACAAAAAATGAATTTTACGGCAGTACTTTATACCTTAATTTGATCTGGATTTTTTTCCCAACAGGACTAGCAGAAAGTTCTAACAATGCTAATTAAAGCATGTTAACATGAATTTTATAAATTGCAAAGTAAATAGAAAAAAGATGACCATGTAAATACCATCGTTTTTAAGTTGATATATTTCTGCTTATTACTCCTTCCTGCAACAGATGACAAATAACTTTAGGATTAGATGAATATTATATTCCACTAGATGAGAGTCTTAAAAGTTTAAACTTTTCCCACAAATCATAATTTGAATAATATAATTTAATAAAAATATTTTAAGAACTGACAATTGTTAACTTTTTTTATCATGGCAATTAAATTGATTCATTTATTAATTTTAAAATACAAGGTTAGTTTTCATTTTTCTCAAAATATAGTTAATTTTTCGCAGAATTAGCGATAAACGTTTTCCTGAATAAGCATTTGCAACGTTACTATTTGTAGTAAGTTCTTCAGTAATTAAGAATACGAATAATAAGCTGTTATTAATCATTAAAACTAATTAAGATTAATCATTGAACTGTATAAAAAATTGATACGCACAACATGGTTTAAGCTTAAAGCGAAAGAAAAAACATGAGTTCTCTCAGAAATGGTATTTCAGATGCTTAAACTACGATAATAGCTTGAAAATAAGAACAATATTCCAGAAACACCATTTTCAAAGACAAACTAAAAATTTTAAGCAGCAAATAATCATAAAAAAGTAGAGGTTCTTAATTTAAAAAGTTAGGTACCTCTTTTCTCGGAAGTAAATTTTATAAGCATGTATATCAGATCTCTAATTAGTAACTAAGACCAATTTAAATGCATATTATAATTATTTCTACCATCTACTTTTTTTGCATGTCAGTCTGTCTGGGTTGGAGGCTTTTATCATGTCTGAAGCTTTCTCAGCGATCATAATGATGGGGGCATTCGTATTTCCAGACACTAATGTTGGCATGACAGATCCATCTACAACTCGAAGATTTTTAACTCCAATCACCCTGTTAAAACAAAGAGAATCATTTGTTAAACAAATTTTAAAAAATTAAAAAATTTATCTAAATCATTTTAAAACAAAATAAGAGTTTAAAAAATTAATAATTTGAAAATTAGATGCTAAAATGGCTTCTTTTTTTTTAATAAATTTTTATTGTAGTACTAGATTTTCCGAAAAGCTAACTTTCAAAATGATACGCTTATTAGATTAGCAAACAATGCAGAGTAAAATCTAAACGCTGTGCTTACAATATCAGGAAAAAAAATTATTAACGGTAAAAATTTAGTTGTAATATTCCTAATTTATCTGATGTATTTAATGCTTCTCAATTTTTAAATTATAAAATGTTTATTTGAGCTCAACCTATTTTTTTTTATACTTGACAAATAATATTTGATCTACAATATTTTATTGGATGCATATTGTGCATAACTTAATCTTTATCCCATTGTATATGATATATTGTAGTGTATATCATGTTTTAATGATATTTCATATAAATGTCTCTTTTATTTTCAACTTATCTTAAAATTATTATTATTATAGAAAAAAAATATTCTATAGTGATAAAAATTAGTTTTACTTACAATATTATGATAAAATGAAAGTGATTTATCATATATTCTATAATTAATAAAATTTATAATTAGTTAAAAATAGTTTTAATTAATTTTTTAAAAAAAGTTTAAAAACTAAAATCGAAATTTTAAAAATGAGAATTCACCCATAAGTCTTCAATGTATGAATATTAATGTGGTGTTTGTGTGTATTTAGAATATTGTATAATTTAAAAAATTTTTACCAGTGTTCATTTCATAATAGTATTTTTAAACATTAATTTTCAGAAAACCTTCAAAATTTTTATTGTAATTAAACATCTTCCTTTTAAAGGTACTATTTAGTAATTGGAAGATTGTTTATAGTATCAAAGTTCTGAAAATCTTAGATTAGTTAAAAATGGTATATTATCACCTTTAAAGATTTTGATTTGCAAATATTCTACTATTTTCATATATCTTAGTTTTTACATTTCACTTACTTTAACTCTGGATCTACAACTGCAGTTTTGTCTGTTCTTCGTCCCATCTTACAGGTGCCAACAGGGTGATACAAGGTGTAGGTATACATTCTTCCAACGCATCTCAAGTAATCTTCTGAATAAAGTTTGTGTTTTTCACAGCCTGGAAACTTTGTTTTGAACATTTTGGCGCCGATCTCTTTGAAAGCTTTTGTCTTCTCAACGATGTTCACGCATTCTTTCATAACTAAAATAATAACAGCGACAAATGATTACCATAATATTTCGTTAATCATTTCTTACCTTAACTTACATCTCCTAAATATGAGAATTTTTTTATAAATGCCTTTAGTATGATTTCAGAGTATTTCAGAAGTATTAATTAAACATTACATTATTAGTTATAATTTAATAGTATGTAAGTTAAATAATTTAATAATTAAAAATAAATATTAAGTTTTAATAATTTATTATTAAATTATTAATTAATTTATTGATTTATAATTTTATAATTCTTATGTGTCTCAAATGAAGTAAAAAAATAAAAAGAAATAAATAAGAAATAAATTCCTTCTTTAATGACATACGAAAAACTATACAAATTAATCTTATTCAAAAATATGGATAGCCAAGTAATAATAACTAAGATGTTTTTTGTGAAAAAAAAAGTTAACTTTTGAAGTGGATTTACCTTCAACCAATCTGTCAAGATCTTCGTCATATTGAAAAAGATTTGGATCAATGAGGGGGTGTTCCTTGGGATTGGTGGAAGCAAGTCTGATTGTTCCTCTGCTCTTCGGCCTTAGGTAACATGGAAAAAACGTGAAAGTATTCTTTCCCGTGTATGGAGCATATACTTGTCTGTACACCTAAAAATGTATTAAAATATTTAAATAAAAAAACTGACCAGAAATTTTTTTAAAAAAAACGCGTTATTTAAGTTTTATAAATAATACGAAAAAGGGTACTCTTTTTAGTATCTTTAGAAATGTATTCGTGTGGGTATTTGATCATTTCTATCAACTAACACATCGTATGAAAATGAAAAGAATATTTATAAAAAGTACGCTTTAAAAATTATGTTCTTAACCAGATAAATTACACTTTTTTTCTCTTAATTTAACAAAAACATTATTTTTTTTATATATACATTATTTCAAATTTAATTCAATGCAATTAAATCAAAATAAGATTACTAAAACATGTATTTTCTTTCTTTTTTTTTACATTTTCACAGGATTCAGTATAATTTATCTTAGCTTTCAAAGTTATTATGATTGAAGTAGCTTTATAAAATAGATCCACGAAGACTTCTAACAATATTTTTAAGAAACAATATTTTTAAAGAGTAATTTTTTTATAACGAAAATTTAAGCCATGTTTAAAAAATTAGTTTAAAATGCAACAATAAAATAAATATAATGAACTTACTTTATCTGTTATCCCGACTGCGCTTTTCAAGATTGTGCCATAATCACTAGCAGGAGAACCAGCAGCCAGGTGGATTTCTATATCGGGCCAGTCTATGGTTGGGTCATTGTACTTGGAGTTGATGTAGGCCATACCTTCAATTCCAGAAAAGCTGGTAAGAGGTCCTGGAATTGAAATAAATTGTACCATTTTAGAAGATCATTAAACTCTATTGCAAACATGGATATCTCAGTATAAGTCTTTAACAAAAAGTTTTCTACTAAGAAAAAACTATTTAATCTTTTGCTTACGGCTGGTAAAACTGATGATCCAGAATATCGGGTGCTATCAAGTGCCATAAGCAAAAGATTAATCAATGCAAATTTTAAGAGCAAATGATTGATACTAACCAGTTCCATACTTGTTAAATTCCCCAAGATTGAATGGGCTCAGTATTTTGCCAAGAAGGATAGGTTCTGCTTTAGTAGCCTCAAAGTTCAGAGATGTGGTTCCAACGTGATCTTGTAAGTTATCCCCCACAGGAAGATCGGCAATAACTTTAATCTGAAATCAGAAAAATTAATGTAATTTCGAACCTCCGTTCCATTCTCGAAATTTAAATTTATTAAAATATGTAAAAATTAATCTTACAATTAAATTTTTTACAATACCGTATACACTATCAAAATAATAATGATAATAAAAGTAATTTTAATAATCGTGATAATCTTTATCTAATAAAGAATGAATTATTATTTCATTCATTAAGATCAATCTGCATAATTGACAATTTCAATGTTTACCAAAAAAAGACCTTAATTTCCCAAAATATCTGAAAGATGAAGTATAAGGAGATGTAACAATGGCAAAAATTCAGATTGGTTAATGGCAAACATTTAGTAAACGAATATCGTTCGAATATCGTAATAAACGAAAATCGTTCAAAAAAAGTTATTATTTGGGTGCAGGTTCAAAAGACTCGAGGTACCCAAAAAGAAAACCCCTTGAGTTTAAAATTAGTGGCTCAAATTTAACATAGATGCAGAAATAAATTCTACACAATTGGTAAAACAAAAGTCTTTTACACTATCCAATTATAATCTTCCTACATTAAGAAATTTTTCCTGATCTTAAAAATACTTTTATAAAGGATAGTTTTAAGCTACTATTTTTAATATTGCCCTTCTTAAAATAAATTATTTAAAATAAATCGTCTGACGAAACACATATCTTTTTTTTTTTTACTTACTCCCAATTTGGTCAAGTGTTCCTTAGGTCCAATACCAGATAACATCAGAAGTTGGGGAGAATTGATAGTGCCACCACTAATAATCACTTCCTTCTTAGCTTTTACTGTGTAGATGTTTTTGTTGATTTCAAACTGCACACCATATGCTTCTTTCTTATCATTGATCAAAACCTGAAATCATAGAAAATATATTTAAGTAAACGTAGTCAGTCAATTTATGCCGTATTTAATTAGAAGAGTTAGTGGAAAAACACGTTAAGATTTGCTTAAGTGTATCTGAGAAACAATGTTTCGAATGCCTTAACAATGTTTAGAAACATCAAAAAGCTGGTTACAAAACATGTTTTCTCATTACTAAACGCTTTAACCTTTTAACTGTCATACCCGAAATTTTCTCGGGATATCTTTTTTTTTAATGCGTCGTATCTTTATACCCTAATATATGTCGGGAAAAATTTATTTCGGCTTCATCTCTTTATCAAACCCAAATCTATCACCGAGAAAAGTTGACTGAGATGCAATTTAGAACAATAGATGGCAGCACTTTACTGAAGGTTTCAAAGAATAAAGGTTTATTTAAAGTACGCGGCATTTTTATGTTGCAAAATGGCGTCCAGTTCTTTGAAACGTTATATAGATGATTTATTTCTTTAAAAAATAATTATATTATTTTTTTTAATTTTCGAAAAATAATGCTCCATTAGTAGTGAACTTTATCACTGCTACGCTGTGTGGCAACCGCCTCAATTGAATATGCAGTGACTGCGAAACCTTGAAATTTATATGCATGTAATTCAAAATATCAGTTTTTAACTACTAAGTATATTTTATTTTGTACTAAACAATTGTTTTTTGAAGAAAAAAAATGACAATTTATGTACCCAAATCATCCAAAACAACTTAAACAGTAAAACGTTTTAAAGATTGATTTAGAAAAATAACTTAACAAACATGCTGTTCCACTAATCTCTTCTCTTATTTATCAGGTTTTCTATTTACCTTAAGAACAAAAGCGTTTTCTATGATATCTAGATTTTTTCGACCAGAAGCTGGAATCAAGAAAGCCTTTGCCGTACTGCACCTTCTACCATTTCTGATTGTCCCTTGCAATTTTGAAAAACCTGTTAAAAATTGAGTAATTTAATAAGAAAATTATGGCACTTGGACATACATATTTAAAGCATGTGCAACACTATTGAAAAGCTTACCAGTTTGCTTTTCACTGTTGATGTCTCTGTACTCATAACCTCTTTCAGAAGCAGCTTTGGCAAATGCTGTCATCAAAGTGCTATTATACTGGGGACTTGACACAGTTAAATACCCATCGCTGCCATGAAGAGCTGTAGGTAAGAACATACTATTAATCAGGGGTAATTGTGACACAAAGTGAGAAACCCTGAAAACTTTATGCACAAAAAATAGATATCAATTTATATACCATACATGTTTCGTTTCAACCATAATTTATTTTTAAATAAAGTTTATAATTAAATTTTCTATCAATGATGAATATCACACCTTTAGTGTAACTAATTTAAGAAAAATCTTAGTTCTTACAAGAATTGCGATAATGGATTTTAAAATCACGTGAATACAAATCGCGATGTACGATTTTGGTAATTAGAGTTTATTTCAATTAAAGCTTTATAGACAATATTCAAAATAATAATTGTCTTAAATTATTAAGTAACAGATTTTCCGACTTAATTCACTATTTACAAATTTTTAGCATCAATTTTTTAAAAAATAAATGTTTTGCTTTTAAGCTGTTTCTTTCACAATGTTTTTCCGAGTACTTTATTAACTGCTAATACTTCTATATCGTTGTCGATAATTTTGCCTATCGAAAGGATAATTCTCATTAATTTAGAAGCAGAAAAGATAAAACACAGCTTTACTCAGTTTACTAACAATATAGAAGCAGCCAACGATGAATCTCGCAAAAAGAGTTCCACTTACTTGATTTTTGACAGATTTCCTTATCGGTGTTATTTTCAGACTTGATGAAGTAGGGTTTTACATCTTTCCATGACCATCCATCTGCTCCATCCTCTGCCCATTGGTCGTAATCCCTTTTATTTCCGCGAACATACATGAAGAAGTTTAGAAGACTAGATCCACCTATGCCTTTTCCCCTGGGCCATTGAAGTTGCTGAAATTTAATATGAAATACTTCATTTAAAAAATTTAGTATATCATCGAATTCAGTAATAATTGTCGAACATATTCAACTAAAAATAAAATAAGTACACACTTTGGGAAATTGAAAATACTAACAAATTATGAGTCCAATTACACTAAATAAAACAAAAGTAATTCCAGCTGAACTTGCTCCTAATTTTACTTTCAGATCTTTAAAAGAAAAGAAATTACTTTAATTTATTTATTTATATTTATTTATTTTCATTTTTTTCCTTGCAGATGCAAAGACTTACTCATTGAGTTTGTAACAAAATGCCTTGAGAACGCGGCAGTTTAGATGAAGTTAGCACTTTCATGACGAATTGAAATGTAAATAAAATGACTTTTTATTTAAAAAAAAAGCATTTTAAACTTACCCTGTTATCATAACCTAGAGCTCCCCTTTTTTGAGGCACTGTCTTATATTCCCAGTCATATTTCCCATGTTGCAAAAGAAATGCAGCTGCAGGAATCTCTGTGATTGCATCGGGATTGGGCCCAGCTTCCAAAAGAAGAACGGATACGCAGGGATCTTCCGAGAGACGAGAAGCAACTACTGACCCAGCAGATCCAGCACCAACTACATGAAAAGAAAAAAATAATAACAAATTTCATGACCATAAGAAATTTCATGGCCATAGATCCAAGACTCAAAGGTCATCAAATATGATTGATTTCAAATATAGAACACAATTTTTCTTTATTGTATACATAGTTGATATAGGAAATTTTATTCTGTTAGCTACCATTTTTATGAAATTATGGGCAAGTTTTGTTTTGTGAAGATGACTGAGTTATTTTGTGTCAAAATTTACTTACCTAAACACAGTTGAATTGAAAATTAAAACCATTATATAGTTATCATGTTTTGTTATAAAATGTTTTAATAATAATAAATATTTAAATTGCTTTAAAGGTGTGTTTATCTTATTTATTACGTTGGTGAATCAAAAACTGGAAACTGTTTTCTTTTTTCTATGTAAAGAAAGCAAAAATAAAAACAAAGCAATTTAATGCTTTTCAGTTAACTTTAATAAAACGATAAAAATAACTATAAAACCACAAAAACCTTATCAGGCATCACTTAATAAAGTGTGAAAAACAATTAAAACTCTTAGGAATCTTTGATATAATGCCCAATATCCTATAAATTTATTTTAATTTATTTTCTTCATTCCTTATTTTCTATGAGGACGGGGATTGCAAGACGAAAACATTTTTAATTATTTGAAAACAGCAGAAATAATCTCAGCAGTAAATAAAATACTTCGTCTAAATGTTTTTTTTTTAAAGGAAAAAAAAGAAGACTTCAAGAAACTAAATAAAATTTAGTGCATTGAACTTACATTTCATTTAAGTTTAAAATATTTATTGGAAAAAATTCTAATTTTAAAAACAAACTATTTTTACCAAAAATAAAATAAAAGTAGATTCACCATAAGACTGAACTATTTTCATTTCTTTTTTTTTACCATAATTTCTATTTAAAAAGTTACCTTTGTTTTTATTTTATTTTACCAAAAGTTTCTGATAGTTAAATGTCTAATTGATTGTTCGGCAGTTGCGTCATTTATGACTAATGGATTATTAAATAGCTTTCTCCTCTAATAATAATCATTCAACACAATTAGACCGGAATAAACACCATTAATAAGTCAGTTGTTTCATCAACGTATATAATTTATCATACTCATCCGCAATGATAACACAGTGAGCATGCGCAGTCAATAGCAATCGTTGAATTTAGAATACTAGATCATGAGCGACAATTTTGATTTAATTTAACTCATAACGTGTACAAAACTTTTACATCATTACATTCCTTTCATTTACATCAGTAAAAACAGTTTTGTTAACCTTTGGAAGGAAAATTATACAATATCAAAAGCTTAGTTCAATAAAATTCTATGAAAATAATCCATGAATATATAGTACCTAAGAATATTTAAAGGATTAAGAAACTACGCCTGATAAGAGTAAAATAGGCTTATTGGAAGGCTTATTGTATTGTTTAAAATATATTAAAATGTTTAAATATTACGAATTTCTCAATGCATTAAAAGAAAACATTAAATTAACAAATAAAAAAAATTAGGCATGAAACATTTTAAAGTTTAAGTATTTTAAAAATTGCATTACCTATCATTATCTTATTTCATTTATTAAATCATGGCAGAAAATTACAAAACATTTAAACTGAAAAGGAATTTATAATAAACGATTACCATTATGTTTTGTTGTTAAAAATTTAGAATATGTCGTTCAACTTTGGCATCATTGAGAGCAATGTGAATTGTGAAAATTACACGTTTGAGTATTATTGAGAAATTTTAGAAAAACGAATTTCAAATTAAAAATATTTGACCCATGATTTATCTCAATCATTTGTAAAAAATAGTAACATGTTAAAGAAAAAAAAAAGTAAAAAAATTATAGATGGTTTGAAAAGAAAAAGTAGAGTCTAATGACTTTCAGGTGAAACAACCCTACTCAATGATTACTTTTTAAAAACACTAAAAAGAGAAAAATAATGAAAAAATATAGAAATTTCTATTTAACAAAAATATGACTTAAAAAGTTTCACCAGTTTAAAGATTTAGTTTAGGTCAGATTTCAATAAAGTTTAAACCAAAATAAACAAATTACTCAAAACAAGAAAAATATTTTGAAATTACTCTGTAAGCCGATGATGTATGGTATTTACAATTGAAAGATTATTTTCTACAAATTGAAAGATAATTTATAAATTAAAGCAAACTATCTTTATTCTTTGAAGAAAAATTTAATTAATGCTCTATTTACCTTTTTAGAAAGCATAAGTTTATTAGAGAAATATAAAGATAGTTTAAATGCAGTAAACAACTACAAAAAGAATAGACAAAAACCATGTGTATACATAAACATAGTAAAAAGAAAAAACTATATATATAATGCAAAGCATAAGGCAATTCTAAAATTAATTAAGACAACTTCAAATAGCAATATTAACGTAAATTATTTTCTTCGTTCCTGTTAAATGAAGAAAATATAGCTCTTTCGAAAATAAAAATTCCACAATTTTAAAACCTTTTTATATCATTCGTGAACCATGGTTTTTAATTTTGTTACTACAATAAATGAAATGACATGCAAAACAAAGTATTTTATACTTTTGAAAAACTTCATAAACTCATTACATAAGAATACAATGATGCAAAACAAATTTTTAATCATTTAAAAAAAATGAAATCATCTATAAATTTAACTTACCAACAATGTAGTCATACTCTCGATTAAAAGTATCTGACGTGTACGGCTTGTACGCTGTCATCAAAGTATTAATTGCTAAAAACACTTGGAATGGTATATTAAAGAAACTCATTTTTAATGACTCGTTCTCCCTACACAAAGTAAAATGATAACTTAGCAGAAAAAAGGCGAACTTAAGAGATGGTCTGTTTTTCAACGATCTGACGATAGAGAATTTGCAAGGAAAACTTAGAATGAATGTTGAAATTTTGAACCTCGCGCACTTTTATACGATTGAAAAGAGTAGAAGGTGTGGGTAGGGACGGTACTTATCAATGTATTTATTTTGTTCTTCCTCGTACCACAGTTGGGCATGGCTAACTGGATAGCCAATAAAAAAAGGGATGATCTTCCCCCAAAGAAGGGGAGATAAAGATGAAGTGTGCGTGAGATCCCTGTCGAAAAGTTTGACCATACACCTGTGCCCTTGCGCAGGAAGGTCACACGTACTATAGTTTGATAAGAATAATAATTTTAAGGAGTTATGTTACTATATGGAATGCATATGGTACTTAGGAATAGATTAGACTGATATTACTAAAATTGAATTAGTCACAGTATCAGTAATTGCTGGGAAAAATCATAAGAAAGAAATGTAAGTAAAGAGGGGCACATTTGAACAAATTATTAAAAAATTCGAGATTTTATCATCGTGAATTTATATAGTGTTAAGTAAAGTGCATCGAAAATACTAATGAATATCGTATACAAAAATCAAAGAAAAAAAAAGAAATTTTAAAATTTCTGAACAAATAAAAAAGTTATAGATTTCCAAAATGTTGACATTTTTGATCAAAAGTGCTGCATGGCTGGGTACGGTTAAACAAAATTGGGGCACCTGCGAAATTTTTTTGAAAAATCCATATTTTTCTCATTTGAAATTTAAATAGGGTAAATTAAACAGTGTAAATTAATGGTGCAAAATAAATACTTATAGCAATTACAGTACCTAAAATTAAAGTTGAAAATTCTCTGAAAAAAAATTAAAGACTTATACAAAAAGCGCAAAGGTACACTATGGTGGGTCCATGCATGTCTTATGTTCTTCTCTGCTTAAGTACTGCTTCCATTTCCTTCGTACTTCTCGATGTTCATCACATACCATGAGAACAATAGAATTGTTCCATAAAGAATAATTCTATTCTGGGTAAGTAGTTTCATGAAATATGTATAGCAATTAAAATGCTAAAGCTTTTAGTTCATTAAAAAGGAAAACAGTAAGGGTAAAGTAATTTTAGTCATAAGATTATAACTTTATTCAAGATTTTATATTCAGATTTAGAAGAACAATGATATGCTCATATCTGCATCTATAAACAAAATGTCACGGATTAAATTTAAAATGTTCTAAAATGCTTCCAGTTTGAAATTACTCATCTTCCCAATTCATATTAAAGCTAACAAATTAAAGTCAAAATGATTAATTTAAAAAATATACAACTTTATATAAAGCCTGAGATTTAACTTTTGAGAAAATGCTTTTTCATATTATGATATTTTGCTCAAACTATAATTTTCTTTTTAAGTATATTTATCGTGTCTTAATATTTTTCATCTTATATTTTAATTTCTTTTAAAGTTTAATTTATTTGAAATAATTGATAGACTTAAATCTTCAAAGAAATGAGTCAGTAAACTGTTAATGGCGTCGGGGTTTTATTATTTTTTTATGATTACACAAATATTAATTATTTTGGACAAAAATGGAAATGAAAAAAAGGGTTTTAAAACTTACATATTGAAATTCCGAAAAAGCACAACATTTCTATATTTTTTGAAGCTGATATTTCTAATTCACTAAAATATTACTAAGATTTCTAATGATCTTATCTAGTTTAGTCAGAGAAATTGAATTCGTTATAATTGATTGCAAAAGCAACTACTTTTCGAAATAAATTCATTTTTCCATTATTTAATGGTTCTGTATTCATTGAATTCTGAATTGAGATCATTAATTAAAAGAATTGCGTCGCATCTTAAGCTAATTAATACGCAGAAATTTTTTATTACTTCCTTAGTTATACACAAAAAAAGCAATTTTTATCTTTTAACAATTGAAATAAATTCAGTGATCTTGGAATCAAAAGTTCAAAACCGAAAACGCTGCTTCATTATTCATATTATTATCTGTATTCTTAATCTAATTTTTTTTCATCTAATCTATGCAATTAATGATTCCAATTATTTTTTGAAAAAAGTATAAAAAAAACTTATATAAAAAATATGTTCATTATGAATCTATGTCCTTTCATGCAGATGGATGGTTTCAAAAACTTCGATATTTCGAGAAGTATTTATAAAGAACAGATTTTATAAAAATTAAAATTTATAATTTTAATCTTTTTTAAACAATTAAAGTAAGTGCTTATAAATAAAAGTTATTATTTGGTAACTTTTTTTTCAAAAACTAAAAAAAAAATTATGCTATAATAAGTATTAAAACGATAATTAATGATGTAATAATTATAACAATCTAATCATTATAATAATGTAACAATTAATAATAATGAAAGTTATGTAATTCGACTCGTTAAAAACGATAAGCATTCAAATAAAGTTAGGCACTAAGTCCTTTTAACTAGTTTACTCTTTCCTTATACTGTCAGCCTTATATATATTTATAGTTGTGTTGTCGAAAAAAAAATTTATTATTGAATATTATAAGTTATGTATAAAATAAAGCAATTTAGCACATCTTAAAATATCGTTAACTAATATCCACAGCTAATATACACTCTTTAAAGCTAATACGATTCCTTGTTAATAACTTAATTAATCTGTCTAAATTTTCAAACTTCACAAAAACCCAACAATTTTTTTCGTGACCTATAAGCAAAGTCAATTTGAAGTTTTTTATTAGAGTTAGCAGGCAATTCAGGAAAAGATAGTTTTATATTATATTTTAAGTTAAAGTTGGTTACTCTTTTTTTTTTTTTTTTTAATATATGCTTTTTAATTTTAGTTTCCTTTTTTTGTGGAGACGGGGTTGACTTACCGTCTCTTTCTTTGTATGCAAATGTTAAATTATTAAAAAAAATCACTATTTACTATTTAGTTTTTTTCTCTTTGTCAATGATTATATCAAACTTAGACAGCACTAATTTGAGAACATTCCTGTATCATAAAAAAATACCCTTTAGAGAAAAGAAACTAAAACATTTACAGATGATTAACTTGTTATCTGAAAAATACGATTAGTGGAATGATTTTACAACTATTAATATTATTATTATGAAGAACGGACGGTATGGGTGTCAGGGGACTGGCATTGCATCTGAAAGGCTCTGAGTTCAAATCCTGGACAAGGCATGGCTGTACTTTCATTCGCTGTACTATCTGTCCTTACTGTGGGAACAGCTTTGGCCCACTTAATGCGGTGCCCCTAAAGGAGTAGTCATCAAATCTGCTCTACCTGAATTGACGACTGTTAACCCAGACAAGCATTGAAAAAATTAAAATCATTGTTATTATTTTCCTGATCTGTTCACCCATTGGTTAAAAAAACCCGAAGTTTTAATTAAGTTTCAATTACGTCCTTTAGTTTAAATTAATTTAAAAAATCGCTCTTATGAGAAACACAATCAAAAACTAAGTTCTTATAAATATATGAAGGGAAGAAAAAACTCAAACTATGTCAAAGCGTTTCTTCGAGAAAAGAACGTGTGAACATTCTTTTTATAATTTAGGTTAGATAATAAATTGCTTTTACTTTTTTTCCCTCACAATTATGCACCTATCTTTATTTCCCCAGTTTTATTATTTTTCATTTCCCCCATTAAACTTATTTTTTGCTAAAAATAAATCCTCATCTGGAGGTCAGTGTACCATGTTGGAAGTACTAATATAGGAGTACGATATTAATCATAGAATATAGTATCCATAGCAAAAATTTTACCTTGGTCACAATTGGGCCCAAAATTGGATTAATATGAGTCCTATATGAACATGAACCAATATTGGGATGTCTAGATTTTTTAATATTGATCCTAGAATGGATTTTAATATCGAGCAATAATAATTCTATATAGAACCGACATTGGTTGAAAAGTGACTGCAAAATATCGGGCGGAAATTGACAATTCTACATAGGGACTATATTGGATGAATAACGACTGTAAAATACTGGTTGAATCGAGCAATTTTATACAAAGCCGACACAGGTTGAATATCGTCTATAAAATATAGGTTGTAACTGTCAATTTC
Organism: Parasteatoda tepidariorum; assembly: GCF_043381705.1. NCBI lineage: Eukaryota > Metazoa > Arthropoda > Arachnida > Araneae > Theridiidae > Parasteatoda > Parasteatoda tepidariorum. The sequence goes on from NC_092207.1 coordinate 65,886,218, forward strand.
ATATTGGGTCTATGTTGGCTGAGTAACAGCTATAAAATATCGCGTAAATAGAACAATTCTATGTAGGACCTACATTGGCTGAGTAAAAGGTTTCAAAATATCGAGTCAATTAGACAATTTTAAATAAGGTTCATATTGTCTGAATAATGGTTTTAAAATATCAGATGTATTGAACAATTTCATGTATGGTCTATATTGGTTGAGTAACGGCTATAAAATATCGGGTTTAATCAATTTCAAATAGGGTCTATATTAACTGAATAACGATTTTTAAAAATTGGGTGAATCGTACAATTCTATATGTGGCATATATTATTTGAGTAACGGCTATGAAAACGGGTCAATTGGACAATTTTAAATAGGGTCTATATGGACTGAATAACGGCTTTAAAATATCGGGGGAATCGTATAATTTTATGTAGGGTTTATATTGACCGAATAATGGCTATAAAATATCGGTTGAGTCGGAAGCTACTATATCGATCCAACATAGGCTGAATAACGACAATGAAACTTCAGTTTAGTCGGACACTTCTATATTGAACCGACATAGGCTGAATAACGGCTATAAAATATCGGGAGAACTTAGCAAATCTGTATAGGCTGATATTGGCTAAATAAGTGCAATAAAATGTATGGTAAATTGGACAATTTTGTATATAGTAAACAATGGCTGAATAGTGGCTATAAAATATCAGGTGAATCAGATATTTCCCTATCATTCCAATATTGGCAAAGTTATGGCCCTTTAAACACTTGTTGAGTCAAGATTGGTGAATAGTGGCTCAACGAGTTCCCCAGTTATTGAGCTGCTATGGATAGTAGGTTAATCTAAAATACTATACAGGGCCACTATCGGAAAATATTGGCCCTTTTTACCCTTATTGAGTCAAGCATAATGAATATTGGTGCAATGAGGGCCAATTTAGCTGCTCGGGATATTAGTGATATGCAATTTCATTAATCATGATATAAGTACACGATATACCGTTTTAAGTACGTGAAATAAATCCAAATACGATCATAAAAAATAGTTTTGAAGGAAAAGTAAAAATCGTTTTATACTCAGAAATTTCATTATTGACTTCCGATAAAATTGGATTAATAAAAAATACAAATGTCTGTGAGTTGAAAATGGATTGAGTATTTTTTTATAATTGAATGAACAATAATTAGTAGCTATATTTTTTACTGGTTTCATACAAAGTAACTGAGTTATATTGTTTATGACATAAGGAGTTTACTTATTATTTAAAAACATAAGTATACTTAAATTATAATTACATAGATGAAAAATTTTATGGATTTTATAAAAATGTAGATAGGCAAATGAAGTATAAAATGCAAACATTCTTTGGAATACCTATTATACATTATTACAGCAGAAAAAAATCGACTAAACTTAAAATGAGAGAGCTAAAATACCTTTTATTTGAAGGAAAAAAAAACGCATTTTGAAGAATGACAAGGTATTAAGAAAGCATGAAAAAATCAGTACAGTGTATTATATTTCTGAGAAAAATTTAAGTACAGACATTCTATTATATACTTAGCCAAAATATAGATTGTCTATCGTTTGTCGATTCATTTTTGAGGGATTTTCCATTGAGATTTATTATATAAGATAACTCGAAAAAGTGTGAAAAGTTAATAATTCCGTAATTTACCCACGAATCTTAATAATTCTATAAATTGTTTATGAATCATGTAGAGATCTTGAGTTTTACACTTTGCAGGTAAAAATGTCGGAATTTTCATCATAAACGTAGGTGCAAGAATTTTTCTCCGATCATTTTGAACTCAAAAATATCATAATTTCATTATTATGATACCCATTAGATTATCATAATTTAAAAAATTTAAACTTCTTGGCATGATCCCGGGCCCGTTTAATTAAAATCAAACACGTCTTCTCTAATCAAAGCTTCTAATCTTTTTTTTTCTTTCACTATTCTTATTCCTGGAATTCGAATATTTTAGAGGTGACCTGGAAACTAAAAACATTTCTCCCAAGATAAGGTGAATGATTCGCCGTGGTAAGCGTCGGCTATTCGCCCTGGCGTTTACCGTAGAGAGGGCGGGAAAGAGAATGGGGACTCCCGTTCCCCTGTATTAGGGTTAATGTCTGTCCTTCTTCGTTTGCCCTTATGAGTGGGACTACCACATGGCTACCACAGTTAATTTTCTTATTGAGCTATTTTATTGCCAGTGACGCCCGATATCCGGGGGATTTGACCAAAATTATCTTTAGTTGCATTTAGTTGCCTTATTTCTTTGACTGACACAATTCAATTTAATAATGTACTGAAATTTAAAAAGAAACAAATGTATTGTTTGAAGAAGAAAACATAGGTTAGGATTTATTAAATTGGTATGTGACATATGAAATGGAATTTTATGAGTGAATTTAAATATAAGTTGATATTTTGAATCAAATACTTTGATAATTTTCAAAAGAATATAGCGATTTTCTTGTGTGAGCGAAATAATTCAAAAGTTTTGCCTTATAATTTGTGTCAGAGGATTTAATAAATTAATAAATTTTATTTATTTTTGACGCAAATCAAACGTATTATTTTACCAAAGTGGTATAAAAAAGTACATTTTTATAAAAACTATATTTTTACCCAGATTAATGTATGAATCGTGATGTCTAGCACACTGAGAAAAAAAGTATGGTGAAATTTACCGTGTTTCTTGGCTCTATGGGAACGCTGAAAAGCTTGGTAATTTTTACCAAAAAGCTTTGGTAACGAAAAATTAACAATAAAATATGTTTTTATAATGTGTGATAAAATATGATATCTGTGATAAAATTTAGTAATTTTATCATGTTATCTTATCTCGGTGCATGGCATGAAAACCATTTATTTAGTTCAATTTGCATTTCAGTTTCGTATTTCTTACTAAGTGAATAGTAACAAGAACTATAATTTGGAAAACCGGAATTTCCTCTAAACCGTTAACATATGAGCGAAAAATTACCAACTGAATCGATTAAATACCATATATTTTGGTTTTATTAACCAAAATTATGTTGTTGTTTTTTTTTATTTTTATTTATTTAACCAAAAATGCCATTACCTATAAAATATGGAAATTTAAACAGAATTTTTTTATTACGCGGAAACAATTATAAGCAATGCTTATGGAATTAATTTCTCAAGTCAAATTAATTTTTAAAATAATTTCACTAAGTAAGTTATTGTGTTTGAGTCATGTACTTGAGTGGTTTACTTTCGCATGAGACTTTTAAAATTTGACTAAATAATTTAATCTTGGGATATTGAAGGCTAATAAATTTTATCTGTTGATTTAATTTTACAGCAACTGCATTTTATTAAATCTGTAAAAAACTGTATTTTAGCAAAATATGATAGATTTTTATTTAAACTGAAGAATGAAATTTAATTGTAATAGAAAGAATTTTGTGTTTTTGTTGTTTTTAATGCCACTTGCCAAATACTAGTAAGCCTGCTTGGAGAAACCAAGGGAATGTAGGGCTGACAGTGCGTTTCTTTTTTTCAGTGGCACCACCAACTGTAAACAATGCAACTTCAGCCACGCACACGTCGCAGCCCTTTTATGTGGCGGACCCATTCATGTATCCATTCATTCATCAACAAATCATATTTTTGACCTGATCCAAATAACGATCAATCTCCAATTCAGCAACCCCAGAGATATTGATGAGTTAGGAGAGCATGGAGTACTTTGTTACTCAACAGATTTAACGTGTACCAGTCAACATTTACTACACGGAGAGTCATCTGCCCGCGAGAATCGAACTCACGACCCCTTGGACATAACCCCTATGCCCTATCAACTAGACTATCCAGGTCGTAGAATCTTGTATAGCAATCAGCTTAGTATTAGCTTCAATATTTTTTAAAAAAGGTGATCTTTATAGTAATACATTTGGAAGAATAATAGAGAAATATTTGATCCTTTTATTTTAATTTCAAAGAATTTCATCATGATTTTTTTTGTTACATTTTGTTATAATCTTATTTCTAGTTTAAAATTAATTTTTGGAGAAAGAGTATTTGCATAAAGACTAGGTAATTTCTCACAAGGTTTTGGAAGCATGTTTCTACGTTTGAAATTTAAACAACCCCGAATTATTATTACCTTAAATAACTCCAAGATTTTTTTATCTCTCTTTTATTTTCTAGATTGCTTAATAGCTATTGATATTTTAATCACGTATTAATAAATAAAAGAAGAATATGGTTGCAAAGAAAAAATGGAAATAAGGAGTCAAAAACTTTTCTTTTTATCTCTGTTTGCGTGCAATCGGAATGCATCTGATCATTATCTGGTCATTGCATGAAAAGTAAAACAACACATCTAAAGGCGGAATATCGCATGGTCAAAATTTAGCAAAACAAAATCTAACGAATGCAAAATATCTTTTCAATAATCAATAAGTTTTTTTAATTTTATCTCAATGTCATACAAAGCTGTTGTTGTTCTTTATTATTTATTAAAATTAAATAAAAAAAAATCTTTAAGTTTTTACGACAATGGGAAATTAACGAGCCTTTTTTTATGAAATGAAACTCACACACCACCAAGTGGAACATGTATTATTTTTTGAACAAAATCGAAAATTGTAGCTGTTGAAAATCACTATTATTATTTTACAGGAAACCGTCTAAAGAATAGAATAAAATACTAATAACTATTTTGCTGTCTTCGTAACTGGAATTGAATACTGATAATATCGTGATTAAGGGGTAACAACACAGTAACATTTTCAAAAAATGAAGAATAAAAAATTTACTACATTTTTGATAGTTTATACCTTTAAGATCACTTGACTACTTATACAACACTCATCCTGTTGTGAGCCTTTGCTCACTGAACAGTATCGTACCAAACTTTCCGATTCTTGGCTTATAATATTTATTATTATTCGGCTTATTATGTATATATATATATATTTANCCACTATATATGACTTACCTATGATCTCAAATGCGAACCAATACTCGTCTTTTAGAATGAATACTGCGATTGGAACATTTGAGTATATAAGGTTCCCACTAAAGTTCGTAACTTAACGTCTTAATGTCTTAGATATTGTTTTAAAAGTTGGGTTTAGGTAAAGTAAAGTGGCTATTCATTACAAGATGAGACCGCTTACAGCGCCTCTTGGGGAAAGAATGTGGTAGCTTTTCTGCCTCAAAAGCAGCGCGCTAAACTGGAAAGCTTGAGCATTATCGATTTAGAGCACATCTTGTGGCACATGACCTTGTGTACGTGACATAGTCACGTGGCGAAACTTTCTTAGAAATACGAAAAATAAGCTAATTATTACAATTTGCCTTAACTTTGATGTTGAAACGTCCTAGCTTTAACTAGGATAATTAGATGTTTATATATTTATTTATTTATTTATTTTTATCAATTTATTATGAGTACAGAAAACTATGGATAATTTAAAAAATAAGTTAGATACATTTTATTATAGAAGCGCATACTTTTAAAATGTTTGCATTTGTAACATAATAAAATGAAGACAAAAATAAGTTCAATCTGATTAAAAAAAATGAATTAAGTTAATTTTATGCGTAAAGTTAATTTCATTTGCATTAAGTTAATTAAGGAGGAACAAAACAGTTGAAACCTGTGAAAATACAATTTGTTCCTCTTTAACTAGCAACAAGAATTAATTAGTCCAAAACATACATATATTAATAAGAATTTTAATACTATGCCCATTTCACAATTATAAATTTATGTTCATAAAGGCAATGAAATTACAACAAAATAATTATTACGGCAAAAAGATTTTCTAAAATTTCTTAATTTTAATGCCTTCTTGTAACTGGTATTTTTACGCGTATGTTCCGGTCGAAACATTATCATTTCTTGAAAATTTCAATCCTGCAAGAATTAAGGATTCTAGATTCAAATTTAAACGTAAATTTATTGCTTATAAAAACTTAAATGTTAAAAATATATAAATTAATAGCAAAAGTGATAACAGAATAGAAAAACAGAGTTATAGTACATAAAGGTAGTATAGTAAGGATGATAACAGAATATAAAAAAAAAAAAATATATCGATATATTTTATTGATATTACAAAATGAATCTAGAATATTCAGGTATTTTAAAAAATACTTATAAAATTGTAAAATTGTGTATGAGTAAAACACAAATCCCTGAGTAGCCGAAAAAAAGAAAGTTTTACATGATTTATTGTATGAAAAACTGAGTCACTGCATTGTTGCAGGACGATATTCGAACTGCAGTGACGGTTTGGTTTGAATCCCATCCAGCATCAAATCGATGAGTACATTTTTGCCAGGGAAGTAAAGGTGGTATGGTGCGCAATGCTGATTACATTGACGCGAACACACCTTTTACCATGGAATTGTGGAGTCTTAAACTGTATGACCCCACTGGGCAACAGGCTGTTGTAAAAAAGCGTTTTGCTTCGTAAACAAATATCTTATACAAGGTTAAAATTGGCATTTTTGAAAAAAAAAAAAGATTAGGGAAATTTGCTTTTAATCTTACTTTAATCTTAACAAGGCATTGATTTATTTTCAAAAGCATTCAAACTTCAGAAATCTCAGTGAATGAAAGTACTAAGTGACCGCAGCGAGCCTCAGCCCGCTGACGAACATCGTTCCAAACCTTCCTAATTTTGGCTTATAACTTTTAGTTTTTTAACTTTAACGTGGCTATATTTTTGGTGGTATTGTCCAACCATCTTTTTTACTGTCTTTCTCTTAGTACCGAGTGCTCAAAGGTTTTTACTTAAAAAGTTTTTTGAAATTTCTATTATCATTTAATCTTTCAATGTGCCCCAACCATACCAAACGTCAGGATTTAATAAATCGAATTATGTTTTTTATGTCCAATTAAATGGTCAAGTTCACTATTGTTTCTTATTCCCCCTTGGGTATTATTTACTTTAATTAAAAAAGCAAAAATTCTTCTCAAAATTATCTTTTTAAGATTATTTAACAGAATTTATAAAAAAGGGAAAAAAGATAATTGCAAATTTTGAACCGTATGAACAATCAACATTAATCTAAAAAAATATCTTTTGTCTTAGTTGTTATCATTTAACTGCGTAATTCGATTAAATATTATGATTGCCACATTATACCCAACATATAAATGTTATCTTAAATTTCAATAGCGTCATTTTTTGACAAAAATATTTTAAGTTTATACTATAAAAATCAAAATTTCCAAAATAAAAATGTATTTAAAATTTTCTTTAAGAAAATTAGAGGATTTGAACAATTTTCTAAGATAATAAAGGATTTAAAAAAGAAAAGTTTTTAAAATCACTAAGGTATTTTCACAGAAAAGCTATTAATATATGGTTGTTTTAACAAGGTCTTGAAAGACTTAACATCCAACCCCTTAAGGAACTTGATGATAAAAATATCTATACTTGATAATTTATCTTTACCTCTTATTCAAACTTGACATCTTCAGACGTTGATACATTGAGAAGCTTACAGCAATTTACATACTTACACTGAACGTCAATTCAAGAGAATCACAAGATTGAATACGAGGGATATGACTGGTTCACTTATATCATCATACATTTCAAATAAGTGATTCACTCATATGAAACAAATGAGGAGTCATTCCTAACTTAAATATGTTAGAATATTTTCTTTCTTTTTGTAATAGGAATTACCGGATTAAAGTGAAATAAACATTTTTAGAAACAAATTAAATGCAACTAATTTTTATAGATAGAAGATATATAATTCAGATGATAAGCGATAAAAGTTTTGGAAATTTCTTACTAATTCCATTATTATTTTATAAATAGTTGGTCTTATATACTTACACAAAAAGTTTGCACGCTTTAAACATTATTTTTCACATCATCATTAACATTTACTGACGAAAAAAAATGTATAT
>NC_092207.1:65894230-65999828 GCF_043381705.1 Parasteatoda tepidariorum
CAATACTACAATATTATGAGTAAAGTTTAATATATATATATATATATATATATTAAACTTATTATTTTAAGAAAGGAAGAAAAGATTCAGTAAAAAAGTTTAAAATTGTACTAACTTTCGAACAAACTTCGATTTCCAAAAATAAAATTCTTAATTTTACAGATAAAAATGGCTCAATTAGCACATAAAATTTCAATTTTGCAACTGCATCTCTGCAGGCTGTAGAATAATTCGTATTGTATTTTTTACTACTAGTTTAACAGACAATTATTATCGAACTAATTATAGAATATATCGAACTAATTATATATATTTTTCTACACATCCTCGTAATTTCACGTTTATAAGTTCTATAGATTTTTGTACACCAAAACAAAATATAATGTAAAGTTGAACTCCCAAGGCATCAATTAAGATTTTTTAATATAGGGAGAAAAATTAATTATCTAAAACCATTTTATTCACAAAGCATGCTAAATAATTATTCCTTATTCAAATTCATCGCCGTGTAAGACTTCTTGTTTTAGTTCTTGTCTTTTATTAGTAGTTCAGCAACTATTTTTATTCATCTTAATGTGTGTAACATTTTTTACTGCTTGCATTCCATTTCGCAGAACAGAATGTAATTTTATAAAACTTAAAATTTAATAAAATTACTACAAAACATAAAATGTTTTTATTTCGTGTAGCAAAGATATCAAATGATAAATTCAAATGTTTTGCAAGCATTTTATACTAAAAGGTTTAATGAAATATTTACAGGCTTCTTGAGTATTTTCTAAAGTTATTAGTCCTGCCTTTCTCTACCCCCACCCTCCAAAAAAAACTTTATTCATACAACAGAAAGGAAAAAATTGTCGTCATGGTGAGGTCTCTGTGATGCAGAGGAAAGTGCATAATACTTTCTGAGAGGTCGTTGGTTCTAATCCGGGAATCGTTAAGCTTTTTCTTCAAAAATACTTTGCTCATTAATTTGAAATTATTTTTAAATTATTCTTATATCTTTACAATTTTATTTAAGTATTTTCTTAATTTTTATAAAGTTTTAAAACTCCTTTATTTTTAGATTATATTTTCATATTACATTTTTATTTTTTATTGCATGTTTCTTATTATTTTTATTTTTTTATCTTTTCAAACAACCATTTTTTTTATTGATGATAAAGAAAAACAACTATTTATTGATTGAGATGAATAAAGTGATATTTATAAATTATTTCTTTGAACCTTTGCACCAATTATCTGTTTGAAATGAAAATACAGTTTTCTTAAAAACCATATTTAACCATTTTCTTAAAACCATATGTATTTCTTATGATTTCTTAAAACCATATGTATAGTCATTATATTTCTAATAAAACTGATAAAATTTAACAAACAAATTATTATCATTTTTATCTGCTGTTGTTGAATGACATGGCTTTTTTTCATATTAATTTCATTTTCAAAAGGATTTACACACATACCGATGTACTTCTATTTAAACTTGTAGTTCCTTTCGGAATAACTTCATTTTTTTCTTCACATTAGTTAGACCTACTAGTTACCTGGATTCATCTCTTCTCTTTGCATTGATACCAATGCGAAGCTTGGAAACAATGATGAGGCTTATTCACATAACATAAAGACGAAGAAAGCGATGTTTAAGAGAAGGAAGTATCATATTAAAAGATAATCTCTGTAACTAATTTTTGATTATAAATTCATTTCGCTATTCTTCTTTTCTTCTTCCTCTTTTTATTTACTTATTATTATTAATTTTTTTTGTTGTTGATCATTAAACAGTAGTTAAAAAAATGACCCTTGCACATTTTTATTTTATTTATCATTTAATTTAGGGTTTTATTATTATGTGGGTAGAAAAAAATTCTTTCCTTTAAAAGTGTTTTCAAATATTTCTTTTTCATGACAATGATGAAGTAATAATAAAGGAAATATTTATTTAACTTTAAATTATGCAAAGAACTACGGGACACTCACGCAAAAGTTATGTTTTAGTTTGAAATTTTTATTTTTTATTTTTTTGGAAAATATGTAAAAAATACATATTTTTATTGCGTTTATTAAGGAAAAAATCAGACTAAAGATCTTTGTCGTCGTATGAAATCCTTTTATTACTAAATCAATAATAATTTAATATTTTTAAAGATTGAATTATTTTCATGGTACGTTAGAACCCTAACGTACGAAACACCAACGGACCGAGGGAATTGACCGAACGGAGAAAAGATGGCCAATGAATTGAAAAATCGGTTAATTAGCGTTAATTTTGTAATATTTTGAAATATATGAAGAAATTGAGCTAACAACTGTTTTTAGTTTGCTCTGTTTCTATTTAAAATAAAAGTTTAATTGCGTCACAGAGTGACATGTGTAAATTGGAATGTGATTACTACCATGTCCAAATCTGTATTATTTTGTTTTATATTTATTAATATTATTAAACTTTTTATTTCCTTTATCATTTTCTTTCAAGTACAGATAATACTTGCCTTTTTTTAATGGCAGTGACTCGGAAAAATATCTCCCCCACTATTCTGCAGACTTGTGCCAATAGCGCTACTTTACAGAAAATAATCCGAGTATTTGATCTTAGATAAAAATCAGTGTAACGTAAAACAAGCAATGACATTCACATCCCTTGAATTTTCCGAATATTAAAAATAAACGGCGATTATTAATAACAGCTGATTCCCATACACTAATGTATTTTCCTTAATCTCTCATAAGAAAATACTTAATCGCAAGAAATAGAAACTTGTCATAAGAAAAAAACTTGTCATAAGATGACTTACAGGACATTTTTTAGGGAATTGGGACATTACTGTTGCCCCCGACACGAAACAAATTCAGTTCTTTTTGTGAGATTACATTAGAGATTTATATACAAGTAGATAGTTTCTAAACCGATGCATTGAGAATTCCTTTAACAGTTAATGAATGAATTCCGTACAAATATAGTTTTCTTTATCCGTAAAGAAAGATAAGATCCCAAGTACTTGCAAAATACTACGAATATTAAGAAAGAAGGCATTAAAAAAAATTTGAATTTTATTTTAAAATGTTCATCTTATAGTCCTTAGAAAAGATTTTAAAAAAGTTTAAAAAAATGGATTATGTAGCATTTTTTAATAAAAAATAGAATCAGCTCTTTAGTTGTTTGGTGTCTCTTTTCTATAAAAGAAATATTCACATTGTTAATTGACAGTTTGCAAACAAAAATGAATCTGTTGGAATTGAGACATTTTTGTTACCGCTGACACAAAACAAATTCACCCCTTTCCCTGTGGATATGTATAAGATTTATACAGATAATTTCTTAACAAATTGCATTAAGATTTCCTTTAAAATGTAATGAATTATTTCATTATAAGTTATATGTTGTGTTTTTATCGGTATAGGGAAAAAAATACAGTTGCGAGTACTTGCAAAATATTTCGAATGTTAAGAATGATGGAATTCGAAAATTTCAAACCATATTTAAAAAAATTTTTCCTGTAAGCCAAGGAGAAGATAAAATCGAAAAAACAGTACAGATTATGTTATATTTTCTTTGAATGAAAAATAGAAACAGCTGCTTTGGTTATTTGGTGACACTCATTTACAAAATCTATATTCACTGTAATCTACCACTACAAAAATATAATTCCTATTTACTAATATATAAGACATATTAACTCGATTCTATGTTGAGGTACCTTTTGATAGATGAAGGTTGGCATTGTCTGAAGGTCTTCTCCACATTGGTGCCCCGGATGTGATATGAACACGACTACTTCGATGGATAGACCACATTGAACAGTTGACTTGCTATTTGTGATTGCGTCATCGTTCTCCATTCGCTGTTGCTTCTCAGTCTCATTTATACACAACGGAATCCTGCACTCACTCGATTGCTAATAGCAGCACAGGAGTGATCATACTCACAAACATAATCCTAATGCTGCTCTCCCGGCTTCTCACAGAACAGCAATGAATCAACTAGTGGTATCCGTTCATGGAATTCTATCACAGATATAATTCTAGTGGGAGAGTACTGTAGTGTATCTACCACTACAAAAATATAATTCCAATTCACTGGTATATAAGATATGTTACCTCGATTCTGTGGTGGGGTACCTTTTCATAGATGAAGGTTGACATTGTCGATGGCAATTTTCCCCAGATTGGTGACTTTCGGACGTGATGTGAACGCTCCTACCTTGGTAGAAACTCCCACTTCTATTTGAACAATCCCACTTCGATGGATTGTCCACATTGAACAGTTGACTAGCTAATTATGACTGCGACCTTATCTACCTCCTCACGCTATTGCTTCTCAGTCTCGATCACACACAACGTATTCACTCGACTGCTAAAGACAACATAGGAGCGACCACGACCATGAACTTAATACAGCTCTCACGACCAGCATTCAAAAAGTACGGTATTCTTAATACAGCTCTCGCGACCAGCATTCAAAAAGTACGGTGATCTTAATACAGCTCTCTTGGCTTCTCACAGAACAGCAATGAATCAACAAGTGATTTCCGTTCTCCGAATTCCATCACGGATATAATTCCGGTGGGGAAGTACTTTAGTGTATTTGCCACTACGAAAATATAATTCCAATTCTCTAGTATATAAGGCATGTTAACTCGAATCTATGTTGAGGTACCTTTTGATAGATGATGGTTGGCATTGTCTAAAGGTCTTCCCCATATTCACATTGACTGCTTAATCTTACTGAGAAAAATGCATCTGTTATCCTTGTGATTCAATAATTATTCCACTTTATGCTGTATTTTAAGTATAATGTTATACTTTTATTGTTAAATGCAAATGTTTAATGGAAGATATTTAATAAGAGACTGTTCGGATAAAAATGCTTTATTTATTTTTAATGCAATAACTGCAATGTCAGCTCCTTTATGTGTCGGAGGAAAAAAAAAGGGACAAGCAACTTTTTTCCCAAAAAAGAAAATAAATAAACAAATAAAATAAAAAACGTACTTTTAAAAAAGACTTAGTTAATGTAAATAAATACGGGTATTTCAAATTATTATGAATTTGAATCAAGCTTAATGAGTGCTTTTTGCTTCAAACTCAGAATTCTGGCTTTACGCTGTACTTTAGTCAAAACTTCTAATGATAAAAACTACCCCCAGAAAAAAGCAAAGTTATTCGTAAAGAGAGAAAAAACACTGCCCTCTTTTTCTCCAATTACTTTCATTTTTATAATTAAACGAGCGGATTCTATAATCGTCGTTGAACAGCTGATACAATCTTGGGTTTACGACTCTTAGTGTTCTATTCCGTAGCCTTGTAATTCTGAACACAATCCAGAAGACGAGAGAACTCCTGGATCAAGTATTGAGAGAAATGTTTTCTTTGTGGAGAACTTTTGAAGGAACTAACCAGCATTTGCGTTACACGAGGAGGATAACCACGAAAGCCTGACGCAAGGGGACTCTAACAAATGATTCGTCTACCACTGAAGATACTTTTACGTCAGCAGTGTGTTCGGTGAGGACCTGGTGCGGAATTCGTATCGACCAACCATTGATGGGATTCGAACCATGTTCACCTAATTGAAAGGCCAACGCTCTGTCTCCTGAGCCACCACTATTCAAGTGAGAGGATTTATATGATACTAGGGAAATTACATTTGGAAAAAATAATTACATTGGAATATCTCTATATCCGCAATTATAAATATTAGTGTTTCGAAACTAAGCAAATTTAAAAGTTTTTAATTCTGACATGAACTTGTAAGAAAAGTCAAAAATAAGGTGAGAAAATAAAAAATGACTGTTGTCTTTTTTTTTTTCGGAAAAGAAACCTTATTGTGTTTTCTTGTTGGACATGTTTAATTGTTAATCCTGAACTGTTTGGTACTCAATTTCATTTCAGACATATTTGAATGCAGCTCTGACACATTATGTGTAAATTCTTTTGGTGACTGAATAGACATTGAGCAGAAAATCGAGATCAATATTAACATTTTCAGATTGGTGCAATGGTGTTTGGTGGAGATTGTTAGCTGCATCATACACCCGTTTCGGATTCACAAGTTCATGCATGAAATATGATTTAAAAGCTAGGCTTTTTCTTTAATTTTACATGGTTAATGAATCATTTATATTGCGTGGAAGACAGTCTACGGTCTTGTGCAAGTTATTGGGTACGTTGAAAGAACAAATTCCCAAAAAGTGCTTTAGAGTAACAAACTATTTCATATAAAGATTAATTAACATTACTTTATAATTTCTCATACTTCCCTAAACAAATATTTTTTATTCAAAACCATTTTGAACATTTTATATCCGTCGTTAAACAGCCGACACAATTTTTTGGAATTGTGACTACTAATGTTCAATTCCGAAGCCTTGTAGTTTTGAACCCAATCCAGAAGACAAGGGAACTCCTGGATCAAGTATTAGCTGATACTTACCTTCTTTGAGAACTTTTGGATGGAACAAACCCTCATTTGCGTTACATGGTGAGGAAAATCACGAAAACCTCCCACGATTAGCCTGGCGTCAAGGGTACTCTAACCCATGATCCGTCTACCACTGAGAATATTTTAAGTCATCACTGTGGTCGGTGCAAATCAGATTCGGAATTCGTATGGACCATCAATAGCTGGAATTCAAACCTGGTTCACCTCAATGGAAGGCGAACGCTCTTTCCCCTGAGCCACCACTGCTCCATTTTGAACATTGGTGTGATTTATGTTTTCCAGTAAAGTATCTTCTAAAAGTAGTGAAGTAGTAACTATATTTTGTAGTCACTGCATTTAAAAAAAGTAGTTGTAGCTTTAGTTAAAATTTCAATTGTAATAAAGTAGCTGAAGTTGTAATTAACTACAAAGAAAATGTAGTTTTCTAATCACTGTTTTTGACGTTATACTTTGACATTGCATTTTGCATAAGGACGTTGACTATGTGGCACCCTGTTCATCATTAAAGTCAATGCATACAATAATACAATTTAAGAGCTCTGGAGAAGAACGTCTTGCATCATGTTTAGGAAGACTTTTAATTTAAAATTTAAGACGTCATATGTTTGCATGATACGAGTTTCATAAACATTTACCTCATTTTTGGAACATTATAAAGTTTAATTTATTATAGCTCTTTCAATTCTATATTTATTTAATTCTCTAAATGTGTAGGTTTTAAGGCGATATAATGATAAATCATGTTTTCAAATTGATTCAAAAGCAATTTAGACAGTAAAAAAAAAGACCGGGATTACAGATGCATATTTCTAGTATGCATAATTCAATGCATATGCCATACTAAGTTATCCGGATGAAGTTATCAAACATTACCACACTTACCAAATTTTAACACACGCTTTAATATTATATTTTATTGTTAATTTTACCAAAATCACAGCGTATCGGTAATAATTAGAAACTTTTTAGTGTTCCCATCGAACCAGAAACACGGGGATTCAGGTAGTTTTAACCATACTTATTTTCTCAGGGTATTATTCGAAAGATCCTTTTTAGAATCGGCAAAACAAGCACTTCTCATTAAAGTCTCTCTCCCCATAACTTATCAGTGTATCAAAAACATGATTTAAATAGCGAGTAAAATATTTATGGTGCTAAGAATCATCTCCCGAGAAACCTCCATACAAATTTCTCGGTGGGGAATCTCTTTAATTTATTTTTTTTCCAAAAATCTTTTCCCTTTTTATTGGAACTTACTGACTTCGAATTTGATGGGAACTTACTTTATTGGAACTTACTGACTACTGAGAACTGCGCACAGTATTTAAGGTTTTTTTTTTTTTTTTTTTTTTTTTTTTTTTTTTTTTTTTTTTTTTTTTTTTTAATAGAACAAATTATACTTTAATGTTGTTTAGGTATTTCTTTCATTTCTGAAAATAATTCTTATCTTTTTTCTTTAAGCCTATTGAAATAGTTTTGCTCTTTGATTCTGTGCAAA
This sequence comes from Parasteatoda tepidariorum, assembly GCF_043381705.1. Lineage (NCBI taxonomy): Eukaryota > Metazoa > Arthropoda > Arachnida > Araneae > Theridiidae > Parasteatoda > Parasteatoda tepidariorum. The sequence continues at coordinate 65,902,171 of NC_092207.1, forward strand.
TTGAAATACTTAACAATTTATTAACATTCATTAAATAAAGAAAAAAAGTAATAAAAAGAGAAATATATACTGTTTGTGAAATTACTTATTCAGAAAGACTAATTCTATAATTTTACTGTTTAAAGTTTTTTTAAACGGGTGTTATAATATAGAAAATACCTAGACTTGCATGTTTTATATGTTATGAAAAGAGAGATTAACGAAGAAAATAATAGAAAATTTTATTTACTGCGCATAAGCTGCAAATACATGACTCATAAAAATTAAGAAATTAGAAATTAAAAAGCCAGAAAGCAAAATAATGAAAAGATATCTTATCATCAGCACAATTTTTTGCTTAATTTGCTCTATTTTTGTTTCGATTTTTTTGGTGCATTTCACACTATAGTAATGATATATTTTGCTTTGGTTGCCTTAATACAATATTAGAAAGCACTCTTTTTGCAGATATAATTGTGCGAGCTGATGATGAGATTATTTCTTTTCCTCATTTTGTTTCCCGACTTTTTAATATTAATTTTTTAAATCTTTTTAAAATTTTAAATTGCTTTTAGAAATGTTTTATTTTAATTCTTTTTTTATTCTCTTTTAAAAAATCTTTACATTTTTTCTATGTTTACTCTATATCTTTACCTGTGTCCATACTATTATATATGTATGTATATACGTTTTTAATTCGGTTTTCTAATTTCGTGTCTTAAGGGCGTTAATCTATGAGCCTATTATTGTGGATTTTACAGTAATAATAATAATTTAGAGCGTGTTAAAAATCTGTGTAAAACGAGCAAATCATGATTTTTTTAAATAATTGTCAATCTACTAAAATCATTAAAATTGTATAATTAAATATCAACTTTATTAATTATAAACCTTAAATCATCCGGTACAATATATCCGGTTAAATCATCCGGTATAAACCTTAAATCATCCGGTTACCTTGAGCACATCCATTTTCGGGCCAACCCTAGGGATCTAACATATTAAACACTCTTCAGTATTGCAGTAAGGACGTTCCATAAGAGATCACTTTATTTACGCTTCTGTTTTCATATTTTGTAATCTGGCAATTGTATTACAAAAGTATTTTTAATCATTCTTGAATGATTCCGGCGCGCGTGAGTTCATTTAAATTTGCTCCTCGCCTTATGGATTTCCTTTCGTGTTTTGTTATGTATTTTCTTTACTTATTATGTTCCGTTTTCTGCTTGATTTGTTATATTTCATATGTAGTTTTTAATTAAAGTGTTCTATTTTCGTTTCATAAAAAAAAAAATTTGAGTGCTCCTCACACTATTTTGCCTTGGCTATATTGATACAATTTTAGAAAGCACTCTTTTTTGCGGATATAACCATATGAGCTGATGAAGAGGTTATATCTTTTTTTCTCTATTTTGTTTTATGGAATTTTAATGTTTTTTTTTATTAAGTTACATTAAAAAATTTTTATGTTTTTTAGAAAGTAATTTTAGCTTTATAATTTTTCTTCGTCTCTTTTAATTAATCTTTATTATTTTTCGTGTTTTCTCAACATTTAATACGATCTAAAAATTTTATTTAACTTGTAGAAAACACATATACAAAAATTCGTTGCCACTCACACGCTAGCAACAAAGCATGTAATCGTTTAAATTAGCAACACTATTTAAATAGAATAAAAGGATGAAATTTTGAGTTTTTTTTCTTCTAAAAAATGTATTTCGTTTACATTTTATAAACTTACCTCACTGTGAAAAATGCATACTTAAATATAACGAAACTCTCTTCGTTTTTGACAAACCCTTTTCCTGGTATATGCTAGGTAATCTTACCTGGTAATTTTATTTAGGAATAACTGTTATACTAGAATGTAAAGGCTCCAAAAATATCTGTTCTTAGCTGCCCTGAGTGATAGGCTTACATTTCAAATAGAAATTAAAAAATATTCCAAGAAGCAGTACTTAAATTCTTTGAAAAACAATTTATAACTATGTTTGAACAAAATACATTTCATACATAAATTTTAAAATGATTTTTTTTTAAAATTTAGTTCCTTAAATTTCTTATTAATTTAATTTTATTGTAACAAAATAAATATTTTTAAAGAATTTAAAATACAGCAATAATGAATTAATGCTACATTAATGCTAAATGTGGAAGTTTATTCTGCCTCAGAAAATTATGATGAATGTTTCCTACACTTTGATTGGGCGTCGCTCAAATATTACGTTACGTTTGCGATTTGCTTATTTTTGCTGATAAGGAGGAGGAGGGGTATGATAAATAAGTACGTAAAACATTAAATTCTCTGTATTTTAATTTTTTTTAAAGAGAAAATTTAATGAAAAATCCCACGTGGTTGAATTCAGGTAAAGAAAAATTGGAGAAAAAAAATTTCGAAGGGTTCTAAGGTCAAGAATTCTCCACTCTAAAAAAGCACTAAATATTTCTAAAGAATATTCTACTCTAAATTTTATCGAATGAATTAAATGTATACCTTGGTTAATGCTAATTGTAAGTTAAGTCTTTTAATTTGAATTGAATCCTAAAACTAGATTGCCAGAGAAAAAAAATCACAGTTAAAACAAAAACCAATGGTAGTATAGCGCCATTCTTACGTAAACATGGAAGGGGGTTTGTGAATTGTTTATATCTGTAGACAAGGGGGAATCAGTATAGTATGGTCGAAAATATGCTTACGTACTGATTGAACAACCTTTCGGACAAAATAGCCTTAATAGGAAAGCAAGTTGAGAATATAAAAATAAAACAGCCGGAAAACAAAATCCAATAATTTGATTTTAAGTATATTTCTTCCTAAATGTATATATTTTTGACAGCTTTCGGGTGACAACTAACCAATTTTTTTTCATATTTTTAAATTCTTTAATTGACCAGAGCCTTAAGAGGAATATTATTGAAATGATAAAAATAAAAATGCCTTAAAATGGAATGCCATTAATTTGATTTTCGATTGTCTCTCTAAATTCACTTGCTACTGAGAAACAGCCTTAAAAATCAAAGAACCCATTATTTACCTTTAAATGGTATATATTACTAAATTCACTCACGACTGCTAAACTATTTTTTATAGCTTAAAATTCGCGAGACTACAATAGCCTAATAAAAAAAGGTTTAAAAATGGAACTGCCCTTAATAAAATTTTATTTTAAATTGTCTTTCTTATTTCTACTGACTTTAAGGGGATAGCCATATTTTTTTTAAAAATTTTGAAATTCATTGGGAAACAACAAATTTATAAGGAAAATAATTGGAAAAAATGAATAATCTTAAAAACAAATTTTTAAAAAAAGCTTGTTTTATTTTACTCAGCCTTTCTTACTGAATTCACTTACTCCTGACTACTTTTTAGATGCGAAATTAGCTTACCTTTTTATTTTCATTATTCTCTTTTCCATCAATTTTCTAAAAAAAAAAAATTATAAACATATCCAAGTACATTCATATACATAACACTTCTATTCAATAATAATATAAAACTTTATTAAAGCAGCATTTTTTGCACTCTTTTCACACTCATTCAGGAACCACACACACACAGCACTCATTCACACTCATTCAGGAACCACACACACAGCGCTCATTTAAAATAAGGCACACACAATTATGACGAATGAACGCTGAATTTCCAGTTAATATTTTAACATCGCCCCCTATTCTAATACAAATGCGCCAACGTAAAATAGGATGGCGAGAATTGGCTGAAACCGAAACCTCGCGAACGTACGCCTTCCTCCATCCAATCGCTACTCTTGCACGTACGCACTCTTTTTACCTGCCCCAAGTTTAACCCTCAAAATCGTATCACCAGCTCTTTCCATTCATTCCGTATTGTTTATTTTTGAGGTGACTTCCAATGCCCTCAGGTTCTGCACGTAGGCCAAATTTTTACCTACAAATGCCCCTCAATATGGAGCAGGTGGGAAAAAAAATTCCCAGACAGGAATTTTACCTTTTTTTTTATGATTTATCTAAGATCAATGACATTGTTACCATAAATTGATAGAAAAGTATGAATAAAAGCCTTGAAAATTAAAATGTATTTAATAATCATGAGATATATTAATACTCAAACTCATATTATTTCTTTAGCACCTTCGTAAAACGGCTAATCTACGAAAATTAATATAAACCAGTAAATTTGGCAATTAACACTTTGACGAATTCATTGATTCCTAACTCTATGGTCACACCTAAGTTGATTAGAACAATGTAATATACTTTCAATGTAATATACTTGTAATATACTTACAATTATAATGTACTTATAAATTTATTTTAAAAATATAAATTAAAACAACGTAAAACTGCTTGTAAATTTCTCTGAAAAGTGTAGATTAAAACAATGTAAAAATGCCTACAAATTTATTTGTGAAATATAGATTGGAGCAATGTAAAATATCTTATAAATTTCTATGAAAAATGCAGAATAGAACGATGTAAAAATACTTATAAATATATTTATGGCACACAAAATTATTGACAATGTGTGAAACACTTTTCATGAATTTCTCTTGTCTACATTTTTTATTTATCTTAAAATTAATTGTTTAAAATCGAAATGTATGCTTTTATTTTGCATGCAATTGATTTGTAGAAAGAATTGTACACTTTAATTACTTTCATCTCAAGACAAATCGTGATTCAGGCCAGCGGTTCCCAAATAATTTTCCGCGGAACCCTAGGGTTCCGTGAAAGGGCCTCAGGGGTTCCAAAATATATTAATTTTTTTTACCAATTGTGATTTTCGGAACCGGTAATTAAATTTATATCCACTTAATAATCAATTATTTATTTAATATTTTCGTTCTTTTCATGAAATTATTTAACTAAAATGCTTGGAATGAAAGAAATTCCAAAACAATGCTTTTTCTAATAGCAATATAATGAATGATTTATGAAAAGGATATATATGGACTTATGAAAAACTGCTGTATTGTTTTGCATCGAATAAAAGCAACCAAATTCAACAATGAGGTTATGTTTTTCTGAGAATTATTTTCATGGAACTAACCCACATTTGCGTTACGTGGAGAGGAAAATCGTGAAAACCTCTCACGGTTAGCCCGACGACAAGGGGACTCTAACTCATGATCGATCTACCACTGAGGATATTTTTGCATCAGCACTGTGGGCGGTGTGTGCCTGGTGCGGAATTCGTATCGAGCAGTCATCGCTGGGGTTTCGAACCCAGTTCACCTCATTGGAAGGCGAAACCTCTATCCCCTGAGCCACCTCGGCTCAAATCAGATCATTATATATTTTACAATAATTAATAGACTTTTGTAATTAAAATGTTGAGGATTACTAATGAAACTTATTCATTAAAACCCGTGGTTCCGATGAAAGAAAATTGATCACCTAAGATTCCGTGGCCGAAAGAAATTGAGAACCACTGATTTAAGCTTTGTGTAGATGATGTTGGCTAATGTCTGAATAGCTTGAATAACATCAATTGAATAACAAAACAAGTAATTAATAAAAAAAAATATATTTTTCTTGTTACTTTATTAGAAAATTTATATTGTAAATAAAATTAGTTTCTTCAGAATTTCTATTTCTTAAAAGGGTACCAAATAAGTTGTCTACTTAATCCTGTGGGTACCTTAAAAAAATAAGATGCGAAAATCTTTAAAATAATTTTGGATAAATATAAAACTGTGGCATAATAATAGAATTCTGGAGAAGAAAAGCAAAGGATTAAAAAGCACCAAAATTCAGAGCCTGAAAAAAATACTCAGAAGAAGAGCGAGAAAATGTCCATTTTGCAAATCAACTTTCATCTGCACTGTACATCACATTTTGACTAAGTGTAAAAAATCATGGACATAATTATGATAACACCAAATATTTAAATAAAATGTAAATGTTTTTCCAAAGAGAGAGAAAACTAAGAAACTGTAAAATATAGAAGAATTATTATTGCTTATATTATTAAATATAACATTATAAATTTACTTCCTCTGAAATATGTTCCATTAAACTATTAATTATAATTGATTTAGTTTTAACATTTTATCTACCTTGCCAGTTTCAAAAATCAATTATTTTAAAAAATCGAAATAGAAGTTTCACTTAATTTCGTTTCTTGTGTAACTTATTTTTTCTAGAGCTGTTTTTACATGCTGCTATTTCTTTAGTACAATTTCTTTTCTTTTCCTTTTTACCACGTTTATATAAACTTGCCTTCGTGTATGTCTGTCCGGGTGGAATTTTGTAATCGATTTTAAACTAACTTCCCGACTAGCTACAAACTTCAAATTTAGCACACAGTTCAGAATTGGATGACAATGCATGAAAATGAAGAGAAAAAAGAGATGCAAAGTAAAATAAAATTAAAATTCAAAAAGAAAATTATTTTCGAGATTGTCTTTTGTTGTCGATTCCATTATTTCAAATTATTACGTGTCAGGTGAAAAGATTTTTGTTGTCGGAGTATTTTTATTGGCTGAAAAATCACGTGGTAGGATCCAGTTTTTCCTCATTCATTTCCAGATTGTTTTGGTTGTCATCAGCATAAAACTAATGAAAGTCGTAAAGGTATTGTTTTTCTATAAAGATTTTTGTATCCCTAATTTAAAATAAAAGTTCTATTACTTTAGTAGTGGTCTTGTAGTAGTCTTGACTACTCTTGACTAAGAAAAATAATCTAAATAAAAATATATATTTTTAAAAACCACGTTTTTTGTAGTGAAGAATAATAATTAAAAAATAATAATTTTTTAAAAATATAAAATAAAAATTAAAAAAATCATAGTTTAAAATAAAAAAATTCAAAATAAAAAGTAATATTTTTAAAAACCACGTTTTAGTAGTGGAGAATAATAATTAAGAAAAAAATTGAAAAACGAAAAACGTGGGGCGCATGAAATACATAACAGTACATATACACATACATATACACATTTTCTTACTCATACACATGCACAGCCACATATACATCCACATACATATGCATATACAAAAGCATATTCCACATCCACATTCAGATACAATTACAATTACTGATATACATACACATATTCTCAAGAGCACACATACACACACTAATATAACATTACTGTTATGTATTTCATGCGCCCCACGTTTTTCGTTTTTCAATTTTTTTCTTAATTATTATTCTCCACTACTAAAACGTGGTTTTTAAAAATATTGCTTTTTATTTATTTATTTTTTTACAATGAATAGGTATGGTATATAATAGGAAATTTGTTTATTTTGAAAAATATTTACAATTGTTGTTTTTTCGATTCAAAACATAAATGAAAATCCAGCTGTCATCAGCATGAAATTAAAAAAATTAATTATCGCGGTATTTGCCAGTAATATGTAGGTATCATCCATTTTTAATGTTATTGTCTGTCATTATTACGTTTTTGATTTTGATTATTATTCAAAATTAGAGTCCTTAAAATAAAAATGCTTTTATTTTAATGTTTTTAGTTAAGTAAATAATAATTGTCTTTTATTAAAAAAGTAACTTTGCGATATTTCCCTATTATGCATTTATTTTAAGAAAAGAGATATATTGTTACCATTTTACAATTATTGAAAAGTAATAAGATTTTATTTTCTCTTTAATAAGTTAAATTTATTTTTCAGTGCCTTATGTTTATCGTTTTGATTACTTTTATTTGAAATTGTGCTTAGTTAAAGTATACAATTTAAATAATGAATTCACACACTATTTCAAAATTTAAAGAAACATTTTTTTTTCGCACTTTTTCTAAATAATCTCCTTTGCGAAAAACATTTGTCTTTTCTTAGTGACGAAAAACTAAATTAGAGTTTGGAAAATAAGTTTATAGTTGAAGTTGCAATGATAACGGAGATAATTGATTAGGTTTAAATTTAATTCTAATAGAGTCGGAAACTAAATCTGTGAAACCGAATCCGTATTGATGTAACAAAAAATTTTGAATCTTATTAAAATTTTGAATATTTTAAGTGTACACTGTTGAAAAAAATTCCTGGTCAAATTACGATATTAAGTGCCGCCATTTTGGGAGCATCATCAGTAAAATCCTCGTATGTAAAATCCATTTTTACCATAAAATATTATACCGTAATTTTCACAGTAATATTTATTTAATGAGAGTGATTCACTGAGTCTACGATAATTATTACTATAAAAATTACGGTACATAATTTTTTTTGTTTCGTAACATGTTCAGGTAAGAATGGATTACTTTCCATAGGGACCGGTACTTTTCCATAGGAAACCGCTGAAATGCATGGAATTACAATGGGGATATAGATGAATAGGGATAGGGAAGAACGATCCGGTTCTATCCGGATCAATCCGAAAGAAACCAGCTAGAACTGTTCATTAATCATAGTCTCTGGGTCCGACTGACACATAAAAAAAAAAAAGAAAGTCAGGTACGTAATTTTAAATGCAAGGGACCAATATCTTCTCTTCAACTCCTTGAAGGCGAAAAATAAAAAGGTGCAAGTTTTGATTTCTTTAAAGCCCAATTTAGTTTATTTATTTTTCCATTTTATAAAAAAATTTAAAATAAATAAAATAATAACAAACTAACGTAATATTAGAACGACCACACATTTTCTTATTTGCAATGCCTAACAGTTTAAGGTAAGTGCATTAATAGTTATACGACAATAATTTTTAATACAATTTTAATAAATTCGCGTAACATCATTTTTAATTTCACTGAATTGAATGGTGGCCATTAAATTTATATACCGAATATACTTGTTACCATGATTGACCGAAATAAAGAGTATGTCGACAATCTCGCAGTCGCTTTGGTGAATGTTCGAAATGCTTGTTACATCCGAATTGATATTAATTTATTCGTTGATATTATTATATTTGTTCGATATTTTAATATCTGCTGAGGATTGATTAGGAGAAACATCAGTGTTTGGGGTACCGGTTAAATGCATGCTGGGCAGTGGCACTTGACCTTAAAAAACATCAATGTAGGGCATACCGGGCAAATGTATACCGGGCTGGAACACTTAACTTGTCCTAGTATATATTTCGGACATTTATTAAAGCGACGATGTGATTGTCAACATTCACCGGTGGAAATCAACAACCACCAATATCCTTCATTTACAGTAACAATATATATTAATATTAGCCAATATGATTACTAAATTTACTCTTAATTTCGTCATTAAATAAACACATTAAAAAGGTAACAATACCTTTTATTACCAGAACTGTGGCGATAATTACCAATAACTACCGGCCACCAAACTTGGTTACTATAAAACTATTTAATATTGTAACTGCCGTTGAACAGCCAATTGAATTTTTAGTTTACGACTACCAATGTTCAACTCCATATCCTTGTAATTTTGAACCCAATCCAGAAGACAAGAGGACTCCCTGATCAAGTATTGGAAGAAATTTGCCTTCGTGGAGGACTTTTCGATGAAACTAACCCGCATTTGAGTTACATTGAGAGGAAAACCACGAAACCTCCCCCGATAAGCCAGGCGGCATGGGGACTCTACCCCATGATCCATCTACCACTGAGGAAATTTTACGTCGGCACTGTGGTCGGTGCTAGCCGTGTGCGGAATTCGCATCGACCAGCCATCGCTGGGATTCGAACCCGGTTCGCCTTATTCTCGCTATACATTGACTTATACACTACTGCTCTATACATTTGCTTATAATAACTATACTACAATCATTTTTAATTCAATTTTAATAAAATTCGCTTAAAGTCATTTTTAATTTCACTGAATTGAAGAGTGACCATTAAATTCATATACCGCTAAATGTTACAATTTAGACAATTTACTCTTAATTACGTCATTAAATTTACACATTGATACACATTAAAAATATAACAATACCTTAAATAACTAAAACCGTAGTGATAATTACCTATAACCACTGACCACCAAACTTAGTTGCTATAAAATTAGGCTGTCACGTAAATGCATCAAATTTAATGAATTGAAGATAATTTGGGGTTTAATGGTAAAAGGTCTATAAAAGGACATGCCGTGCCAAACATATATAGTTATGAAACAGATCAAACACCAAGTACTATAAATTTGTGTTATTACCTACTTAAAATACATGAAATGCATAGAACAATACTATCAAATTTAATGAACAGCTGTGTCATTAATAACAGGTCATTACACTTTACAGTCTCTGTCTGCCTCAATATAAACTACACTCATTTTGTCTGTACTGTTTCTTCCGAAATCAATAAAATACCAATCATTCTCTATTATATATTTCATCACTAAAACTAAATTCATAATTTAACTCATAACGTGAAATTGATTTCCTCAAGTACACGAAAGTATTTCTATGTTTAAAAATAAAATACCTAAACTTATTTCAGATCGGTAGAAATGTTATGAAGACGTACAAATAATTTCTGGTCTGTCCCGTACAACTGAGTTTTATAGCAAAAAATGAAGAAAATTTCTCAAACCTAAAATATTAAAAAAATATCAATTTCTTGACTGAAATAAAATACATAATAAATGAAATATTAAACGAAGCTCGCTTATGAGTCCCTAATCTATATATTCATCTTATTAAGCACCATAAACTCGGGTGTTTTTCTATCTATTGGCAAAATTATATTTTTATTAGGTTGTCTCAGTAACAATAGTTTAAGTAGTATTGAATAGTTTGTTAAACGTTCAGAATAATTTTATATTTTTAAAGAAATATAAACTTAGTTACGAAGTAATTATTTAGATTTACTTTTGATCCTTTATAAAATGGCTGCAAAAATTTTGAACATAAATGGAGCTATGGTGCCGCAGCATAATGTCATGCCAATTATTGGTCACGGAGCTTGCCTTTTCAAAGCAATAGCACACGCACATACATTGGTGGTTGTTGGCGAATGTTGGCAATCGCACAGCCGCTTTGGTAAATGTCAGAAATATGTACTAGATCTAGTTAAGTGCCCCTTCCCGGTTTACATTTGCCCGGTGTACCCAACACTGATGTTTTTTAAAGTTAAGTGCCACTGCTGGGTATGCATTTAGCCGGTACCTCGAACAATGATTTGCCATCCTTTTGTGAGCTGCAAATTTCAAAAGACACAATGTTTTGTGATTATAACATATTCTGAACTTAATTTATAAGTTCATGCAGCATTGATACTGATAAATCAGCTTGATCAATTTTATGTGTTGTTGCAAAAATTGATTGCCTAAAAAATAATGATTTTTATTATATTAAGTTCATGAGGTAATTCAAAAAAAAAAAAAACAATTGTTACAGTTTTTATCGTTTAAATGTCATATTATAATGATATAATGATATTATAATGATTATATGTCATAATGTCAGCTATTCATAGTTTTTATATTTTAATATTATGACAAGTACAATGTTTCACATCTTAAAACAATAAAATGTTTTCCTAAATATAGGAACAAAATTTTTTTTTCTAGAAAACGAGAGTTGAAATTTAATTACATAAATTTCTGTTCTCTAATTTGTGTCACTTATTAGATAGAAATGCTAAATGAAAATTGTTACCCTCAATCATATTGATTTCAACATCGTGCGACAATATTTGCATTTGCCTTAGTTTTGAATATCAATATTTACTACGAAATATGAGGTTTTTCATTCAATTTGAAGTAGCAAATGCAAACTCATAATTTGACCCTCATGACAAATATTTTTTATGTAATTGGTGAGTATCAAGTGCGGGCTATATTTAAAGTTCTTTTTTTGAAAACAAATATTTTCATAACATGGGTGAACCAGTCGTAATTTGTTTTATTAGAAACCGTTATCTTACGGGTACTAAATAAAAATCATGATTATTTTGAACCAATGAATTCCAGTTTTAGAAAAAGAATTCCAAACCACCCAGAATGGCCTACGTGAGAATGTGAAGTTCCCCTGTTGCTTTATCACCCACAGTGAAAACTTGATAAATTGACCCTTCAATGACCATAACAAAAGACTACAAAGCCTGATGGCGGTGAAAATCTTGTATTTGATAACAAGAGCGTGTTTACATTTGACGCATGTCTGCTCCAAGTAAAAGAAGGGTTACATTTGTAATGATATGCTGTGAAAAGATTTATCTCTAACGGTGTGAAAATGGAATTAGCTTTGATTCTTTCTTACATTGACAAAATGGGTAAACAATCATTCATTTTAAAATAATAAATTTAAAAGTAGTCTTGAAATAACTTTATTTCAACACTTTCGAACACGAAATTTTTTAAAATTTGATTCTTATTGGAGAAACGTTAAAATTAATAAAAAGTAAATAGAATCTAAGCTAGAGATTAAAACATTCTTGGAGATAAACCTGAAAATATCCCCTCACCACTTATGTGGCGGAAAAAAAAGTGGCGAGTTAAATTAAATAAACAGCCTCTCACTTTTACCCCATTTTTTTAAAAATTGCCTAATGATAGATGTACATCAATCTGGAAAGAGACTCTGAAAAACAGAAATTTCATTAAAATGTCCAATGTTACCCTGCAAAATTTGAATCCTCAGAATGCATCAATTTCGTAATGGATTCTGAAGGAAATGTTCGTGTAGAAGGAGATTTCTTTAACAATTGACGTATTTCAAAGCTGTAATGTTACCGTGAATGATTGAAATCAAGAGAATCTCGGCTTTCACCTGTGAATGTCAACAATCACATAGTCGCTTTGGTGAATGTCCGAAATATTTGTTATAACGGATTTGATATTAATTTATTCGTTGATATTGTCATATTTATTCGATATTTTATAGGATAAATCAGGAGAAACATCAGTGTTCGGAGTACCGGGTAGTGGCACTTAACTAGACCTAGAATATATTTCGGACATTCACCAAAGCGACTATATGTGATTCTTAAAATTCACCAGTTGAAGTCAACAGCCACCAATTTCGGTCATTCACAGTAACATGTACAATAAATGTAGTTTGGTGGTCCAATTATTTTTAAATAAAAGTTCTTTAAAGTCAGTATATTTAACTAAATTTTGTATAGATTTACATTATTTTTATTGTTGAATTAATTTTCTATAACAGTAAATTATTTCCAATTTTTTTTTTTAATAATACAATTTAATCCAAGCTGAAAAGAAAAAAGTATGCAAAAAGTGGCTATTAAATGAAAAGGACCAATCGATATCAGTTTAAGTTTAAGAAGAAAAAACATCTGAGAGTCTACTGAAGTAAATTTTCTGAGAGTAAAATTTAAGGTGTACAAATAGAACAAAATAGTCACTTAATAATAACGAAAATAACAACAGTTACTGAAATCTCATCTTGCTGTGTTGGACAATTAAAACCTTATGTATTAGTTATTAAAAAAAACAGGCAATTTTATTGAAATAAATATTTAATTGCATTAATTTCTGGATCAACATCAAAAATTAAGTAGGTAGTTACTAAATTCGTTCATACTAACGAGGGGCTTTTTTTTCCGGTGCTCTAATATTTACATAACCTACGTGACGGCGATTCACTCACGGGAAATTGGGTTCAACGGTACGGCGAACTAAAATATCGTTCGAATTATGTTAAACTGTATAAAGTGTAAAATTGAACCAATTTACTGTACATGTTAAACTATTGTATCGAAGTTAAAGAAGCATTAATTTTCATTAAAATCTTATTTAACTTGCTACTAATGTAACTATTCAGACTACAGCATATTTGAACCATATTGTTCACTGTTCGAAGTTTTGGAACGTGTTGAACTATTTACATGGTTTTAAGTGTGCAGTAACATTTAATAAGGTACTAAGTTGAACCCTATTATAGTTCAACTTGAACTATATATCCTGTTAAAATTTTCCTCAAACCTTAACAGGGTGTTAAGTTGAACCATATTATCTTATTCCTGAAACACCTTAGACCTTACTTTTAATCAGACTTGAAAAGAAATGCAGTTCAATTTAACACTATAATTTAGACTGTAGCATAATTGGATCCGTAAGTAAGGTTTAAGACAAGGATAGCATAATTCAACGTTTAACCGATTTTTGAAGAGAAAAAGTCTGGCTCAGAATTTTAAAAAATTAAAATAGCAGAATTGTTTGTGAAAAAAAATTAAGAGTTATAATAAAAAGGTTAAAAAAGAAATAAAAAAAAAATGTTTGCCTATAGTTTTAACAGTCATTACTGTTTATTCCATACCAACTTCACCTCAATTTTTTTATTTGATATAAATTATTTAATCTCTCAACTCGCAAGTTTGCGTGACTAAAAATTTTATTCTTTTGAGTTTGACAAACATGACAATCGATTCACTGCAGATATCGCTATGTCATGTTGTGCGTCATCATAATTTGTATTTGCTTTTAAATTTATTGCTTTGAAAATCAAATCATTGCTAAGTACCATCAAATTTATTTTTTTTTAATTTATTACCATTCGCATTCATTTTCTGGTAAATACTGAGACTCAGCAGAATAAAATAAAAATTTTCAAAAATTACGTTTTTTCAAGTAGATTGAAAGAAAGAAAATATTTGGATTTTTGTAAAACCTAAAACGAAAAAAGTAGGATGCATAACTTACAAACTTTCGGTGAGAAAAGAAGTCTATTGCAAAAATACTATGTCGAAATTTTGATTGGTGATAAAAGAGAAATACATTTTGTTTGCAACATTTATAAAATAATAATAACTTATAATGGAATAAAGAACACGTGTGCAGCCAAAATTTGAGCACTTTTAGAAAGTTGAAAAGAAATTGAAGATACACTACCGGAAAAATAATAGAAGAAACACTTTCAGTTTTTTACTTTTTTTTTTTTTAAATTTCTCAAGAAATACTTAAAGGTTTATTCTGTAACTTTAGAGATGTTCAGATTATGCGATTTTTCGTGCCTCGCAATACGATTTTAAGCTATCAGAGGTTTGAGAGGTTTGATAAATTATGAAAGAAATGAAGTATTTTTGAATAGCCTATGTCAGAAAATCCAGCAATTAGCTTGTAACTTCTATCGATTACTTCAATTGTTATTTTTAATAACAGCATAAAGTTTCGCAAACCTAGAGTTAATCTTAATGGAAATATAGGCATTTTCTTTCAAAGCTTTAAATTTTTTTGCTTAGCATAAAAAATCGCAGGAACTAAACATCTCTAAAGTAACAAAATAATTCTTTGAGTATTTCTTGAGAAACTTAAAAATATGTCAAAAATTGAAAGTGTCTCCTTTATTACAGTAGGGTAACGTACATTGGATTTATAATGCATTATTTCATACGACAATATAGCTATGAATACAGGATGTAGCACATTGTAATCCTAGTGGGAACTCCGAATAAAATTTAAGGATTCTCTCAAGTTGGACAATAATTGAAATTTTGTTTGACGGTAAATGTAAGAATTTTAGCCCCTGTTCAAAAATTCCTATTATCTGTTTCAAAAGTACGTTTAATTTTTTTTTCTTCTTTTGCACAGGTTTAGCATCTGACATCATTACAAATTAAACTGCACATGCTTTTTTCTTTTTATTTATTTGAAAGGTAATACAAGTGATACTTGCTAGCTCACAGCTCTGCTAAATAACAAACAGAGTTTATTGAAAGTTCTTCAATAATTTCTTTTTTTGTCAAGTAAGCTCTGGAAAAAAATAATAAATAAAACGTGAGATTATGTTTAATGAATCGGTAGTTTGAAAATTTTGTACTTGCACTTCAAAAAGAAGATAATGGTTACCCACACACGTGACCTATGATGTCAGCGCCAGCAACACTTCCGGCATTTTCCATGTCGAAAAACGATAATTTCATTGCCAGCAGTTAAGAAAAAAAAACTAAAAAACATTTAAGGTGGTCATGCTCGAGGTACTAAAATGCGAACTTGCATTTTTACAATATGGCTGCTAACTTGCTCTTAGGGCTGTTCTGATAATGATAGATATCTTGCTATCAAAATTTCGGTACTCGTTAACAATGCAAGTTACAATTGCTTCCTGACGAATGCAAGCATAGTATTTATCGTTATTTCGTATTGTTTAGTAGTACTTATCGTTATGTTATTTATCAACCCGGCCACTTTGAAAATCCAACCACTAGTAAGAGTACTTAAAATGTAAGAACTCTGTTTTGGACGAAAATACAACTAGCTAGTGCACTAGCTAGTTATATTTTCGTCCAGTACTAGTAGCTAGTTGTAGTTTCGTCCGGTATTCTAGTGCACTAGTTAGTGCATTGCAATTTTGATTGTAGCTTGGTGTTGAATAGCATTTCGAGTTTCAATCGTTTTCTAATCATTAAAAACAAAAATTTTCGAAATAGTAGTGCAAAACAAAATTTATTGCTAAATCAAAATTCTAAACAATTTTTGTGACTAACAAAAGGAATAAATTGCTTGACTTAAATGTAAGTTACAACTAATTCTCGAAAGTTGCAAACAGAAATTTCAGTTTGTTTTCCGATTATCAAATTTTCACTGGAGTTCTATGTCTGTTGACAGTATAAGTTTCAATGATTTCCTGATTCATCGCCATATAGAATTTATCGTCGCTTACTATTCTAACAGGTTTTTGGCGGGATAACGTCTTGTCTGTGTCTTGTGACAATATGAATTGTTTTCTGAACGCTAAGAGAAGATGTTATCGCCTATCAATCTTTCAACTATTTTTCAGCGTGCTAGACTACTTAAATTTTAACTAAATCTCTACACCTGGTGCCAATACAAGTAACGGCTTTATCCAATTTGGTTTGTAAGTGCCTACATAGATTGTATGTACATGCATATATAGGTTTTATGTACGTTTTGACGCATATTTTATATGCGTATGGGTTTTTTTTTTAATTTTTTTTTTACTCTTTTTATCTATTTACTTCATCTTTTCACTCTGGGTNTTTCAATGCCTGCAGTTAAGAAAAAAGAAATACAAAACATAAAAACATTTAAGGTGGTCATGCTCGAGGTACTAAAATGCGAACTTGCTTTTTTACAATATAGCTGTTAACTTGCTCTTGGGGCTGTTCTGATAATGATATCTTGTTATCAAAATTTCGGTACTCGATAACAATACAAGTTACAATTGCTTCCTGACATAGTATAAGTATTTATAATATCCAAGCATAGTATATATCCAAGCATAGTATTTATCGTTACGTTATTTATCAATCCGACCACTTTGAAAATCCAACCACTAGTAAGAGTACTTAAAATATAAGAAATCTGTTTCGGACGAAAATATAAGTTACCATACCCTTTTTGACTGCTACACGCATAATTTATCACGATATTATTGTTTACAGAAATTTATCGTCAATTTTAAACTACGCCCAGTTTACGACTACGACTAGCTAGTGCATTGCAATTTTGATTGTAGCTTGGTGTTGAATGACATTTCGAGTTTCAATCGTTTTCTAATCATTAAAAACAAAAATTTTCGAAATAGTAGTGCAAAACAAAATTTATTGCTAAATCAAAATTCTAAACAATTTTTGTGACTAACAAAAGGAATAAATTGCTTGACTTAAATGTAAGTTACAACTAATTCTCGAAAGTTGCAAACAGAAATTTCAGTTTGTTTTCCGATTATCAAATTTTCACTGGAGTTCTATGTCTGTTGACAGTATAAGTTTCAATGATTTCCTGATTCATCGCCATATAGAATTTATCGTCGCTTACTATTCTAACAGGTTTTTGGCGGGATAACGTCTTGTCTGTGTCTTGTGACAATATGAATTGTTTTCTGAACGCTAAGAGAAGATGTTATCGCCTATCAATCTTTCAACTATTTTTCAGCGTGCTAGACTACTTAAATTTTAACTAAATCTCTACACCTGGTGCCAATACAAGTAACGGCTTTATCCAATTTGGTTTGTAAGTGCCTACATAGATTGTATGTACATGCATATATAGGTTTTATGTACGTTTTGACGCATATTTTATATGCGTATGGGTTTTTTTTTTAATTTTTTTTTTACTCTTTTTATCTATTTACTTCATCTTTTCACTCTGGGTCTTTTCTTTTTATTACATTGAGATTTGAAAAAAAAAATATTAAAATTTTTTTCCTGATTAGAATTATTTTCTCTAAGTCAGACATTGTTTCATTAATGCTAATGTAAAACTTTTGGATAAATATACAGTGCGTAAAAATAAATAAATAAACGGGCCACCCTAAATAACTTTTGATCTAAAAATCGGATCCTCACGTTCCAGAACTCAATTGCGTATTTTGACATCTCACGAGCGCTTTTTAAGCGATTTGAAAAATTATTGCACACCTTTATGAAATTCGTTTATCCAATGATAATTTGTAAGAAAATAAATTTCAGTATATATTTATTATTATTTGTGATTTTATTTAATAATAGTAAAAGAGAATTTTAAATTTAAAGGCATACAGTTTTTTTATATTATCTTAAAGAATGTAATTTTACGTAGTAAAATACAAATAGGAGAATTCGGTTGAATAATACTGAAAAATCGTATTTTTATACAGTCGTATATTTATAATTCGATTTTTCAAGAACTAATCGACCGATTTCGCTCAAATTTCTAATTTTGTATTTCACTGGAACTTCTGAAAAAGTTACAAGATTTTTTTTATTTTAATATTATTCAGAAATATTTTTATATAATAATTATAATGATCACCCATCAAAATCAGCGAATTCATTTGCTTACGTAGTAGTTTAAACATTTTCCAGTTATGTGTTGCTAAGAAGAAAAAAACTTTAAATTATCGAATGCCCACTGATAACTTTATCTAAATAACTTTTAAAATGCGTATTTAATACACCATGCTGATAATAAAAGAGTTTTCTGAAAAACTCCCTCTTCAAAAGAAAAAAAAATTCATTCGGGGTTCAAATTACATACAAACACCAAATAATCACATGAAAAACACTCCACTGTTTTTTTTTTTTTTTTTTTTTTTTTTTTTTTNTTTTTTTTTTTTTTTTTCATGAAACTTATGTGATACGTTGAAGTTGAATAAATCAATAAGTAATAATAAAAGATTTGGTTTATCTATGTTATGGATAAAAAATGAGACAGATAATGTGTGAATAAGAGACGTATAAATAAGAAATACAAAAATAAAAAACAAATAAAACCGATACTAAATTAGAAAAAAGTAGCAATGAATGAATGAAAGAAAAACTTTGCCTTGTTAAAGAGTACATTTTTCGCGAGTAAATATTAATTACTCGCAAAAAATATTTAATTTTTTAAATGCGTGGAGAGAAAGAAAAAATATGAGGATAATTGGGCAGTGCGCTACAAAATCAAGGTTATCGACAGAAAATTTAGAATCGAGATTTTTATGTATTTGGCATATTCGTATGATAAACTGCAGTGTTCGTATGATAATATTAAAGCAAAAAATAATTCGAACAAAAATTTTTTTTTATTTAATTTCCTGAGTTTTATTCTACTTTAGCGTTGTAATAGAAGCAATATAGGGAGAAAGCAATGGAAAGAAAGCAGTTGTTATGCCGCTTTTCTCGAAATCGACCGGGAAGCATCACTTACATTGTTTTTTCAAATGCACGGCAGAATAAAAAACGGAGATGGGGCGGAGCCTCTTAACTGTTCCATTTTGAACTTTTTTTGCCTCATAACAAACCTCATAAGTAAGTTGATCTCCGAAAAAATACAACCGTACAGAAAGAAATACAACCGCTTCGATTGCGTAACAACGTTAGCGTAAGGAAAACCTCATCGCACTCTTTAAGAACACTTTTTTTAGAGCAAAAAAGTAGTTTTTAAGAGGAAAATACTTACGTTGTAGCTTTTAGTTCGGTTAACAACTTGGCTACGTCAAAAATGAAAGGTTGACTAGTTGTCCATTACTGTAGTCTGTCTGTGGAAAGAACTTCCCTCGCTATTCGTCAGGAGCAATGTCGGTGACTATGGCTTCAAAGTTTAACCATTTCAAATAAAGGGTTGTTTATTTGGGTCAATATATAAGTCCGGTTTTGGCTCTTGTAGTCGAGAAAAAGGGAATCAGAATAGAGAGAAGCTCCTTTTTTTAATGAGTTATTTCTTGTTTCCATAGTAGAAGACGGCTTTGGATTTTGTATAGACAACTTTAAACTATTCCTCATACTTTTTCTTTCTCCTTATTTTAACCATTTCCGATCGTATGTTTATTCTCAACTACCACAGTTCCGTGAGTCGCAACATTATAGTTCCCTTAACTTGATAGGCTTTGAAAGAGTATAAAATTCAAACAATATTTTTTTTTTTTAAACTCAAATTCTAATATCGTTTTTCTTTCTAAAAGTAGATTCATTAATATAGCAATATTAGAAAGCATTCCTTTACGCGGATATAATCCTGCGAGATGATAGGAGATTAAGTCCTTTCATTATTTTGTTTTCCGATTTGCAATAACTTTGCTTAAATAAAGTTTTTTTTAAATATTTTATTTAAAATATTTTCTTCTTCGCTTTTTGTTAATCTTTATTAGTTTCCATGTTTTCGCGATATTTTTAACTTATTTTAAGAGCTTTATATATTTGCAAGTTACGCGCAATAAATAAAACTTGTTAATTTTCCTATAATTTCTTCGTTTTTCTCTCTTTTCTTTTCGTCTTTGTTGCGCTATATATATATATATATATANAGAGATTTTTATATATATATATATATATATATATATATAAAATGAGCTTCCAATGGAACATAGGACGGCCCCTTTCAACCCCATAATTATGTTTATGCAAAATGAATTTCGAAATTCCCATAATCACGTTTCGCACAAATTTTATGCATGTAATCGGTTGATAACTAAAGAAAAACATCATCTCGTGACAGCAAAGATAAAAAAATTTAAACACTAGATTACATTTTTAATCAAAATGTTTGAAAAATATCGAAGAAGAAAAAACGAAACAAATACTTCCTTCTTAAATGACGATAGCGTGACGAAAAAAATATGTCAATTCCAAAAAAAAAAAGAAAGAAAAAAAAAGATATTGTAGTTCATTTTTCAAAACTATTAGGTATAAGTATTTTCATGAGCCTTGACAATGAAAGAACAACTTTTTCTAACTCATAAACCTTCTAGTAGAGCTTGATTAATCAGATATTTCTTAAAGATAAAACATTTGTTATTTGAGTGCAGAAAGTTTAACTTTACTATTTAGTGAAGCTAGAGCATTTTATTTGCATTTTATTTTATTTGAAGACGTTATAGAACATTTTATTTTATTTGCAGATTTTTTTTCGAGATAGCAACGAAATGAGGATTTTTACTGCTCGCAATACAACGCTGTAAATAATTTCTACCTGTGAATCCAATAAAAATGAACTTCAAAGCTGGCAATTTATTTTTAGCTCTTCTAAGTGCTTTTCTTGGGAGTGTAAAAGGACTACTTGTTTCTCAAATGAAAAATCTAGGTGCAATCGAAATCTTCGGTTTACGTAGCTTAGGTACTGTGTTTTATATGCTTCCGATCATCATTTACGGTAACTTTAAATTATGGCATGACTCTAAAAATAATCTAGTTCTTCTTTTTCGGTCCATTGTGGGGAACATAGCCGTTATCGGTTATTACTTCGGTTTCGTAAACTTACCGATGGCCGAAGCTTCTCTTCTATTTTATTCAACGCCATTGTTTACTGTGATCCTAGGACATATATTTTTAAAAGAAGCCTGTGGTATTAAACCGACTTTTTCCGTAGTCTTGTCCCTGACTGGTGTCTTCTTAGTGTGCCTGCCGTACTTTTCTTTCCAGTCTGATAGATATTCGGGCAATGTCCTGATTGGAATCACTGGATGTGTTATTGGAGCCATTGCCCAAGCTATTGCACTGGTCATCATCAGGACCATTACCCATATACCGCCAATTGTTGTCAGCTTTTGGTGGGCGTTTGTCGGAGTTCTGTTTGCTGGATGCTTTTGCTTAATAGTGCCACCGAAGATCTGGAGTTGTGGGTTAGAATCGACATTCGTCATCTTAATCGCCTTCATTGGATTTATCTGCGAACTTTGTTTGGTTGCTTCTTTGAAATCAACAGACGCTATAGTAGTTTCCATTACCTTGACAGTTGAGATAATGTTTGCATTTTTATTTCAGATATTTATAAATAAAGAAAGTGCGGGACCATTTACAATATTAGGTGGTTTAGCCATAGTATTGTCTGTTTTGCTACCTCCATTTGTGAGTTATTCGTGTTCGAAAAAAGCAGATTTTGAGTTGGAAATAATTCAAAAGGAAAATGGATTAGAAGGAATGTCTTAAGCAACTGGGTTCAACGAATATTTGTTTTAAAAGGCAAGTACTATTATATTGATGTATAGCTAGACGTATATTGTGGTTTATTTTATGTTTTATTTGTAGTATAAACATTTTTTAAACTTGTTTATATTATTTTTATTTATATATTTATTCCTACCTTGTTGCTTATCGTTTAATATTTGTCTGTATTAATGAATATGTTTGATAATTTATGTAAGGGAGGTAAATACAGGATGTTCTGTAATCACCGCCTTTAATATATATAATCTTAATCAAAAATGAAGTCAAAGAATATTCCCATAAGAAGGTGGATTCATGTTTAGGCGAGGATTAAGTGAACTCACTCTTGAAATCTGGCGAATAAATTGTGAGAAAATTAGGATTAAAAAGAGAAAGAAAAAAACAGTATGGTTGACTTTATGAAATTTGAATATGCTTCTGTTTTAATAATAGCCTCGGAGTCGTGATGGCTCAGGGTATAGAGTATTCTTCTCCGTATGAGGTGATCCAGGTTCGAATCCCAGCGGTAGCTAGTTTATACGAATTCACATCGACCATAGAGCGGACGTAAAATGTCCTCAATGGTAGACGGATCTTGGGTTAGGATCCCCTTGCAGTCGGGCTAACCATAGAACACTTTTGTGGTTTTTCTCTCCATGTCACGCAAATGTAGATTAGCTCCATCAAAAAGTCCTCCACGAAGGTTAGTTTGCTCCAATGCTTGATCCAGGAGTTTCCATGAGTTCTGGCTTGGGTTTAAAATTACAAGGCTACAGAGTTACAAGACTACATTGCTAGTTGTAAACTCTGAATTGGTTTGGTTGTTCAAAGCAAGAAAAAAATTAAATAATTATTACTTTTCAACTCTTTTCTGCCCCTCTCTCTGGAAGTCAAACAGTAGTGATTTTTAAGATTTCAGTAGCGTTTTTTTTTTCCATTTTAAAACATTTATTCTTAGCCCTTACGTTGAAAAATTATTATACTTCATTTTTGACAAGGATTCTAAAAATATATTGTATTAATATATATTAAGGGTAATCATCCCTGTATATTTACTTCAGATTGCGTTTCCTTAATAATGTGTTTTCTTCATGCTATTTTGTTTCTCAGAACTAAAAAGGAGAAAAATATGTAGTGGTAATTAATGGTAAACTATTGTAAATGGCAATGAAGATGCAAAGAGTTGTTATTTAATCTAAGTAGAAATGAAAAAAAAATTTCTTGATTGTTTTTAAAATAAAATTTTCCTTTTTACAAAAATTTTTGTTTTCATGTAAATTAAAGAAAACATTTAATAGGGATAGCTGCACTGTACTAAAATTCCGCACAAAATTATGGTTCAAGTACTGGCTCTTTGGGTACATCATCCGTAATATCAATTTTCCCCGTAAAATATTATACCGTAATTTATGCAATAATAATTATTCAATTAGAGTGATTCGCTGATTTTACGGTAATTATTACAGTAAAAGGTGGAGTATATCTGATTTTTTGTCCACATGTTCCGGTAAAAATTCAGGTTATAATTTCACGGTAGTGCTGAGTGCCTGTACGTTATACCGTAATTTTAGCCGGATTTCTTTACAATGTGGTTATAATGTGACCTGAGTGAACGTTCAATTAATTTTAGTACATACTTTAAAGCATGTATTTAGCAGATACTTAGTAGATATTTTTGTCAACAAGTTTACATTTTGGTTAATGAATGAAATTCTTCAAATCAATATTAAGGGATAATTTAAACAAAAATATGGCGTCAAACATTTAACGAAACAGAAACTTAGTATTTATATTTATTTCGCGAATAAATAGCATAAAAATTGAAAACAAAAGAAACAAAAAAAGAAACAGGAGAATTATAATTTTTTTCTGGAATCTCTTAAGTTAAAATTTATGACTTAAATTATGAAAACAAAGCCTCGCAATCAGCATGAAATAAAATCAGGCTAGATACCTCATTTATTTAAACTATACTCTAAATACCATATTTATTTTTTAAAAAAATTTTGATTATTTCAAAGAACTTATGAATTATTTTATTCTTTCAGTATCAATATGAAATCAGTAATCAGTAATAAACACTGAAATCAGTAATAAACATTGAATAAAAATAAATCCGTACTTGCATATTTATTTTTACAGTGGCTTAGAGATTCCTATTTCAGGTTGTAATTAAAAACTGTCTTCTTTCGTCATTAAGGGTGAATGGTTTGATGGTTTGTCCCATTTCATTCCGTAGGTCAAGCTATTTGAATAATTAGTTTATAAACCCGATTTCTTAGTTTAAAAAATATTGTTGGCGATTAAACAAAAATAAAAATAAAAATTTTATTCCCTAAATTTATTTTTTTTAGAAAATACAAGTTTCACTTTAAAGATCTTACTTGGTTGTTATTAATTATCTCTTATCGTTAATATAACAAGAATCGAACAGGGTACAATAGAAAATGAAATTCTGCATTGATATAACTTAGCAAATGTAGGGTAAACTAACCAGTGCTTGCCTTTTAAAAAATCATATTAATTTCGAAATTCGTAATTTTAGTTAAATGACAGTGTCAACATATTTGTTACTAATTGCAAATTATGTAAAAAAATTGTAGAGAACTTACATAATATTGTTTTAAAGTTTTGGAGGTTCAAATACCAAGTAGTAAGAAGACCAAGTGAAGGAACAGCTCTTACCAGTGAAGGAACACCCAGTAAAGGAACACTTAATTTTAGTTATTTTTTAATGCTCTTTATGAATTTATAAGCCATAAAAATATTTAAAAATAAGCCTATTCTTGAAATTATAACATACAAATACTTGGAAAATGTTAACTTTTTTTTATAATCATGAATTGAAAATTAAAGTGTCAACATATTAACACATACTGTTCATTCACTGGGAAATCTATGCCCAGTAAAGGAACATGCCTGTTCCCTCACTGGTTAGAAGTTGTTTTTCGTATTTTTAACATACTTTTGATGCGGAACATCACTAAAGGTACAAGAAAATTAAAGTTTATCTTTTATTTTCATTAACTTAGAAAAAAACCCAGTAAAGGAACACTTGTTCCTTCACTGGTTTTTCATCGTTTGGTGATCCAGTGAATAAACACCCCCTTATCTCAGTATTTTATTATGCTATGATGATTAAAAATAAATAAAACGTAACTTCAATAACTATATTTTGAATTCTCTTTTTCACAGTGCGAAAAATAAAACTATTACATGCAAATTATTCCACTTCAAACATATAAATACAAACCCTCACCTTATAATTTTTTCAAAGAAACAAGGTGTTGCAGAGATAATAACAAATTCAAAAATTTTTCCAGAGAAGTCTACTTGACCAGGTAATCCAAAACATTGCTAGATGACTTCCTATTGTTTAGCAGTAAGCTATTGTTACCAATCAATCTAAAGAAAAACTTTCAAATTCTTATTTTTAATTAATATATATGAAATGTTCCTTCACTGGTTGGTACAAAGACACTTAACTTTAAAAAAACATAAGGGCAGTATATACTGATTAATGTAAATAATCAATGACTATTAATCGTAACCATGATACTAATTACCCATATTCCATACATTGAAGTTTTCCCTATTCTTAATTTATAATAAGAAAAAAAGAGCAAAATAAATAAAATTTTCGTTTATCGTCTCAACTGAGAACAACTCAGTCGGGGCATCATCTTTACAGATTACATAAGAGGAAAAAGATGGTATCACGTATACTTTTCTTATTATATTTTCATATAATAAGAAATATATACGTTATAACGCATATTTAAATTTGAACGCTAGACTAGTATACACAAATTTGCAAATTATGCCTAAAGTTATTTTAAAAAATTTTTAAAAGAAAATTAATAATAACAATGATATAAACACCTTTAAATTAAGCATGGAGTTTTACAGGCTTCAGATTTCCTTATTCTGTTATTAAATAGTCATTACAGAAAAATGAAAGAAATTAAATAAAATCGAAAAAATAAATTTGAATACATAGATTATAGTATTTTATTTGTTATAGAGTAATTTAAATTTGTTTTTCTCATATGATTTCTTAACTCAGTAAGACCTACAAAAAAATTTGAAATTTTTCTTTACAATTCCCAATGACATCGAAAAAAAAAATACTGTTATATAATTCACAATAGAAACGAAGAACTTTCCTGTAAAATAACAAAACAAAATTAAAAAACAAATCATGCGTGAACGCAAACATAAATCCTCACGCTCCTATAATTTAAGCCCATTCAATCATAAATGATTGAGTTGGCATACAAAATAATCATTGTCACGACATTTAAAATTTTGACTTTAAAAGTCAAAGTCAAATACACAGTTATATGATGGCCGTTCTAGTTAAGGTGGAAAAATACAAACAATGAACTTAAACTTTAATACTTTTCTACAAGTTAAGGCAAATAATCAATTCCACAGCTGAGCTATCAAATTGTTCTCTTAGAACTTTACTAAACGAACAGTTTACACAATTGAAGTTTATGGATAAATGATTATAGTGTGTTAGTTTGGAAAAAATATATATAAAGAGCAGCTACATTGCTTAAAATAGATTGCCATTTTTATATTTGAAATGCGCATTATTTTTCACTTGAATGCTTTTAACATTCAAGCGATGATTTGTAATTAAGAGTCCACCATGTTATGTTGAATTTAAATAGTCATATTACATTACTGGTAATTTTGTAGTATTAACCTGCGAACTATAAATATTTACCAACTCAAGAGCTTAAAAAAAAATATATAGGAATAAGTTTTAACTTGAATAATTTAATTTTTTGTTGCGAAGGAAATTTTTGGAAAAGAAATCAGATTGTCATATTAATGCCTAAATCAGATGCCATTACTTTTTATGTCAATATTTTTCATTCATCATCATCATCAGATGTCATTATTGTTTTAGAAATCAGATGACGTAATTTTTTATGAAATGACTGTCAAATAATTTTTTGTATTGATTGAAAAAGTGTCAATTTTTTAACATTTGAAGCTTTTGGTTTCAAAACTTCACTGTAAAAAATTTCGGATTAAATTACGGCAAAGAGTACCAGCACTCAGGGTGTCGGTACTTTTACCGTAAAATCCATATTTGCCGGAACATGCTGAGCAAAAATCTGGTATACACCGTAATTTTTACAGTGAAAATTGCGTTATAATATTTTATTTTTGAAATGGATTATACGGTTGGTGCATTCAATATGCCGGTTACTTATACCGTAATCAGCAATTTTATGAACCGTAATCCGTAATTTTATCCGGAATTTTTTACTGTATAATTTCGTTAACTGTAATATTTTATGTTTAATGCCAGAAAATGAAAGTGCTTCTTTTTTATTGCAGATTCCCCCATTCCATGGTCCATTTAAAGTCTATACCAAGTTTCATCCGCATTGGTGTACGAAGACGGATTTATATGTTGTTCTAGACAGGATAGTTTTAATTATAACTACCCTAAATTATTTACTTTCATTTTAATCTACCAAATTTAAATCCAGCACCAATTTATTTATTTATTTCTTAAATAAGTAATTTGATTAAACATATTTTTTTTTTACTTCTGAAAGATGCTTTTCTTATTTCCCCTGGTGTTACCAATTTTCCATTGTATTTTTTCAATTATTTATTTTAGAATTCGGACATGCTACTATAATATAAGTCAAATTAATGATAATATTTGCTCATAAGGGAATTTTATCCGTTAAGAAAAATAGATAACCAGAACAATAGGAACAGATCATTAGCATTGTGTTTTATCAATGAGAGTTATCATTGAATTCAGAAATTATTGAACTCAGCAAAATTCTTGTCTTTTAACTAACACTATCGGGTTTAAGTTCAAAAAAAAATTATGTCATTTTATCATTTTACTCATTGTTTTTTCTTTGTAATGTTACTCAATTATTATTTCATTTAAAAGAAAGCCATTATTTATTGTTACGCTCTTAAACCTATTACTTGCTAATGTTGCGTTTTCATAACAGTAAGAACTTTTAAAAAGTACTTTGAAAAAAGTGATTGGAAATTAGCAAGTTGATAATTTCTAATGTTGACTACTGCTTTAGATTTAAAAAACATTGTAATTCAGATTTAAATTTTACTACTTATACAATTAATATTTGTTGGGGTGCATTATTGTCTTTTATTCCTTAAAAAAATTTGAAAAATGAAATATTTAATTAAAAGTTTTTATTTTCTGTGAAAAAGTACTGGAGAGAGTTTTTTGTTTGCTTGTGAACCAAAAAAACTCTTGTATGATCCATATAATTTTATATCAGATATAATTATTATGATTTGTATAACCGATATTTTTCCATCTAGTACTCATACAGTGAATTGAAAGCAGCTAGATCTATAAGATAGATATACACTGTAAAAATTCTGGATCAAGTTACGGTAAAAAAAGCAGGCTCTCAGAATGCTTTACATTGACGTTACATTTTTCCGTAAAATCCATTGTCACCGAAATAAGTTAAGGAACAAATTATGATATTCCATAATTTTCACAGTAATAAGTACAGAAAAATCACTAGATGACTATAATTAAAGAAATATTACAGTAAAAATTACTGCATAATATAATATGGTTAAATGTGCTTTACGGGTGATGTCCCTAAAGTGTTGGTACTTTAAACCGTCATTTGAACCAGAATTTTTTATTTTACCAGGTTCTTACTTTGCGCATTATGTTGTTATTTTAATAATTATATATCTTGTAATTTTAAATTCCACTAGCTTTGATGTTTGTGGCGGTGAACTGAAAAATATTATATAACTATTTTCTATAGAATTTTTTTCCGCTTTAGAATTTTAGATGAACACGATAGTTAGCATGCTAAATAACAATTTTGTGAAGTTGTGAGAATCGGTTTTAAAACTTATGTTGCTAAGTCGAAACAGCACGAAACTGTTTGAATAATAACTGTTGAAGATCGACCCAATTGCTTTTTCAGAACTTTCATTGCTCACTTATAAATTATCCACGATCAAACGAAGTCATTATTAGTAACAAGCCATTGTCTATTATGTAAAGAATAGAATAAGGGAACCACCATCTAAAAAAATAGATGGAATATTAGAATTATATAAGAAAGTTTCAGTTGACAATAAAACATGAATAGTTTTTTTTTTAACTAAATAGGCAAAATGAAGTTTTTTTTTTTAAATTTGGCGTTTACTTCTTTCTTCAAATTCCTGATTAAGTTGAAGCGCTGGCCTTACACAGAGAAAAAAAATTCTGAAAATTACCGAGCTTTTTGGCGTTTCCAATGAGCCAGAAAAGCGATGAATTTAACCATATTCTTTTAGTTTTGACCATACTTTTATTTTCAGTCTAAAACACCATAACTAGCATCAAACTAAAATCTCTTATAATTTTCACTTAATACGGTCAAACAACCATAATTTTATCGCCTCAAGTAGGCCCACCTAATGAAGCTACTTAGTTTCTCGCAGCTGGGTACATATTATAGACGAGCAGGCAAATATGTCAATCTCATGATCGACAGAACGGGGGTTCAAATCCCAGCGTTGACACCACAATATTTCCTCCATTCCTTTCAACACATGAAGAATTTATAGTGTACTGCACACCAAAATTTGTGACCATGGGCTATTAGAATATGATACTCTCATTCACGCATAGATGTCAACAACACCATAAGGCTGCTTTAAGCAAAAAATGTCTAGTATTTCCCATCTTTTACGATAGGTGAAACAACCAGGTAAACTAATTAAACCACATTTATTGCTATTTTCCTACAAAGCTTGTTTCAAATGGTAAAAAAAAACTTCATAGTTTTACAATCATGGTTTTTTTTTAACCATTTTAAACGGTTTTAAAACCGTGAAGGTAAAAAACGTTCTTTGTCATAAGCTTTACAGTTTATTGGATAGACAGATTGCTTCCGGTTATTTTAGATTGGAAATTGTAACAGTTCAGGATTGTAAGCCATAACAGTTGTTTATTCAAAAATAAAATTTATTATTACAATAATATATAATATTATTCTTTATGTTTAAAAAGTCTAAATAAATATTTTTGCAAACGAAAATTTGATTTTTTTTTTCTGTCTCGAAACAGCTATTCGAAAAGAAAGATAAGAGTCGATGTACGTGCAAGATTTCAACTTTGTGGCTCTTATTTGCAATGTGGATAAAAAATAAGAAAATGCAATCCCGCACCACTTTTGGCTTTGCGGGATTTTGGGACTCATGAAATTGACAAGTCACAGTCGAGCAATCCATTGAAGCTTAAAACTAATGTAAAATAATAATTCTGACAACGGAGAGAAATATGAAAGAACAAAGAACTTGTAAGCAACATTGACATTCAATCTTTTATGAAGATAATACTAAGAGAATCGTGAAAATTATTGTTTTAAAACGCACTGCCATTGCAATTTTTTATTTAATGTTAAAAATTAGAGCGTAAGAAATAAAGACTCCAATCAGTAGTCTAGATTGAATTTTATTAACGATAACACTCGATGAAATGGCTCTTTCTGACTAGTCCACTGTTTGTTGATTCAATATCCATCCACACATCTTCGAATACTCTACCATGTGATCCACCTCCTTCAAAGAGATTAATTTCTTTTTCGATTGAATCAATTTCTTGTTTATCATAGTTTTTCCATGTACTAAGGATACCATACAGTTTTGTACAGCTAACTTTTGCTCATTTATTGAGAACTCTGGTTTATCATCTTCAATCACTCGTTTTCAAGTGTCCCTGTTTTCACTTCTATTCTCATCCTTATTGACGATATACCTTTGACAATATCTGTTTTTGTTTTTCTTGTTTTAAAAAAACATATTCTCCTTCACTTAATTGCACTGCTAAAATTTAAAAACGAAAACAACTCTTGGAATTCGCTCTCATATCATTGGACTGTTCGCGATTATGCAGAAGCTGCAAAACACTGCTCGTATCCGTTCTCTTCTGTTGAATGAGAGTTTCAAGTAAACATTTCAAACATTCACTTAAATCTTCATTCTGACTTACAATTTTGCTTCACAGAAAATTCCTTATCACATTAGCTGTTAACAAATTACTGTCGCGTTGGCAAACACATTCAACAGCTATTTTAACTATCTGCAGAACATTTACAAGCACAGGAACTTGATCGAATTTCACCTCAGAAACAGTTAGTGCCGGCTTGATATCGAAGCTTTTTGTATGCAGTCTTTTAATTTAAAGCTGTTTCTCAAAGGCTTCGTCGTAATATGTAATGATGCTTTTTTGCGAATAATATGCTATTCTCATAACTACTGTGAGTTTGCAATTGTTACTCATGATTGTACAGTCCAGTTTAGCCTATTAAAAGCCAGTGATGTCTATGCTTATTTTGAATCCTTATAAATGGGACAAAACGTAAATATGGAGAAAAGCCACAGTTTTGTGAAAATGAAAAGCGTTTGTGGTCTAAGTTTTTAATATTTGAAAACTCACTCTTATGCTGCATAACCTGGGCTCATGAAAATTAGCAAAAATTAAGACTACGTTAATGATTTTGATAATTTTCATCCAGGTGGGTAAATGTTGCCAAATTGGCGATATTTAAAAAAGTTTAATAACTTTTAAAATATTGAAATTATTTGTCTGTTCTGAATCCCAGATAATTCTTCATGCCAAGATTATATACCTAGTTTGAAATCATAGTATTGCTTCAAGTGTAAGGCACTCAAACTATGACTTTTTTATCTTCCTTGGTGGCAGAGCTTCGAAACACAGCGTTTTTAGGAATCATATGAGTCTATTAAAAAAACTGTTCCATCTTGTGTAATAATATAAAATCAATGATAGTCCTTTTTTTAAACTTTTCTTTTGTGCAATTTTGCAGTGCTTAATTTTTTAAAGGGTTGTTTTGTAATATCGCCTGTTTTTAATATGTTTGTTTGCTTGATTTGTTTTTTGATTTGTGAATCAATATTGAGCAAGAACTCAAGAATCAATCTTCTTTTGTTACTAACAAGTCGCACTTGATAATGTGTCTTTGTAGATAAGAGATGTGTGTGGGGGGGGTAGAGAAGGGATAGTTGCGTGATCCAGATATCAGAGATAAACCTTCAACATTTTAAAAGATAAGATTTTTTTTTTTTTTCAAATTTCTGAATTTTGATCCTCTGGGATTGAAGTCCCATTCCCGCACGACTAGTCCCGCAAACATCTGTGCGGAATCCCGCCTGATCCCGATTGGGATCGATTATGCCTTCCCTAATCAAAATCCAAATTTAAATATAATTTTGTTTGATTTTGCATTTTATTTATTTATTGCAGAGACCAAGTTCTGAAGTTTTTTTTAAAAAAAATATTGTTTATTTATTTATATATTTATTTTTCCTAATTTTTTTAATGTGCGCGTGATGGGGTAATGTAAAGAATATACCCCAAAGGCTCTTTCAATCACTTAAAACAAAGTTAAGTGTTTAAATACTGTGATTAAATGTACTAAACATTCTTATTTTCAACATTGAGTTTCACTTTTTAGTTATTTATTTTTTTAATATATCAATTTTAGCCCAAGTCTTTAATTTTACTTTATATATAGAGAGAGTTGTTAGATACATAGAAACAAAGTCTGTCGAAGAAAAAAAAAGGAACTTGAATTAAATTTTATCAACTACTGCTATCTAAAATAGATTTAGCAATAAATTCGACTAGATTTTTCTCTTATATTTGAGAGCAAATAAATGAAATATAACTAGGACATCTTAGACACAATCTATAATTTCATACTTATTTTCGATTCATTCTTTTACTGCCTAAAACAAGTGACTACATTCGCATTGTTCTTTTATTCGTGATTTTACTTATTTTATATTTTATTCTGTTTATTGAACATAAAAAGCATTATTTTTGTGTTCCAACCAAAGATAATACGTTATTATGCTTCTATGCTGTGTTATATTATTACAAGAGATATTATTATAAAAAAGTAACTGTGTAATAAGTGAAATCTTCTTTGAGATCTCTTGAAAATGTTACATTAAATAGAAATGCAACTGAGCTTTAAATATTTTAAGTAGAACTTGAAATCCGATTAAAAGCACATGGAAAATGGGATTTTTTTTCCTCGTGTTACTACTACCACTACATTTTTTTTTTAAACAATTCTGTATTTTAATTTGTTTTCTTATTTTGTTATGTAAAATACGTTTTCTTTAAAATTAATAGTATTTCGTTGAATTATAAAGAAATTTCCTTAACTTCTTTCGCCACATTTTGATTTTAAATTGCTCTTGCATCCGAAATTTTGACGTGTTCACGGAGCCTGCGCACCTCTATTCCACAAAATTTAAATTTTTTCAATAGTGCTTAATCTTTCGAGAATACTAATAAAAAGATTTAAAAAAAATATGCTCTTTTATATTTATCAGTAAATTAGAATTAAAGTGTTAAAATATATCATTGTCACAAAAAATGTCACATTCGATGGCTTTTCGATGGAAATTGTCTTTTACCTCCATAAGTAAATTTAAATTTTTAACAATGTAAGTAAGCAACGAAAAAAAGATTTTTTAGCAGTTGAAACTTTGTGGCTTAATCTAGGTTAGCCCGAACTCACTTCTTCTATGCTTTTATTTTAAAGTAGTTATCTAGATAAAAATAGAATTTGCGATGAAAACTTTCTCCCGTGGTGTGGCGTCCTCTTCAATAACACATTTAGTTTTTGATGAACACACCTCTAATTTTAGTAGTTTATCTGGCTTCATGGGCTAACTACGATAGAGGGAAAAAAATTGAAGATAGCAATGGCACGGCTGATAGCACAACCACGTTGATTTTGAGTTGTTTTCGCGTTTTCTTTATGTTCATTCGAAGATTTTTACACAAAAGTTCGAAAAAATCAATTGCTGCTTAAAAATCGAAAATATTATTACACAAAAACACCGAATCAAAAATAATAATGATAAATATTTCTTTAGGTTTTAAATAAGAGTAATTGTATTTTTATTGACCGATTCTAATTATATAAAGCTACTTCCTATTTTTGTTATTTGTTTATTTATTTTCTTAACGTTCGAAATTCTTTATAATCTACGTAAAATATTTTCTTTTTTTAAAATGAAACTATTTTAAGACAAATTTGTGCCTCAATCTTTTCCAAAAATCTAGCGAAATTTTATCGAAATACTGAATACTATGTCAGATTGGGAGGAATATTTTAATGCTTGGACTGGATAGTTTGAAATGGATTTGAATTTAAGCTCCTCATTTTCCGAAAACTCTAATCAAGGTTTCATAATTAAGAATATTTTAATGTTACATTCAAGTTAAAAAAATTTGAAGGCAAGTACTCCAACATTCCTCCCCCCCTGGGATGCTCAATCAAATAAGAGAAAACTAAAATCAGTGTTATTAAGATTTTTCGTACACGTTATCTTACGTCTGATGATGAGTTGGACATCCTGCTTATTTTAAATTTGGAATTCGTTTTGCAATAATTAAGTAATTTGTATTTATGGTTTTTCGGATTTTTCGTTGTAAATGAAGAACTAATCAGAGTAAAAGTTATAATTTTTTGAAGCAACCAACTTTAATGACTGACAACTTTAAATTTTTAAAAACTTAGCTTTCTGGTTTCCANATATACATATATATATATATATATATATATATAACATAATAAATACATAAAAACACGAAGAAAGTTAAGAAAAACAATAAGTTTCATTTATTGCGCATAAGCTGCAAGTAAATAGAACTGGACAATTCCATATGTGACGGAATGACATTTTGACTTGAAAAATAACATTTCATTTAAGTTTCTATGCATCTAATTTCAAGTGAACATTGCTTTTTCTCATGCATATCATTATTATTGGCATAATGCAATTCATAAACTAAAAAAAAAGGATTTTCTATCTTTTTTATTTTTAATTTTACGATCTTTTTATTTGTGTGACGGAATGACATTTTGGCAACCAAGCTTTTGGCATGCTGCTTAAAACTGGTAGTTTCTGTGAATTTTGCAGCTATTATTTTTCTGAACTGTTTTTTACTTTTAGTATAATGTGTGAGCAATGTAAAATCTGAATTTGGAAAATTAACCTCAGGTTGGCTAGCAGTTATTAGCATCTATTTGCTGTGACGGGATGACCGTGACAGAGTGACAAAAAGTTTAGTGGAAGAAATTTTTCATTTAAAAAATGTTTTATTAATATGTAAATGATAAAAAGAATGTAACAGATAAACAGGATTAATGTGTATGTCACCGATANAAATGTCACATTCGATGGCTTTTCGATGGAAATTGTCTTTTACCTCCATAAGTAAATTTAAATTTTTAACAATGTAAGTAAGCAACGAAAAAAAGATTTTTTAGCAGTTGAAACTTTGTGGCTTAATCTAGGTTAGCCCGAACTCACTTCTTCTATGCTTTTATTTTAAAGTAGTTATCTAGATAAAAATAGAATTTGCGATGAAAACTTTCTCCCGTGGTGTGGCGTCCTCTTCAATAACACATTTAGTTTTTGATGAACACACCTCTAATTTTAGTAGTTTATCTGGCTTCATGGGCTAACTACGATAGAGGGGAAAAAATTGAAAATTGCAATGTCACGGCTGATGGCACAACCACGTCCGCTTGAAAATTCTCTCCTTGAATTTGAATTGTTTTCGCGTTTTCTTTATGTTCATGTCCCGCAGTGGACTGATCGTTAAGACACGATTCCCTGCAGATCACCGAAGTCAAGCATCACTGGCTGCGGTCAGTGTGCGGGTGGGTGACCACTTGGATCAGTCTACGTAGGGACCGAGGGTGTGCGGTATTGGTCCCCGTTAAACTGTTCTACCGTAAAGTGCTCGACTTCGCGTGCAGGTCGTCGGGCTACCGAAGCTGGGGTGCCATCCCCTCTGCAGAGGATCAAAATTGTGATGGCATGTCTTCGGATTATCCTTTGACTTTTTTTTTTTTCAAAATCAATTTTTCTGAAAAGTTTATGCAGCTATTTGTGACTTTATAATCAGCGAAACTAATATGCCAATTTAATGCCGTTTCCCTATTTCATTTATAGATTAAATATGTAAGCATTTAAAATATTTATAAGATATTAAAAAAAACTTATTATCTATAGTTTACTTCTCTAGTTAATTTTTAAAGTATAAGTAATGCTGCCTCTTATCAAATATACTAGCAAATAAAATGTTCAAATATAAATTAAGTTATAATGATATCATTTTAAACACAAAAATAAATAGTTTTTTTTTTGAAAAAAAAAAAGATTACATTTTTAAAAAATGCAAAAGTTAAAAAAGTTTTGAATTGTTAGCATTTTAAATAAAAATCCGTTCAGACGCATTTTTATTTTCACAATTTTTCAAAAGTTGAATATTTTTTTCTTAGCTTCTTTTCTTTCTCCTCTGTTTTTTTCTTCCGTTTATTCATTATTTATTTCTTCTTCTTTTAGATTTCGGAGGAGTTTTTTTTTTTTTTTTTTNNTTTTTTTTTTTTTTTTTTTACTTATTTTGTCGATACTACAAAAGAAGTAGAAGCCATCCCACCCTAGCTTAAAATGCTTATACCAACCCCCTCTGTTTTTTATTGATGATGTTTTTGTGAGTATTTTGAATTATGGAACATGGAATAGTTAATTTATATATAATATTTTAATTTATATGTAATCTATTAATTAATAGGTAATCTATTAATTTTAAACTAAAATTCTAAAAATTAAATTCCAAGTTAATTCTGAATGCCGATTAATTTGCAAAACTAAATAAAAAGATATCAGTGTTTATAAAAATTTTAAATTTTATTTTTTAATATCAGGGCTTAAACTTTTTATTAAATTTTTGAAATTTAATAAAAGATAAAAAGTTGTATTGTTGTTTGTATTGAGTTAATTACTTAAAAATTAATTGTATTGCTGTTGTTCTAGAAAAAAATTTACTATAGAATTTCGTCGAAATTATTAAGAATCACTCAAAATTGTTTCTATTTCTTATTCTTATATTCGTTTTTCCGATATTCATATTAATGCATAATATAAAAAAATAATAAAAAGGCTTAAATCATCAGTAAAAGGTATTTTAAGAAATAAATAATTTATATTTCAGTTTTGACTTTGAAATAAACTTCTGGCATAAAATAAAATAGCTTTTTCTTCCTTGGTTCAACATAATGTTTGAAATTAAAGTAATTTATTTTCCTAAAATAAATTATTAATACTATTCTTACTTCGCATAAATTAATTTTAGATCCTAATGAATGTATTAATTTCACCACACATAATATATTATCTTCAGGATCAATTAATTTAACTTTTAACAATCTTCACTAGATGGCAACACGATGCCCTTTCTACGTTTCAGGTTTTTATTTGTAGAATTAGTTTCAAGCGGCTTGCTCGCATATTACTAGTATGAATGTACCTTTAACATTGCATTTTTGGCCACCGCGTTCTATTGTTTCTAGAATTTCATAGAATAAACTGTAGCTGTAACTACTGTTTATTTACTACAAAAAATCTCACTCGC
Organism: Parasteatoda tepidariorum; assembly: GCF_043381705.1. Lineage (NCBI taxonomy): Eukaryota > Metazoa > Arthropoda > Arachnida > Araneae > Theridiidae > Parasteatoda > Parasteatoda tepidariorum. The sequence goes on from NC_092207.1 coordinate 65,939,818, forward strand.
TTTCCTTGTTTCATGTAAACTTTTATTAGTCAGCTATTCTCCAAAGCAATTTCGATAATTGAAATTAATCAGTTAAGTAGAAATTAGTCCGAAGTAAACGGTAGCGATGGCGGAAGACGAAATGATGAAAGCACAGCTGGCTAAACCTGGAGGTGATACCATATTTGGTAAAATTATTCGTGGTGAGATTCCGTGTAAGTTTGTATATGAAGATGACAAATGCGTTGCTTTTAACGACATCAATGCTCAAGCTCCTGTTCATATACTTGTAGTTCCACGTAAGCCTATTATCCAGCTAAGTGCCGCAGAAGAAGAGGATGAGTCTCTCATTGGTCATTTGTTGCTTGTAGCTAAAAAGGTAGCTAAGGAACAGGGTCTGGCTAACGGTTTCCGAATTGTAATTAATGATGGACGGGATGGTGGACAAAGTGTATATCATCTCCATGTTCATATTTTAGGTGGTCGCCCTTTACTTTGGCCACCTGGCTAAAATAAACATTACACTTCTCAAATATAACTAAAATAAACATTATTACTACTTTTCCCACTGTTAATTAATACTGTCGAATTTGAAATATGAAGTCTTCAAATAAAAGCGCAATTTTCTGAATTCTTGTGTTTTTTTCTGATATATTTATTTTTTGTTGCTATGCCACATAAATTTCTATTTCCTTATTGTGTTTATTTAATTTTATGACTTTTTAAATTAAATGTTTATTAAATGAAAGTGTCCTTGATTATAATCACACATATTTAAACTTTCTCCTTCCCTTTGTCATATTTCATCATCCTTATACATCTTTTGTCCCAGTTTCGAAACGAAGCACTGCAATTTAAATTATATTAAAAAATTAATTTTTAAGGTTTATTTGTGTTGTAATAATTTTAAATATAACAATATTTATAATTACTCATGTTTATATATATATTGAGGAAAATATTTAAGATAACAATTTTTAGTCTGCTGGTTTTAAATCTAAATATGTAAATTTACAATTCAAATTTGTTATGCTGGGCTGATTGTGCTCCGGAAAAAATCCGGATTTTTCGCTAACAGTGATCCGGAGATCAAATTTTCAAAGGTGGAACTTAAAAACACAGTATATTTGATTTGTTTGTAAGGGAGAGCCTGAGAGATATTTTATAAGCTTATATTCATGATTAATATTAATTTTTTATCAGTAAATAGTTGTTATAATCATAAACTCAAAAAAGAAATTTTAATTACTTCTCTGGATCATCATAGGTATGGGTAAAATTTTAAATATATTTTAAGTAAACTAAGAAATATTGAGAAAAACGAAGAAAAAAAAACTTGTTTAAATTTTTACTAATTTTTCAATGCAAACTGTTTTTGTTTTTTTTTCAACTCTAGAAATTTTCTTGAATTTTGACTTTGGCTCACAATCACTCCTGTCAATGTTTCATGTCTTTTCCATCTGCTCCTTCAATGAAATCTTTTATAAATAAGATTTTTAGGATATTCCTTAGACAGATATAGTATAACAGCTGTACTGTGCCATTCAAAAATTATGCAGCATATAAAATATTATAAATTCAAGGGAAAGAAAGGTAAATTCTTGCAGAAGGAGTTTTCCTTTGGGAAGTAAAAAAAGTTTGTTTTTCTTTCCTGCAGAAATTTTCTAAAGATTTTTTTTCTTCAGAATTAGTAGGTCAAAAGATTTTTTTTTTTGCACATCGGATTGGACAAAAATTGCTTGTGATTTTTCTGTTCTCATTTGAGAATAATGAAGTAAAGAGCGTTGGTTTTCTTTTCTGCTGAAGTTTTGCTCTATTTTTTATGCAATTACTATTACTGATTTCCACATAGCTTTAATAATCAAATATTTTTTAAACTGTATAATGTATTACAACTGAATTTCAAAATGGAAACACATTTAGTAATCCCTTTTTGAAGAGTTTGAGTGAATTTGTTGTCGATCTTTTCCTTCGGTAGTTACTGCTACGAATTTCATGTTTTTTTTTTTAAATGTGATGATGATTTGCAAAAGATGAAAAAAATAATTATAGTCTTTCCCCCCTTGAAAATGCAAGAATTTCGACATAATATTAGAATAAAAAAATATTACATATTCAATTAAAAAAAAGTTTTTTTTTGTTTTGAAGTTGACGCTTCTGTTAATTTAAATTAGTAACATGTGTATTTGTAATTTTTAAAAGTATCTTGCAGAAAGATATTGCAGTATTAGAGAGGTATGTCGCAGAAAGCCTGATAAAATTCTGCCACGGGGAAATAACACGTATATTATTTTCTTATTAGTTTAAAATATATAATTTTTTTGCTTGTTTCTAAAAACTTATAGGCTCTACTTATTAACTGAGAGAGAAATAATGTAATCCAATTATTTTTACCTTTGTTTAGTCTTAATAACACAAGATTTTTTTAACTATGTTGGAATAGTTATGACAATTAATAAAGAACAAGTTGAGTGGTTGCTAAATAAAAGTGGCCACTAAAAAAATTACCATCACTAGCCACCATCTCTTTTTATCATTTCCCTCCCCAAACTCACCATTCCTTAGTTTTTTAGAAACCCATCCACATAATGAGCAAGAAATTGTTTATTTTCACCTGAATAATTGAACCTTAATAAGTGAATATTTTCAATCTCGCAATGTTTAAAAGCTGTTATTAATTTCACAATTTTGTAACTTGACCTACATGATTAATAAAAATTTTAATCATTCTTTACCAATTTAAATAAATCCTGTTGATCTAGTAAATATCCTATTCTTGAAAAGTGTGAATTTCAATTTACTGTCACAAATAAAAAGATTGTTTTTTTTTTTTTTTTTTTTTTTTTTTTTTTTTTTTTTTTTTNCTGCTCGCTAACGCTCGCCAACCCCCGAAAATTGCTACGCAATGTTAGATGGTTTGCTTCGCAAACCAAGCTCGCTTCGCTCGCTGCTAACTAAGGTACATTGCAAATGCACAAAATTCAAAACAATCATTCAAATCCATATAACAACTTTTTTTTCTAAAAAATATTACATCTTTTTAGTAAATACTGAGTCCTTAACATAAATTTGAATTCAAATAAATGACATGTAATTCGTTAAATCTATTAGAAATGTGCAATAGTATAAAATCTTAAGATAAAATTTTTAAAACTGATATCTCTTTGAAAAGGTTAAAATTTCGGTTATAATTAAATCTATAAAAAATTGAAATAAGTAAATTGCAATGGAAAAACCTGCATAAACAAATAAATTCTAGTAAAACAAATAAATTCGTGATATAAATCAAAAATTGTCAAATAAATTCGTAATACATAAATTCGTGAAGAAAAAAAAAAAACGCTTTCGACAAAAAACTAAAATACAGATCTATCGACAAAGACTTCTGCCTAGCTTATGCTCTCCCTGGTTATTTCAGTTTCCGTTTTTAAAAGCGCTGTATGTTGAGCCATCTTAGCTAGATTTGGTATGTGACATTTTTACCGGCAATCATTGGTCTATTTTCTAGCGTTGCCATTCGGGGAGTTGTAATGAGGCTTTTTTTTATCGCCGTGTAAGAGAAATATATATATATAGATTCTGTTGATCTAGTAAATATCCTATTCTGGAAAAGTGTGAATTTCAATTTACTGTCACAAATCAAAAGTTTTTTTTTTAGTGCATGCATATATATGTGCAGTGCGCCAAAAATTAAAATGGGCCACCCTGAACAACTTTTGATGTAATGATCTGATTTTCAAGATATGGATGTAACAGATATTCGGCCACAGTTTGGATTTTGCTGAATATTCGACAAAGTGTTATTTGGAAAAATATTTTTTGATAAAGTATTATTTGATAAAGTATTTTTCAACGAAGTGTTTTTGGAGAGAAACTTGAATAGATTTCATAGAAAATAATCTAAAAACTTCTATTTTTACTGTAAATTATTAGAAATTTTTGATGCGAATAAAAAAGCAAAATTTGAAGAATTGAAACTAGGTTACTTTATACAGAAACATGAGCTTGGTAATGATGATTTTTTTAAAAATATGTTCAGGCAAGTTAATTTTTTCACTTTTTTTAATGTTTTAAAAATTGAGAATTTTTTATTTTATTTATTTTCTAAAAATTAAGTTATACGAAAAACTTTATTTTTATTGTTTTTTGTAATAGCTATATTGCAGTGTTTTAGCAGAGCATTTCATATAGACTTTATTTGTTTGTCACTTTTTTCCTGTATGGTAACACAGATTACCAGCAACATAGAAAACTAATTCTTCACATTAGTTATATTTCAGAACTGTGAAAACAAAAAAAAATTTCTATTGCAACATTTTTTAAAGAGTATCTAATGAACATTGTTCTCTTATAGCCATTTTTTTTTCTAAAAATACGACAACATAAAAAAGTTAAATTGAGAATTTTAGGGTTGAATCTTTCATTTAAAAATAGAGTACAATTTTTGTTTTAGTTTCCATCAAGCTTTTTCGATATGCTTTTTTTTGTTGGCGTTTTTATTAGACTTCAAACTTCAATTTTTCTCAAAAATACAGTAACTGGAAAACTGAGATGTTAAGCTTTAAAATTATCTTGCAAAAGTTAAGATAAATTTTTATTTTTCTGCTTTGTTCTGGTATATAATATGTTTTTTCATTGAAGATTTTATGGCAGCGCTGCATTCTTAAAAGCATTTCTGATAGGCCTATATCTTTTTTAGCGTTTTATAGATTTTTTTTTTGCCCGAAAATATTATTTCTAGCATTAAGTTTTTGTTTTAAAAATTAAGACTATTTTTTTGTTTTTTTAACTTTACAAATTTAGTTTTTTTTTTTTTTAAAGCTGTTGGTCAGTTTTTTATTTACCTTAAATATTTCGAATTATCTTAAACATTTATTAAGTTTTTTTTCCCTTTACCCCATACCAATAATACAGCTAAGTTTTGATTATTTTTCAATAATGATTAAACTTAGTTGTACCTAAAAAATATTGATTAATGATTTTTTTAAAATATTGTATTGCTATTCGGCCGCCAAGTATTCGGTATTCTCCAAATCACTTTGTTACATCACTACTTCCCTCTCTAGAACTCAATCTAATGTTTCGAGGGGGTGACCTCAAATATGACAATAAGTGCCGACGATATTTTAAGTTAAAAAATCGGACACAAAAGCGTATTTTTTCTGAATAAACATACCTTTATTTCAACTGATTTGGATTTCTGGTCCCCTAAATGTAAGCGTTAGCCGCAATCTAGTAAATATGGTCCCCATAGTTCGTCAGGATCCAAAGTTTGGACCCCTTATTGTTAATTTTACTTTTTGCATATTTCACAATATCTCTAAAACTTTTTTAATGACTTGAAGAATTTTTGCACACTATTATAAAATTTGTTTATCCGAAAAGAATTCCATGCAAATGATAAATTTTAGTAAATATTCATTATTTCATTAACTAATAGTCGAAAAATTCTTGAATCGAATGGTTTACAATTTTTTACATTATTTTTAAGTTCTCGAGATAAGGCGAAATACACGAAAAGTAAAATTAATGTAAATTAGTCCACACTTTGAACTGCTCTCAAGACCGTACTATGGGAACCATATTTCCCTGATTACGGCTGCCTTCTATTTCGGGGTCAGAAACACGAAAACATTTATACAGAAAAAATATATTTTTGTGTCTGATTGCATAACTTAAAATACCTGCACTAATTAAGTAGCATATTTGAGGTTACCCCCTTGAACTATTCAGAAAAGTCCTAAAACTTGAAGATCCGATCATTAGATCAAAAGTTATTCAGGGTGGTCCGTTTTTTATTTTGCGCATTGTACATCTCTTCTGAAACTGTTGTAATATTATAGGGTGCCGTCGCCTCCCATACGCTATCGCCCCTTATATTGACCTATGTCGCAATGGCAGCATAGCAGAACGTTCGTCACATCGTTATGCAACATGTTATGCCACTCATGGCTTTACTCTCAGAAACCATTTTTCAGCAAGATAATACTCGGCCACACACATCAATGGTGACACATGAATTCCTCCGCGACATTACTATTATCACCCTTACCTGGTGGTCACAATCTTCAGGTTTTTCACCGAACTAGCATATCTGGGATGGCAGGTTGGACAGTCTCCATGTTTACTCGATTTAGTGGTCATCTTGCAGCAGCTGTAGAACAAGATGTGGCAGGACATCGTAAGGGAATTATATGGCATCCTGCAATCGAGCTAGCATTGGCCCAAGACTACTAAAACCTCCATTCATTTATATTTTTTTTCCTTCAGTAAGAGTTAATTTTCTTTGATTATGAACTTTCCTATGTAAAATTTTGCTTCATTCTGCCAATTCCTTCTAGATGCGCTAATTTTTATAGCGAATGAGTGTAATTGCTTGGCTTTTTATTTAAACTTGACAGCTTCCATATCATTCCACAGGGTTGCCACAGGTGACTAAAATGCGACTATTTCTAACTATTTTCGACTTGTGGCAACTATGGCTACTTTTTCTTTTTTTTTTGCCTGAAAAGGCTATAAAAGCTACTATTTTCAGGAAAAGGAGACTTTCCTGTGCTCCTAGCAATGTTTTTTTTAGTATAAATTGGGTTGACAACCTGCGTCCCGCGGTAGCTTCTGAATATAATGAATTTTTTTTCTTCTATGAATGTTGAATTGCAAATTTCAGTCATCACTTTTTAATGCGCTCAATTTGTGCAGATTTCATTATGAATCTATTTTGTTTCTCAATTGCCTTTTCAACAGTTATTGCTACGAAACTCTGCATGATTTTAAAGAACCCAATTTTTAATACGATACTATGATGCAAGAATTTAGAATTTTAGTAATCACTTTTTCAATATATATATGTATATATATATATATATATTTGCTAAATTAATTATTGATAAAAGGGAAAATTAATAGAAAGAGTATGTTGTTTTTTTTTAACAAAATATTTTTCTGCATTAATTCTAGCATTTAAAAGTATTTAATGTTCTACAAATATACTACCTTTTTTTTTTTATAAAAAAATTTAGTGCTAGAACACTAACGTTTATTTGAACTTATCATATTGGCCGTCAACTTGGCAAAATGGATCATGGTATATTACAATGAAGTCATTTAATAATATTTTAGTCATATTATTGAAAACTGTTTGCTATTTAGGCAACTATTTTCTTAATTTTAGGCGACTATTTTCATGCTTTAGGCTACTAGAAGCAACTATTTTGTTCATTTTTTTTGTGGCAACCCTGATTCCATGAAAAAAACCATTGCTTTGCTCACCAATCGCCAAGGTTTATAGCTTAAGAGAAAATGTTTAATTTTAAAACATTTCATAGGACTGGGACTCTATAAAACAAATTAAGAGGAAGAGGTAGGAATGCTCGAAATAACCAACTTGTTCGCTCATCTACACAGATGCACTGTAGATGTAAGTACAAACTACCTGGAATCATACAGAGTATACTGTGCTCTTTTTCCTGTCCTTGTTGTGCACATTTTCTCCTAGATTTTCCTTATACCTTAAAAAAGAAAATTCTAAGCAATTTTTTGCAAATATTAAAAATATTTGTAAGGAATTGCAGCCGTACCCTTAGCAGTCTTAGGCTGAATGAAAGTTGTCCCTGTCTTTCCTTTTAGAACAGCCCTGGTTCCAGCTAATTAGAATTTATTCAATGTAAAAAATGGTTTCTCAAAATAGATGAAAATGTGTCAAAATAGCTCCAGAATAAATATAGTCTAACTTGAAATCATCATGTATTCAAAATTGAAACAGCACTAATTCATTTTTGATCAAAATGCATAGTTTCAAAAGTATTATAGAGGGTTAAAATTCCCTACTTTTTGGTTATAAATACCAAATTTTGTCTCATATACTACCAAATATGGTAATAAAACTGTTTTTTATTGTTAATGTCATAAAGGTCATTACCAAAACGCTTTGGTAAGAATAACTGTGCTTTTTGGTTGTCCCACAGGGCCAAAATCCCGATAAATTTTACCGTATTCTGGTGGTTTTAACCAGACTTTTTTTTCTCAGTGTATAATTCATACGTCATGTTCTAGTGTGTTAATGTGACGAAACCGAGGATTTTGTTCACTGTGGCGGTAATATTAACCAGAGCAGCTTGTTAATCGATTTGATGAAATTCCAGTAATTTTGTTGCATTATAGCTGTTTTTAAAAATAAGACTGCTGAATGTTATGAACTTGTTTTACTTTCTTGAAATTAATCATTCTAAGTTCTTACAAACTACATTTAAATCAATTAATTTGCACCAATTTATTTTGAAAGTATTGACACTAAATTTCACAATTTTTAGAACAGAAGAAGTTGGTAGAGCTTTGATGTAGCTATTGAAAGATGGGAAAAGTGGCTGCCTGAGTTTTCGAATATGATTTGCAATAATATTTTTTGCATTTAAAGCATTATAAATGTTAGAACGAGTTTTTCGAAGCTTCTAATATTATAACAATATATAAATACCATTAGTTATTATTAAATTACAACGAAGTATGATATGCATTCATACCTCCTCCTATTCGCTCTTGTTTCATTAAAATACTGCTAAATTATGCACTTTTTTTTCATTTCCTTAAATTAGCAAACCAGAATAATTTTATTTTTACCTTTAGCTTAAGCAGATTAGATAAATCCAAACTTGTATTTTATTTTCTGAGGATTGTACAACTTTAAATTTGTTGCTTAATGTGAATTTAGTGAATTCATAGTTTGGGCAGGAGAGCGATCCAAAGTTTGGACCACTTGTTAGTTATTATTTTATTTTTTGCTTATTTCGCAATATCTCGAGAACTTTTTGCACACAATTATAAAATTGGTTTATCCGAAGAGAATTCTTTGCAAATAATAAATTCTAGTAAATATTCATTATTTTATTTAAGGTTATTATGCAATTATTTTTCTTTTCGCTTAAAATTTTTTCGAGATGTGACGAAATACGCAAGAAAATAAAATTAACATTAAGGGAAATTCCAAACTTAGATCGCTCTCCTGACCAAACTATGAGGAGCATAATTTCCAAATTGTGGCTACCACCTATGTGTTTGCGGGTCAGAAACCCGATTCCGTTGAGGAACAGGTAAGTTTATTCAGAGAAAGTACGATTTTGGGTCTGATTTCGTAACTCAACGTATCACCTGCAATAATTAACTAGCATATTTGAAATCACCCTCTCAAACCATTATGATTAAGTCCTAGAACGAAAAGATTCCATCATTGGATCAAAAGTTAACTAGGGAAGTCCACTTTTTTTCTGTACTGTACATTTATTTTACCGTAGTTTCAAAATGATTTGGCTGTAAATATTATATCATGGAAAAAAAGAATACTTGTGTCTTGCATTTTCTCGCTCTCTTAAAATAGCCTAATTTCCTAGAATTTCCAAAAACTACAATTGTTTTACATTCTAGTATTTACGATTGATGAACAATTAATTAACCATTATATATTATTTAAAAATATTAGTATATATTTTTAAAAAAATTTGTGCATTAGTTTAAATAAATTTTAGTCTACTTTCCCTTTTTTGCCGTTATGAATTTGTCTAAAGATAAATATTTTTTCTCCAGCGAATTTAGGAAGTAAGGAAGAAAATAAAGGAAAAACGAATCTATAGATAATATCTGCGTAAATGAGTCGGAAAGTGTCATATTATCTCTCCTATAGTAGGCAATGGTTATACTACTTAAAAATCATTTCATCTTTGTTTATGTGATCAAGGTATGATTACGCTTGCTTAAAGATGACAGAATTTCATCTTGTTTCTTTGCTTACTCGCTTAGTAAATAAATATTAATAAAAATAAAAAGGAACATTTTGGTAAGTATATTTTGATACGTTAAACTAAAATAATATATTAACCATTTTGTGTTAATAATTACGTATCGGTATACTATTGAAACTTGTAAAATTGGAAGGGAAAAAAATAGATGAGAAGTAGTTTTGCCGTCTAACTCATAAGTTCGTAACTACAGAAATTATTTCTGCACAGCTTTCTATGGTATAAATTCGCAATTTTTTTAATTAAGGCACTAAATTTCGTGTAGTAATCTATACATATAAAAAAATAAAGAATTTGTGTGTGTCTGCATGCCGAATTGCAGGTATACGTAGTCACTAAAACTATGAAATTTAACATGAAATTGATTGTGCTGGGTGATTTGTAAATATAAATAGGGGTGCTAACAACACAACACATTTATTAAAATATAAAGACAGAATGAAAATCCTTTACAATATGAGTAAATTTTGTTTTATATTCACCATCATATTTTAGTTATATATTCACCATCTATCCTAAAAATAAAAACAAATGAACCCTACTGGAAGTTTTGAAGTACCCCACGAGGCATAATTTGTTATGGGAACATGGAGGGCTTTGTGACCCGACTGATTTAGCGTGGACCAACCACCCTTTTCTACATGCGAAATCTTCGGCCGGCTGGTTTCGAACTCCAGTTCTTACGAACGAGAGTCCAGCGCCCTGCCAACGACGCTATCACGGCCCAGGTATATAAGTAAATGGTTCATATAATGAAATGAAAAGTGAAATCACTGAAATACATTATTTCAATTTTAAAAAAAAGAAGACAGTAATACAGTATGTCACGAGGGAAAAGCAACCGAGAAAGACTAAACATGCACAAAGGAAAAAGAGGATGTTTATTGAACACTAATTATAAGTCATGTTGAATTCTTGTTATCTGTCAATTTTATTTTATAACCATCGTTGAATAGACGACTCAATTTTCGGATTTACGACTACTAACGTTTAACACCGTATCCTTGTAATTTTGAACCCAATCCAGAAGACAATTGAACTCCTAGATCAAGTATTGGGAAACATTTTTCTTCGTGGAGGACTCTTTATTAGAACTAACCAGCATTTCCGTTGCATGCAGAGGAAAACCTCACTCTGTTAGCCTGACGGCAAGAGGACTTAAATCCATGATCCGTCTATTATGTATATTTTACGGCAGCACTGTCGCCAGTGTGAGCCAGGAGCAGAATTCGCATTGACTTGTCATGGCTGGGATTCGTACCCGGTTCAGCTCATTGGAAGGCGAGCACTCTATCCCCTGAGTCACCACGGCTCCGTTGTCTGTCGATTGACAAATTAAGTTCTTTTAACAAGATTACCGAAAAGATTAATCAATACTTGTGGGAATTTTTTTTCTTCTCTTGTTCAATTTTCGCCTCTAGTACCGCGTTCGATGTCGGGCAATCTGCATACGCAACATTTTTTAAATACCTCCGTAGAGTATGATTCGAAGAAATTCAGACTTTGAGGAGGTCACACTCCTTTGAAAATTAGGCCATCCCTAAAAAACTGTAAGGAAAGACATGGTTGACTAAAGCGTTTGATTGGTGGCTTTATCCTGGTGAACCAATCATCTGGCGGAATCTCTCTGAGCACGTAACTATCGCACAAGCAATTACTCTTTCTTTGATTGCGCTATTTTCTTGTTTTACGGAGGTTGCGTTTAATTTGAGACATACTGTATATCTTATTTTAAAAAAATATAAATCATCGTGTAAGTGGAAATTAATCTACAAAAAGAAAAAAAAAAGAATTATTTCCAATAAAATAAAGCTCTTAATTTTGATCTTTAACATAAAGAAAATTTAAATTTTATTGGTGGTATTTCTCCTCATTAATCACCCTAAAATTTAAAACATAACTTTTTAAATTATTTTATATTCTACTTAAAATATTTTCCTTGAGCCAAATATTTAAGATATGCATTCATACCTCCTCCTATTCGCTCTTGTTTCATTAAAATACTGCTAAATTATGCACTTTTTTTTCATTTCCTTAAATTAGCAAACCAGAATAATTTTATTTTTACCTTTAGCTTAAGCAGATTAGATAAATCCAAACTTGTATTTTATTTTCTGAGGATTGTACAACTTTAAGTTTGTTGCTTAATNCACAGAAATCTGAAAGGGGTTTTAAATTTAGGTAGATGTTCATAATTGCGCTTAAACCTTCTTGTTTAAAACCACTAAGTAATGTTTTTTTTTTTTTTTTTTTTTTTTTTTTTTTTTTTTTTTTTTGCAAGTTCATTGCTGAAAAGTCCCTTTTAACCGCTGTAGTACGGGAGACAGAGAAAACATCAATTCCACCATGCGCAGTATGCTGCTGTATTTCTACATTAGAGGGTCATTTTAGAAGTGAGGCGCTAGACCCTTGTAAGAAAACAGAAATTGAAAATGTATCACCAACATTAATGGAAAAATGGCCGTCCGCGCGGCGGTCGGTTTCGAGAAATTCGTTGTCCGCGGGGAATTTTTGATCGCCGAGGACGGGAGGACGGGTGGTTTTTCGAGCCCTGATATGCCTTCATAATCAAAATAAAAAGTTTAATATCCGTAGTGATCGATTAAGTATCCACTTTTGACTGGGTTTTATAAATAATTATAAAACGTTTTGAAAACCAAGTCAGTTTCTTAAACAGAGCACTGCAAACCGTACATTGCTAGAACTGTGTCGCAATAAGTTAAACTAGTTTTTCTAACAAAATAGATACTATAATTTTTTTTAAATGTTTTAAGTTATCACATTAAGTTATTGACAAATTCCTACACAAAAATATCCTTATATTAGTTTTCGATTTTTTGTGACTATTTGTAAGTTACACCTCTGTTCACTAAGCTCAATTTCAATAAATTTTAAGATTTATGCTTAGCAACATCTAATTTTGCATTTTTTTTATTATTAATTGTCTATTTTTTGTTAACATGAAGTGAAGCATGTGCTTGTAAATGGAAGATTTCGAGAGGAATAATTTTTTTTTAAAAACAGTGTATAAATAGTAAGCAACAACAGTAGTAATAGTAAATAAATCATAAGAAGCGAAGGAAAAAATCGCGAAAAAGCATCTAAATAACCTTCGCACAAAATTGGAATTTTCGAAAAGAAAAAAACTTGGGTTAAGTTCATAAACAAAAACGGCCCTTTCAGCGAGTCAAATATTAGTTCTGTAGTTGCTATTCTACGGCTTGTAGAGCAGCCCGCACGGTAATTTTTATTGTAAGTTTAACAGTTGATAGTTCTCAAAGTAATTATCGAATGTTATTTTTTTTCAGTTCTATCGCTCCCTGTACGTGTATATTTTCTTGCAAACCTTTTCAATAGCAAGCTTCTACACCTCATAGTTTTTGCGTAGCAAAACAAAATGTAACGTTAAATTCAACACCTAATGTTTTTTTTTTAAATTTAGAAACTTATTTTTTGTTTGTCACCTTCTTAAAAATAATAAATAATGCCATTCAACCGTGAGAAAGTTATGAACTAATTCCAAAGTTTTTTGAGTCTTCTTACCATATTTCTGTGTATGTTCATTATTTAAATAAAAACGTAGATAATAGACTACAGGAAAAAGAAAAGAATGAAAGTTTTCTCAAGAATAAAGAAATGAGCAATAAAATAAATGACATCATCATAAACTATAACCCTCTTTTGGCTCTTGATCTGTAAGTTTCAAATTTACTAATTTTTGTAAATTTTTTTTTACTGGGTGCTTGGCATGATAAAATTATGAATATTCACGATCGCAAGGCTCGAATACGCCATCTGGGGAGTAAGCCGGTTCCATGTCTTGACCCTCCCTCCTTCCCTCTCCTCCTCTTAATAGTTGTATGGATGGTATTTTCTTCACTAGGGTGCACTTTACTGTTCATTCTGTTACTGTTTCTGGTGTATTTTGAAGTCATTTGGTTCACAACGTAATCATTTTGTTATGAGATTCTCTTGAGTAGCATTTCTTGTATACGTGTAATTTGTGCCTGATTTAGTATTAGTGTTTTTTTAAAAAAAAAGAATCACTGCAGGAATCGTCGTTCGAAGACCTGTCATTTGAAAACAAGAATCGTTAAAAAGCACTTCTTACCTTCTCAACAAAATACCAACTTCGAAATTTAAACCTAAACGATATTTTGTAAAATGAACTTAATCTTGCTGCTCGAACAATATGCTAACATTAACGTATGTTGGAGCATTGTTTGCAACATGAACAAACAGGAATAAACAAAACGAGGACAAATCAGAACAGCCAAGAAAGCGAGTTCTTTCTAAATCTAGCTATCATGTCACCTTTTTTAACATTATATTTATAAATAACTAACACAAATTTTCACTTTAAGCTCACCGGCATTATTTAATATCATTAGTATGTTATGAAATACAGCAAATTTGTGCTTAGAAATTACATAATTATCTCTTTTATAAAAAAAAAACCAAAATTATCTGTTTTAAAATATCGCCTCGCAGAATAAGATGTAGTAAGCATCTTCATTCTTTCTAACCGGAAATACAGCAGGTCAAGAGCTCGAGGTTATTGTTGTTTACATTTATATCGAAAACATCATCTATAGGAATGTAGTGCGATGTTTACCCCTTTCTTAATATTTTTCGATTTAATTATCAAAAATATTTTTTGAAAATTTCCGTGATATAGTTTCTTTTAGAACTATGTTCAATGTAGTTTTCACTTCTATATAGTTTCCTAACTTGAAAGGTTTTAATCTATTCGGAAATCAATGCAGAAACTAAAGTACTTCCTTTTTCTATGACTGTCCACACGATAATGGCGAAAGCGTGCGAAGTGTTGCCATAGTAGATAGTAAGTTCTGCTCTAAGGCCCGTTTCGATCGCCAATTATGTATATGGCGGTTTTTCGAAGCTCTGTCACCAAGGGGAATAAAAAAGCCATAGTTTAAGTGCCTTACACTTGAAGCAATGCGATGATTATAAACTATGTAAACAATCTTGCCGTGAAGAATTATTTGGCCTTTAAAGCAGACAAATAACTTTGTTCCGACATTTTTCTACCTAGATGAAAATTATCAAAATCACTGCCTGCCTTATTCTCAGTTTTTGAAAATTTGTATGAGCTCAAGTATTGCAGCATTGGAGGAAGTTTCTAAGTATTAAAAAATTTGACCACAAACGCTTTTCATTTTCACAAAACTTTGACTTTTCATCATTTTAACGTTCTGCGTCATTTTCGAAATAAGCGTAGACAGCCCTGGCTTGAGATAAACTGAACTTAATAGTTGCCATGAGTAATAGTTGCAAACTCACAGTAGTTATAAAAATAGCATATTAGTCGCGAAAAAAAAAATCATTTAATATTTTGACGGAGCTTTCAGAAGCTGGAAGTATTTATTTAACAAGCACCGCATTTGGAGTAGAGATCACAATCATTTCAAGTAAAAGGCACTCATAAGGAATTGCTCTAAAAGTAATGTGAACCGATAAAATAAACGTTAAAGTAACAATTGAAATATGCGGTTTTATCGATAAGTTTTTGCAAATGTCATCGATTGCTTAATAGTGACGAGTCATATATTGTGTAATATTGTAGAGTGAATTTTGTATTTTCTGATGCTTAGTTTGCAATGAAGCACAGTTCTCTGTTTCACAAACTTATCATAAACAAGAAATTCTAAATTACAGAGCATAAAATTCATTTTCTTTGGATATCGATATGAAGTGCGTATGCTTTTATAAGTAAAATAAAATTACGTCTACAGGACAGAGATAAGATTTTTACTTTTTGACGAATTTTTAATTTGAAGAAGCATCAACTAAAGAAGATGGAGGTAAAGCAAAAATATTCATTAAAATTATTAACTGAAAATTGAACATGAAAAATGTTATTAGAGATATTCAGCAATGATATACTATTTTTTTCAATAAGCGGTTGCTTTCAATATTTTAAGAGAGGCAAAAAATAAGAATGTCTTTTATGATGTACGGATGAATGAACGGTGTACAAATTTTTTGAACTAATCATAATCTCATATCAGAAACAATTCGATCATACTTTTTTATAGTGCTGTATTTTGTTACTTGAAACTGTAGACTTTAAAATAATGAAAAAATTTGTATGCCTTACAATTCAACATTTTAAGAATATCATATTATGAATATTATTAAGATAATTATAAATAGTCAGTAATAATTAAAAAGTATTATTTTTTTATATGGAGTTATACTTGGAAAAGATTTCTATCTTCTGAATTGCCGCCACCCCCGTGGGAGGTCCAGAATCTAAATCTGTCGAAAATAAGAATATTTATTCGGAGAAATTAAACTGCTGTTTGTAGAAAATGCAACACCATGAAAGAATCATCAGAATCAAATGAAATTCACAGCAAAANAAGATTTGCTTAAGATTAATTAACATGCTTAAGATTGACCGAGCATTAATAAAATCTATGTCTTATGAAATCAGCGCAAAATCAGTTCAATTGATCCTGAGTAATCAAATTTTAAATATCCGACTTTTTTAAATTTGATTTCGCAGGAGCTCCAAAGTACGATTTTGTATCTAATTTTTCTACTTAAAATATTGTTTGCATTAATTAATTGGCATATTTGAAGTCACCCCTTAAACCATTAAGTTTGATTTTTGATCGTGGAAATCTGATCAATAGGTCAAAAGTTATTCAGTGTGTTCACTTTTTAATTTTGCGCACTGTGCATAAGACGATAAGTTAAAGAAGGAACTAGCAATAAAATGGCTACAAATGTAATTTAAACTCTTATTATAGAACTAACATTTTTTCTATGTCAAGCCTCGTTGACTTACATTTCTGAACGGTAATATGGAAATATTATACAAAGTGGTTAAAAAAAATTAAAGTAGGAAATTTTCCGAAAATTTTGTAAATATTTAATTTTTAAAGTATATCTGCCTGAACAATAAGTTTTATTTACCGATGTTTGAACTATATTGGTGAGTAAAGCAACCTTTTTTTTTTAAACTTAAAAAATCATAATTTAAAAATTCAATCATAAGTGTTGCTGTTACTTAGAAATTTCTTTTATGGCATTTGAAGTCAGCACGTGTGCATTTAATATGGTTAGATTTAAATAACGATTAACATTATGATACAAATTAGCTGGTATTACTCTAAATAAATCATTGATTTGAATGAAAGGATATTTTTGTAAAGAATTATTGATTTATAAGTCTGAAAAGCATTTTAATTTGAGATTTACACTTTCTAAATTAGTATTTATATTTATTCTGTAAGCATTGATGTTGCAATAAGAAAAGTTACAGTTTTGGTCAATAATTAGTTCCAGCCTTTTGAAATTGTTGTGTAACTACCACTACCACAATATAATTCCAATTCACTTGTATATAAGACGCGTTTGATCGATTCTATTATCTTGGAATACCTTTTGATAGATGACGGTTGACAGCGTCGGCACCAGTCCCAACATCGGAGTTCTTCGGATATTATCTGAGAACACGCTTGTCTTGATAATAACGCCCACATGTATGATACACAATAAATAGTTGACTTGCCATTTGTGACAGAGACATTGTTGCTACTCAGTCTCTATCTCACACCACTGGAGCTTGTACGCATCCGACTTCTAATCGCAACACAGGAACGACTACGCACACTTAACACGTTGAACGCCACGCTAATTTTACATGGCTTGCCCATCTGGCCACGATAAATAATTACAAACTAAATTTGAAATATTAGACGGACTTTGCTATTTTTTTAGAAAGTTTATCATGACATATCTGGCAAAAGTGGTNACAAAAGTGGAGAATTATATAAGCCGACGAATTATGTAGAAAGAGTGGTGGATAAAAATCTACTAAATTGAATTTATTAAACCAAGAATCACAATAATTAAGTAAATTTTGAATAAATTTTCTGCAATTCCATAAAAGAGTGTAAATTTTATAGTTCTATATCATATTTTAAGCTTGTGGTGAAATCATCGTACTTGATTCGAGAAGTTCATTCTCTGGCGAACCTGAAAATTTTTACATACGCTCAAAGTATTTTTCGTAATCTCTTTGAACTGAACTGAAGCTCAAGAAATAAAACGTGATCATCGTGAAACTTCGTTACCATCGAAACCATCGTGATACTTCGTTCTTTACTTTACGTTTTCTCTTCTTCGCAATCTGGTTTACGTTTTTCTTCAGTTATTACTTGCTCGATTATTCTTGTATGTTTTTAATTTTGCTGCTAAGTTTTCATTAAAGTTATGTTTAAATTTAGCATTTCTCCTTTCTGTTATCTTTGGCGACAGACTTAACTAAACATGCAGACTCATAATAAACGCAACCGATTTCTCGCCAAAAGCTGTCAGCCAGCTGTTTTTCGTGGCCTATGTGAAAGGTTAGTGTCAGCAAGCTGTGGCAGACGCAGTCTAAATGTAATTTTAGTGTCAGCTACCGGTGGTTGACGCAGCCTAAATGTAATTTCAGTGTTTCGTTCGTAATTTTATAGTTCTATATCATGTTATACGCTGTCAGCCAGCTGTTTTTCGTGGCCTATGTGAAAGGTCAGTGTCAGCAAGCTGTGGCAGACGCAGTCTAAATGTAATTACAGTGTCAGCTACCGGTGGTTGACGCAGCCTAAATGTAATTTCAATGTCAGTCAGCGGTGGTTGACGCGGCCTTAATGTAATTTCGGTGTCAGCCACGCGGTTGACGCGGTCTAAATGTAATTTTAGTGTCAGCCACCGGTGGCTGACTCGGCCTAAATGGAAAGTCCAGTGTCAGCCACCAATGGCTGATGCGTTGCTCAACGTGTCAATACAGCTCTTACTACCAGTGCTAAAAATCTGGAGAACTTAACACATCTCTCCTGGTCGTGTCATCTAGTGATCTGTATTCATCAAATTCTATCCCAGATAAAATTCTGGTGAGGGAGTAATGTTGTGTAACTACCATTACAATAATACAATTCCAATTCACTGGTATATGAGACGTGTTAACTCGATTCTATATCGTGGTACATTTTGATAGATGAAGGTTGACATCGTCGGCAATGTAGCTCCCCACAAGTTTCTAAAATCTCATATTTCGGATTTTTTTTAAAAAGCAGCAAATAAATAAAAAGAAGTTATTGTGACATAATTTTCTTCATTTGTAAATAGCTGTATATATCCAAAAAACAATGATGGTATTGAAAATCCTCCTAATTCTTAATTTTAAAGCTTAATCTTCTAAATACTTATCTGATTTTCATATAGCAACTATATTTGTAAATCACAAATATTATCGCGTATTAAAAGGAAATTATTTTCATAAATTTAAACAGAACGCTGTGTATGGATAAGTTCGAGTTGTTCTCGTTAAAAAAAAATAATTGAATAAGCTAAGTTATTACGCATTAAAATATTTGCCTCACTGCAGTCAAAATAAGTGTTTTGAATGTCTGTATCTGCAGTTAAGAGTAAAGTTGTAAATAATAAGTAAATATAAGTGATAAAGAATAATAAGTAATAAATAAGGACCATTCAATTTCTAAACAATTAACTCTTTTTCATTATTTTTCCTTGGGGATTATTAAGAATGAATAAAATCGTATTTTATATCCTAAAATATAAATTAACAGAGATATATTTCATATTTAAATATTAGCTTGTACTTGATACAATTTTTTATGAAACGATTTTGAGAAAATGATCTTGTAATTAATACGAAACATAAGATTTAATCATTATTTATTCACTTTTGAATCACGAATTGTTAAAATTAAAGATAAATACGAATCATCTAACTAGTTCTTTTCATATTAAAAGTTAGAGCCAAAATGCGATTATTCCGAAAATCTTCCATCATTATTTCCTGAAACAACTAGTCGATCATTCCATTTAACAAGATGTCAGGGAAAAATAACTCATTAAGTCAAATTGTATATTTAATGTAGTAGAAAGGTTTATGCGAAAAACTGAAGGACTCTTTTTTTCTGATTAGAATTAATGCTTTTATTTCTTGGAATAGCACGAAGAAACGGCTATTTTATGAGCATTTGTAAATCATGACACTCGAAGGAAAAGTTGCCCTTGTGACTGGCGGTGGACGAGGAATTGGAAGAGCGTACTGCTTGGCATTGTTGAATGAAGGAACAAAAGTATGTAATCCAATGTTTTTTAAGTTATCAGTTTATTTTATATTACTACCTTCCCTTAAATCTATTTATACTCATTGTAAACGGAATAAGCGTTTCAAAACCGTACGAAAATTTCCCACTCTTCCTACTTTCCCCTTCTCCGTTACCATGTTTTCGGCAGAGCTTACTTTTTTGCCCCAAGCCAGTATATTCCAACTTCTTACTCAAGCATATTTTATTTTATTTTATAGCCGTTGTTGATTGATGGAACTAACCAGCAATTGAGTTACATGGAGAGAAAAACCGCGAATCTCACGGCAAAGGGACTCTAGTCCATGATCCATCTACCACTGAGAAAATTTTACGTCAGCATTATGGTCAGTGCGAGGCAGGTGCGGAATTCATATCGACCAGCCATCGCTGGGATTCGAACCCAGTTCACCTCCTTGGAAGGTGAACGCTCTATCCTCTTAGCCAACACATCTTTACTCAAGTATATTGCTAAAAAGCAATGTTTTCCGAAGCCATGGTAATGGAGAGGGGGAAATTGGGGAGAGTTTGAAAATCACGTAACTTTTGAGATGCGTATTCTGGTTACAAAGAGTATAGCTGACCGCTAATGCTAAATTCGTGTCAGTAAAAATTAGACTGTCAGTTCTCAAATTAAACGATTACAAACTTGAAGAAAACGTCTTATACTAGAGTTGTATTTTTCACATTCAACAATAACGAGTAGTTTTAAATAGAATTATGCAACACTAGGTAAAACATCAATAAAAAGAGTGATCAGTATGATGATGAAATGCTCTCCGAGGCATTTCAGTAAGGGGCATACTGAATATGATATTAGATAAAAAATTTGCTCTTTTTTATACGAATATGCAATTCCATATGCATCATTAGTTTGCAAAATACCATGAAAAACATGCTGCTCAAGTAAATGTGAACGCCTGTTAATAAAATGCAACTAAACCCTGCATCAGCTGTATTGGCCATCATGATGAAATATGATAATTAGAAATAACGGAGAATAATTATTTTCCCGTTGACATGGTGATGTTTAAATAACTTCGTCAAATTTTAATAAACACGGAATTCAGATTAAAGTATTTTTTATAAGCAAATTTTAATGAGCACGGAAATCAGATTAAAGTAGAATAGTGCATTTCGTGCAGAAAACGATTTTTTTCGAATGTGTTGGTTTCAAAAAATTCAAACAAATTATCAATGCACAATGCAAAAGTTATGCTTGAGTAGATGATCCTTTATGAGGAATATTTATAACTTCCTTACAAGTAACTAGTCAAAAAAATATTTTTTTAAAATAAAATTGGAATAAAATGCTTCCTAAGATGAGTTTTGGAACGATAAGCACAATTTGAGTCATTAAAATAATAATAAAAATTTTTTTTGAAGATCAATTTTTTTTAGGAAAACAATGCATTTTTTGACAGTGATAAATAAGTAGATTTTTTTCATATTTTACAATATCTAAAGTAGAATGAATCGTAAGCATTTATATAAATAACCATACTCTAAATGAAATTTCTATTTTCCCTTTCATTATTTAAATACTCATTGTATACGGATTTATTTTAGAACTTAGCACAAAATGGGAAGCATCTATGCTGTAGTACATGAATTTTAGTAAAAATTCCATTTCGGGGTAATTAGAACAATTAGATTGTTAAGAAAAATAAGAATACATATGTGAACCACAATATATTTTTGAAATTATATATTGAGGGAAGTAGAGTGAGTGATGTAAATTCTCAGATGCTATTAAAAAAGTGAACTCAAAGTACTATAAACATGTGTCAATATTGTAATTATTTAAACGAAAATCAGAAGATTCTGATACAAATCATTTTAAAATATAGGGTTGAAATCTGTGTGGTTAAAATAGCTGATTCATCAAGAAGATACTAAATTGTGGAAACATACAATAAATTTTAATATTAACTAAAATTAAAATAATCCCTAACCGAATGAATTTTCTTTTTAATCTGTGTGTTTTTTAAGTTTATATCATGAAAAATAACCATGCTTATTGTTTTCAGCAATAAATTTGAACCGAAAATGTCAAATTATTTATTCAGTGTTCAAAAACAATCTTAACATGCTATTCTTTGCTGGAAATATGTTTTTGGAAATTAAAAGTTTTATACATGAATCTCTACTATTAAGTGTAAGATTAATGTAGACCTCTAGTCTAAGATACGATAATTAATGTTCAATTATTTGATAAAGGTTTGCAGCCCTAAATAAAATAAAAACGTGCATAATAAAGAAATATAAACATAAAAAAACACATTGGATATCAAAAATTTTTTGTACATAAAAGGGAAAAAACGAGAAAATAAAGAAGTTTTTGTTAAAAAATGATGAAAAAATATTCCTACGTTTTCAAAATTAAGAAATTTAAACTGTAGTGCGAATTTGAACAACAAGTGCGAAATAATATTTAGCTTAAAAATGTATTATTGAAATATTATAACTTAATAAATATTTTCCTGAAAGTCTTTTAACATAATGAACCGGAGTAATGTGAGTTAAATATATTTAAGTAAATATTAGAAAATGATGATGTTCTAAATAATATTAATTGATGTTCTGATAATTATCATGAACGTGTAACGTACTCTGATTATGTTATCTATGTACAAATGTCAGAACTAGAATAAATTAATAGCCTTAAATTTAGTTTATATTTAATATAAATACGGTTAATACAGATAATATTAATATTATTTAATAGTACTTAATATCTAGAAATAAATTGATTCAATTAGTAAAAATTAATTTAAATAAATTTATATTTGATAATAATTTGTATTAGTATTAAATAAAAAAGGAATATTACATATGTTTAGTGTATTCATATGAATTCATAAATAATTAAAGAAAGCATCAAATGTTAAAAAAATCTTAGATTTATTATAAATAAAAGCATTTGATTTAATATACTTAATTAATATAAATTGAAGAATATTGTGTTTTTAATAATGTGTAATAAGTAATAATATTAAATGTTTAATAATAAAGAATTTTTTAACCTGCATAATTTTTGAATGAGTATAAAATAAAATGAATATTAATAAGGGATATATAAAATTTTATAGTAATTAATTTTTGTAATTATTTTCTTTAAAAATTAAATAAATAAAATTAAAGAAACCTTTTTTATTAAAAAAATTTTAAGTTATTTAATACTATTAGATTTGATTAATATATTGATAATTATTTTTTATGCATTAGATTTCATCATTTATCGGGTATAAATAATTCTTAACAGTGAATTTCTATTTTGTCAAGTGTGGGGATCGAACCTACGCCCAAAGTATTCTAGGAACTTTTTTTTTATTTCCAATGAGCTGCACAAGTACGCACACATGAGCTGACCTAGTGCGTTCTCCAGAAGTGGTATCCACTCTTTCAGGACCACCACAATGGGTGAGATACCGTTAATTTGGACGTCTAGTTTCTGCCACACTAGATGGCAGCACCGAGACTCTTATTTGGATGTTAAAGTGCACTAGGAATTTAATTTTGCGGGAAATTCCAAGAGGCACTCCAGGGATCTTTTACATGCCGCATAATCATACAACATGGCCGCTTAGGATTTTCTGCATCCCGAAAATCCGGTGTCTGGGTCGGGGATCGAACCCACAGACTTGGATTCAGATGGCCGACGACAAACCAACTGCACCACCCAGCCACTGTATACTAGGAACATTTGTCATATACTTATCCTGTAGAAGCTTGTAGAGAAAAATGAGTCTCACAACTTGCCTATTTAACAGGAATAAGTGTTCATTCTCCTCTGATAAGCTCAAGCCCTACTTTATTTTTACCTCTTCCTCTTTGATATTTTTTGGAAAGTTGGTTTGTTGCACTATCTCTGTTGCACTATCTCATTTTGTTGCACTATCTCTATAAAGCTGTAGAAATATTATGTTTTTGGGAGCATTCATTTTTTTAATATTTATTATTTTTTCTAGTATAATGTTAGTCATTTAATGAATTAATATTATAACTCGTTTATTGCATTTATTTCTTAGTGGATTATATTTATTTTGAAGAATGCTGATCTGTATGTTATCGGTGACTCAATTTTTATCAGTGGTTCAAAGTTTTATCCCTTAAAAGTAATGGGAATATGCATTTACTTTTTCAAAATTCGAAGAATGGTAATTTTCACAATGTTTATAAATCTTTGGAAAGATAAATGTATTAAAATGATTTTAAAATTCTGTTTACTTCTCATTATTTTTTTTCTAAATTCTAATCTAAATATATCTATTTACCTTTTTTTTAATATAATTTCTATTTTTACTACAGTTATTGATTTCTATAATTTCTATATTTACTACTTTATTGATTTAAAATAATTCGTCTACATTAAATACAATTTATCATTTTCATCTATATGTTTTATGTTATTTTATAGTTTTACAGCTATCCTTCCCCGCCTTCTTTTTTGATTTTATCTGAGATGTTTTTTTTTATTTACGTTTTGAGATGTCGTATTATGAGATGTTTATTTTTTTTGTGACCTCATTTATGACTCGTCATTTAAATGGAAGATTATGCCATCAAGATGCAGCTGTAGATGTGAAAACAGATAGTAATCCGAAGGCGTAATATCCGGTCTGCATGCTGGATGTTGCTTCAAATCCCACTCCATCGTGTGGAGCGCCCAGCTGGTCATCGCAGTAACACGTGACCTGGCGTTACCTTGAAGGAAGAGAACCACCTTCCTTCTGAACTCGTTTTTTCGCTTTTCGCGAATGGCATCGTTAACTTTGATTAGCATATTGCTGTATATTGTATTGTTGATAGCCTGCCCATTTTTCAGGTACTCCTTATACATAATTCCACAACAATCCTACCAGATACTGAGAAGCACCTTCTTGTTAGTTAGCATTCGTCTTGCAACCGAACCTGCTGATTCCCTGGATGATGACCACCCTCCTTTACGGCTTGTATTGTTGTAGTACATCCATTTTTCTTCACAGGTCACAATTCTGTCTAGGTTGTGCTCTTTTCTTTGATCTCTGAGAAGAGCCAAAAAGGCCGCTTTTCTCTTGCTCTTGTCTTCAGCAATCAATTCGTGAGGCACCCAGCGGTTAAATTTAAACGTTAGATGCATATGTTTGAGAGTATTAACCATTGTTTTTTGGCAAACGTCAAGCTCTAAACATTAGTTTGTGATGAAACCTTCCTGTCTTGATCAATGATTTACTTTAACTAGTCACAATCAACTTCAATAGGGCGGCCGGAATGTGGTTCATCTTCAATGTCAAAATTCCCAGTTTCAAACTTTCGAAACCAACTTTTACTGTATCATAAGAAACAGTATTGAAATCTAAACTTTCGCTTATTTTCGTGAAATTCAGTTGCACGGAGCTTATTTCGGAACACTTATTACATAATTGTTCTGATCTGTTGTCGTGATAGCTCCATTTTAAACACTTTTTTGTTGCACAAGATATTAAAGTTTTGGCGAACAAATTGCACAGTTGTGTAGTTCCAACTTTTAGCTTTGGAATGCAAAAAAACAGTTTGGAAAAAGGTTAACTACCAGGGGGATTGACTGCTGTTAGCGCGAAGGTATCTCCCCTTGGTGGAAAACTTTTTAATCCATCTGATATTTCTCAAATTGCTGCTCCTCAAGATATTGTGAGTGTCGGAAAACTGAATCCCTAAAAAAAAAAAAAAATATGTTTATTAAAAAAAATGACTGATTTTGTAATTTAAAATATCGTCTGTTATATATTAAGTGAAATAGAAAGTCTACTTTTTAAAATATTATAATCTAGCATGAATTAGATATTAAAAGTTATTCAAGGGCTCCTTTTTTTTTACTTTGTAATTTGTGACTTAAAAGAAAAGAATTTCTCAAATCTGTAAATTTTTATAACATCCCAAAAATTTGAAATAAATTTAGTATAATCGCTAGTTACTTAATACTTTGAAATACTTAAAGACAGATGTCCGGAAACTGCAAATGAAGTTTGTACTTTTGGTACTTTCAATATGCACTACATTAATAAATGAATAGTCACAATAAAATACTTTCAATTTTAGACATTTCAAAGTAAAGAAGTGAGTCTTTTTTAATATTGATTTGGTGTTATATAGTATGTTTTTTAAATTCTTTTTTTTTTTTTTTTTAGGTTTGTATTTGTGATTTAAATGAGGATACATCCACGGAATTAATAAAAAATCTGCCTACAAATTTACAGGCAAACATATTTTTCAAAAAAGCTGATGTTACTGATAACAATGACTTCAAAGGTAATAATTCATGATATTCTAATTTATTATTTCAAATTTAGAAATTTGACAGGCGCATATACATAGATAACTAAGGCGAATCGCTATTAAATGAAGCGTAATGAAAAATATCAAAACCCATTCAATTGCCTTGTGAAACTTACATGTGTTTCGAATTTTTGCTTTCCCTGTCTCCTCTGCTTCCAATAGCAATCAAACAGGTTTTGATGTCTTCAATCTCGCTTTCCCCATAAGTGTTTAGTTGAATTTCGTCTTTTTTTTCGGGATAAAACTTTATTTGTGATCCTCAACGTGTATATTTTTTCATATCATTTTTTAAAAGGATTATAAAAATATGCATTCAAGGTGGACCTTACAGAACACCCTGTACCCCAAACTTCGTCACTGCTCTGTCTTATTCTATTCTCTCAAACTCTCCACTGAAATATTGACATCATTGCTCTAAATGATGCATTTTCTTTCATGGACTCACTGCTTTGTAGTTTCCTATTGATTAATCACATTTTGAGTATGAAAAATAAATTCATGATATTTCTAAAGCACAAATCGGACATTTTGATAATTGGATTTAAGCCCAGTGGTCGGAAGCAGCGCGCTACAAGTAGCGAAACTACTGTAGTCGCTTTTTTCCGTAGCTTATAGTGTAGTGCGCTACTTATTAAAGGAAGTAGCGTAGTGAGTAGTTCGATACAGAAGAGAAAAAAACAGTTGATTGTTGCGATTCTTGACTATTAATTTTACCTTTAATTAAATAAACAAAGTTCAAACGCAAAAAATGTTTCGAATCTGATTGGTGCAAATCCTTCGCTGGCCCGTCAACGTATGCAATAAGAATGTCTATGCGGTCGAGCATTAATGAGACCTACGTCTGATGCACGAAAAAATTAGTGCGAAATCAGTTGAATTGATCCTGAGAAATCAAATTTTAAATATCCGACATTTTTAAAACTTATTTTCACAAGAACTATAAAGTACGTTTCTGTGTCTATTTTCGCTACTTAAAATATCGTCTGCCTTAATTAATTATCATATTTGAAGTCACCCCCTAAACCATTAAGATTAAATCCTAGAGCGTGAAAATCCGATCATTAGATCAAAAGGTATTCTGAGTGGTCCATTTTTTTTGCACTGTATTTTATTTCTGGGAGGGTAAAAAAAGCATAGACTACTCAAATCACAAACATTTGATAATTTCCTAGCATTTTCTAAATAACCGTCGAGAAAAGCATGGAGTTTGACAGTTAAAAGAACAAAATCGTAAAAAGTGCTTTAGATTAAAAAACCATTTCATTTAAGCATGAATTAAAACGTCTTAATGTCTCCTCATATTTAACAGAAGTCAATTTTTTATTCAAAATCATTTTAAATATTGATGAAAATTACGTTCTCCTGTTAAGTTTGTCCTCTAAAAGGAATGAAGTAGTGACTGCATTCGAAAGTAGTTTGTAATCGCTACATTTAAAAAAAAAGCAATTGTAGTTACCTACAAAGAAAATGTAGTTTTTTTCCGACCACTGCTTGACCATTTTTACTTATTTATTCATTTTTAGAAGAACTAAGAAGCGCAAAATCAAAAAATGTTTCTGGAAAAAAATCCGTAGTCCAACATAGGCTAATTTTAAGATATGTTCTGAAACTATTAAAAAATACATAAGACGCAAATTTTTTGTGTTTTTGAGTTTCTCAAGTATAATAAACATAGTTTAGTTACGTTTTAAACCCTAGGTATCTCCGTAACAATAAAAAATTACTATGCATAAATTCTTGTAGTTTAGGTTTAAACAGGTACCCTTAGGAATCTGGATTGCTATTTCTCATAATTCGATAACCTTTATGTATATTTGATTTTCTCATTTAAATATTAATTTATGACCCTAATGTTTTTGAGAATAATTTGACTGTTGAACTTTCTTTATATTTGATGAAACTAGCAAGATTTCTCAACGATTTTGTCTTCGCCAAGTAAAAGTGGATCACATGATCCCGAGCTGCACAAAATATATCTTTTTCGGTTCAGATATGATTAATAGCATTATGCTATCAGCTTTCTAAAGAATATGTAATATCATATGCATTTGATGTAGTTCAACCAATTCCAGAAACTTGTGCCATTAAATTCTACATTCAACTCAACTCGACTCTTGCAAGCTGAGAATCGACTCTTGCAAGCTGAGAAATTGAAGTTAACAAATAAAATGAGGGGTAAAATTATGATAGAGAATTTCTACTTATTTAATTATTGATACTTAACTGTTACAAATTAAACTACTAGCAGTCTAAGTAAGGTAAAACAACGTTTAAGAGCACAAAAAATACATAAAATGCAGACAGCTGCTTCGGATGCTCAAAGGGCAACCTTCATCAGTGCAACAGAAAGAAATAAGAGAACAGGGTAAATATATATAGACCCTTCCCTCCTATTGGCCGTTGCTCCAAACCCTCTTGTGACGTCATCTTTCTATATATATTTACCCTGTTCTCTTATTTCTTTCTGTTGCACTGATGAAGGTTACCCTTTGAGCATCCGAAACAGCTGTCAGCATTTTATATATTTTTTGTGCTCTTAAACGTTGCTTTACCTTACTTTGTATTTCAGCACAAAGGTCGCCCTTATGTGTATTTACTAGCAATCTCTTTCAAACCATTAAATTTGCCCAGAAAATAAGAAGTCATTATAAGCAGACTACGATTGAAGACTAACGTTTTACCCAAATGAGCTAGCTCCCGTATGTTTAAGGTGTAGAGAACTCTTAAGAGTGAAATAAATTCTGACCCAGGACATAAAAAAATAAACAACTCAGACAACAATACTACATTAATCTGAGATATTCCACACAATGGTGCTGGATTTTAGAATTAGAACATTCAGTAATTTAAATATAGTTTTACTTTTTAAAATTCATCTCACTAAGTTTGAAGTTCGGTATTAGTCAAATATGGCTCCCAATTAAAAAAAATTAACAATTTATTTTATCAATATCTGATAATGTGCAATTCAGTTTTTATTTATAAGATGATACATTTTTATTAGATGCTTTTGACAAAACCATAGACAGATTTGGAAGAATAGATATAGTGGTTAATAATGCTGGCGTGGCTGGGGAAAATACTTGGAGAAAAACTATTGATGTCAATTTTGTAAGTAAAATTCTCTTCTTAACTGTTGTTATTAGTCATATTGAATTTAAAGAGTCGTGGTGGCTCAGGGGATAGAGTTCTCGCCTCCCAATGAGGTGAACCGGATTCGAATCTTAGCAATGGATGGTTGATTCGAATTTCGCACACTTGCATCGACAACAGCGATGGCGTAAAATATCCCCAGTGGTAGACGGATTATGGGTTAGACCCCTTGCCGTCTGGCTACCCGTGGGTGGTTTTCGTTGTTTTCCTTTCCATACAAAGCAAATGCGAGTTAAGTTCCTTCAAAATGTAATCCACGAAGGCAAATTTCTCCCAATACTTGATACAGGAGATCCCTTGTCTTCTGGATTTTTTTCAAAATTCCGAGGAGTTGAACATTGGTAGTCGAAAGCTCAAAATTGGGTCGGTTATTTAACGAAAGTAATAAATAAATTTAAAGTCCCTGTAATATATTACTTCTGGGTTACTTCTTACAATTCATCACATATTTCAATCCTTTTCCTTATTTATAACCGACATCATTTTTCAATTTTTAGTAGTTCAGTTTTTTTTTTGTCCTGGATTTTAGATGAAACTCATTAGTCTAATTGTATTTCGACTTATTATTGGTATTTTACGCTGTATATAACTATATTTTATTCAATTAGCGATTTTGTCCATATACGTATGCATCTTAAATAATCTGGTAGTTTAGTTTCATTTATTGTCTGTCCAGAATTAGTTATACATGAAATTCTTCATCCTAAAATTTTTGCTTCTTTACTCGTTATTAAATATTTTTACTACATGTACCTATTTTACTGCAGTTATGATCCAACCCGATTCTATTTCACATATGTATACATTTTAGCATTTTAATAGATGTACAACATTTTACCTAATTCGTGTAATTTAATATCAATACGCACATTAATAATTAGACGTATTATTTGAAAATAAATCTGTAGTGTATAATTTGCTTTTGATCTGACTCGAAATCCATTTCTTTAGCATATCCCCTTTTTTTCATGCAATACGAAGAAGATAATGTTTCTAGCGATTATTTCATCGTGTTTTGCAAATTATAATCCTTCTAATATACACCGAAGAGCCATTACATTATGACCACCCTGCTAGTAACATGTAGGACCACCTTTAGCCTTCAAAACTGCTAGCACCCGTCGTGGCATTAATTCCACACGGTGCTGATAGGTAATCTGAGTTATATGGTACCAAGAGCTCACCAACTGGTCCTGCAATTCCCTCACATTGCGAGGGGGTAGCGTAGCAGCACGAATTTGATTTTCCAAGTAGGACCACAAATGCTCTATTGGATTAAGATCAGGTGAATTTTGGGGCCAAGACATGACTTGAAAGTCACTGGAATGTTCCTGGAACCAATCCATCGAACCAATCGACCCTCATGGCATGGTGCATTATCTTGTTGGTAAACACCTTCCCCCGCAAGAAAAACTGTTGCCATGAATGGGTGAACCTGGTCTGCAACTATGTTCAAGTAGCTTACAGTAGTCAGGGATTGTTCTATGAGGATTAAGGGTCCTAATGTGCCCCATGAAAACATTGTTCCTTGGAGAGAAACCATGAAAACCTGAGCGAGCCCATTGTTATATATGGAGGGTGGTCATAATGTAATGGCCCTTCGGTGTACATATGTTTTTGCACTTTATTATAATCTCATCAGTAGTACTCAATATTAGACTTGTCTCTTGCACTCAAAACTTCAGATTAATGATCTAACTCTTCTGCTTTGTTGTAATATTCTAATATCAGTCATGCTCCACCTTAACACTATTCAATGTCTTAATTTTGAACACGCCTCATAACTCACAACTCTTAGACCATTAAATCCAAATTAATAATTTTGTTTTAACTATTTACAAATTTGTTTCACAATTCTATGCTTTTATTTACAGATTGGAGTATTGCATGGTATTAAACTTTGTTTGCAGTATTTGAGCCTCGAAAATGGAGGTTTAGGTGGCTTTATAATAAATACTACATCTGTAGCTGGTTTCATTAAACCCTTCATGCAATACGAAGAAGATAATGTTTCTAGAGATAATTTCAGCGTGTTTTGCAATTATAATCTTTCCAATAAACATATGTTTTTGCACTTTAATATAATCTCATCAGTAGTACTCAGTATTAGACTTGTCTTTTGCACTCAAAACTCCAGATTAATGGTCTAACTCTTCTGCTTTGTTGTAATATTCTAATATCAGCCATGCTCCCCCTTAACACTATTCAATGTCGTAATTTTGAACACGCCTCATAACTCTCAACTCTTAGACCATTAAATCCAAATTAATAATTTTGTTTTAACTATTTACAAATTTGTTTCACAATTCTATGCTTTTATTTACAGATTGGAGTATTGCATGGTATTAAACTTGGTTTACAGTATTTGAGCCTCGAAAATGGAGGTTTAGGTGGCTTTATAATAAATACTGCATCTGTAGCTGGTTTGTACATCATTTCGTAGTTGTGGTCTAAATGTTTATGTGAATTTAACTATCTTCAAATTGTACACAAATTCCATTGCATTTCAGGTCTTTCTGGATGCCCAGTTGGTCCTGTTTACAGTGCAACTAAGTATGCCGTAGTTGGACTTACGAAGAGTTATGGTGTACGTATCCTGTGCATTTTTATCTTTTCACAAAAATTTTACTTTGAAAATGCGGCTATCCTTTGTATTCGTTTAAGAAAATCAGACGAATAGTCATTTCTGTCGAAAGTTTACTTCGTAAACTTATAGCCCATTAAAAAAATCACAAGATATTTTTATACGTACGCTACGAGGTATAATAAAAAACCTATAACTAGTTTTATTACGAACCTAAAAGTTAAGTTGCAATACACTACTCTTATAGTTGGTCTATAGAACGAACTCCCCTCGTCACAAATTCTAAGTCCATTTTATGTTATGGAAACACAAGAAATAACGCATTTTAAAGTAGGGAGCTTCTTTTCCTCTGATTCCTTTTCTCTCGTTGATCCGAGTCAAAATCGGTCTTAAATAACGATCCAACATCCGTACTTGAATTAGTTTAACCTCGTAATCATAGTTACCGCCACCACTCCAGACGAATGGCTAGGGGAGTTCTTTGCATATACAAACTATACGTGGAGCACAGATGCCAACATTGATGCCAAAATTTTAAGTATTTCTAAAAAACGTTTTTCGGAAGGATCTTCAGCTGCTTCATTGTTGTCCTCGCAATATTGATGATGGTATCGAAACTTTTTCATTTTTTCCTCATCATGGGCTTTATTTTTGGGAATTATTCTAAACTAGGAGAATATTGGGGGTAATTATTCGAAGCAAGGTGCATTGTTGCCATGAAAGAGCAAGCATTATCATTTTTCTGAATTATCATTGCCGTCCAGGTGGCCGAGCGGTTAGCGTTCCTGACTGCGAAACCAATAGTTGCGGTTTCGAATCCCGATCAGGACATAGATGTTTATCTCCGTGTGTTAGCCTCTGTTTTGTGTCATGTGTGAATGTGGCCCACCCTATGTACGGGTATCTGTGGCAGTGTGGCGTGAGTAATGTTGCTTGTCTCCGTGACTTTGGTCATAAGATGCTCACCAGGCAACGCGAAATGAGGCACTTCCGGTATTTTTCACTTCCGGTATTTTTCTTGGCGAAGAACGATAAATTCAGTGTCTGCCATTAAAATAAAAATTATTTGTCCAATTGACAAATCACATTTTATTCAAAATTAGCACAAAGCTACTTACGTTTTACGCTATAAGCACGTTCAAAACTTATCATAGTTTATATAGTTAGCTAATTTTATTTCTAGTCCAAGATTCCTGTTTGGCTGTAACGCATTTCACACTTAATAAAAGGAAATGCTAAGAGTTAAAAAAAAAGAATTAAATCATATAATAAAAACCTATGTCTTTAAGATAAATACTACATTCTACTGCCGAGTATATGTTATTAAGAACTGATGAGTTATAAATTCAAAGCATCGTTGACATAGTAAATATTTTATGCACTGTGTCAAAACGTGTCTTACCTCCAATGGTTCTTTGCACCTTGAACATTTAGAGCATTTAATAACAAGTATTTGCGTTTAATTTTTGATGTATTATGTTTAATTTATGATGTATTATGTAATTATGACTTCTAATTTTCCAGGCAGATTTAATAATTTGAAAGGGAACATTGTTGATTTTATTTGAAACAGTTTGTTATTATATTCTTTGATCCGTATAACCACCAATGCTCCAGTCATATCTGTATAAATCATGAGTTGATTTGTAGTAGTATTTTATGTAGATTTCTCCATTTGTCTGCTTCTTCATTTAATGGAATTTCAAAATTACCACAAGATGAAAGTATATCAGAGTTATTATTCGTCAGTTTACTGTAAAAGTTTAAAATATGAGGTAAAATAGTATAAGTTTTTTTTTAACACTAAATCTCGATACATCAACGCAACTTTTCGAATCCGTATAACTTGTTGTACTGTATTTATTACTATTATTACAGGTTCTTATTTTGAGTTTAAGACATTTAAACAATATAAGGCTTTTGTGCTAATTAAGCTTAATAATATAAGGTTTCCTTTTACGCTAAATCTTGATGCATCAATACAACTCTTTGAGTTTGCGGCGACTGAACTTAACTTAATCGTAACCGCAACAGTTACGATCAGTAACTGTCTCTGTCATTCCGCGCGAAGACGCATTGTAGACGCACTGCTCTAACTTTCATGTTTTCCCTTGTGTTCGTTATAATTAAATATTAAAATAAATACTAATTAAAATGTAAACTACGTCTATTCATCTCCTGGACACAACCAACCACCACAAGTTCGTATAGCTTATAGTACTATATTTTTTACTATTATTATGGTTTTTTTATCTTGAGTTTACCAACTATATTAGGCTATAGTATTATCAACTATATATCTAATTTATCAACTATATTAGGCTATTTCAACTAAATGAGGCTTTTGTGAATATGTCACTTTTTGTCACTCAGGGCCAAATTATGGCCCTTACCTCAAAAACTCAGGGTCAAACTATGGCCCTTGCCTCAAAAACTAGCATAACTTATCTACCAATTAAATTATTTTTTAATGAAAACATGTATTCCATGTCCTCGGGAAAATTTTTTGCCTTTGCTTTCGCTTTAAACTTAGTGTCTACTAACCGTGCTGTTCACCCTGTATTTCTTCTCTCGGAAACATGCAATATTTTGTTGCAATATAGCTAATTTCGTCTCTTGTGTCATTGAACTCAATTTATTTCAATTCTCCAATTTCAGTCGGATTATCATTTCAACAAAACTGGAGTTAAAGTGAACGCCATTTGCCCCGGTGCTGTTGATACAGCTTTGCTTCGGAATTTTGCTTCGAGCTGTGTTGATGAAGAAGAAGGAATAGCAGTTGTGAAGAGGCAGTCTTATACAGAGTAAATACTTTCTTAAAGCATAATTTTTTTTTGTGATAAACGAATTTGTTTCATTAAAAAAATTCAACAACGAAATAATATAGACTGGCGAATGTTAAATTTGTTATACTAGCGACAATCATTGGTCGATTTTCTAGCGTTGTCATTCGGGGAGTTGTAATGAGGCTTTTTTTGTCGCCGTGTAAGAGAATTATATAAGTAGATTTTTAGCAAATTTCGATGGTCATGTGATCTACCTCTACGATTTCACCGCCTCGTGGTTTCCTATTTATAGAGCTTAAATGTGATAGATATGGGGAGGTTTAGATGGTTAAGTTTGTGGGGAGCTTCAGATCTCAATTCCGAACTAGATTTCCAGTTGATCTGCACCGGTTGCTGTGGTCTAACATGCCAAAAATCTCCTTTCAAATGAACTTGCTGCTTCAAATTTCAATTGTATCTGCGTCTAATCACCTTTCCAGTATACTTCAGTAGTTATTAGTCTGCATATTTCGTACTTGTTTGCCAGAAATCCTGGACAGCAGACTATTCGACAACATTATGGCTGGTATGTGGCTGGGTATGCAGCTTACTTTGTCTTCTTGGCTAAATCCAAATTAAACAGTTGTGAGTTGCTTAATATTAGGAGTAAGAGCCATAACTCCTTTTTTGTGTGAAAGATTTGACTTTACGAAAGATCCCCCCCCCCAAAAAAAAAATATGATGAAATAAAAATATATAAATTTTTGAATAAATAAAAATATCTGCATCTAAACTCCAAATTGAACTGAAATGTTGGGTATTAACTGATTTAGTTGAAAATTAGAATAATCTGCATTTAAATCTGCAGCAATGGTCCAATGATTTCCCAATTGATAAATTTTAAAATTTAATTTCTCTAGAGAATATAAAAAGAAATTGGACTTTGAGTTATACAACTTTAGTTATACATCTTCAGGTAAAATTTCGTGTCTGCAAATTTTATAGTTTGCCAACAATGAGACGAATAAATACCTCCTTGAAAATAGAAATCCTCAGCACTGGTAAACAAGAAATTTGATCATTTAGTAGTCCAAACGTAATGAAATCTTTCGTATTTAGCACCCCTTCTGCGCAACTAACTAGCCCGAACGTAGTGAAATCTTTTTAATTTAACCTCCACTGCGCAGTTTATGTTCGATACGTTGGACTATTTAACAGTTCCGTACTGAGCTCATCTCTCTTCTGTTGGACGAAAACTCACACAAACTTTAACTTATCATGTGCAGAGATATACAGATAGTGGAGACCACAAGGTTTGACCGAAAATTATGCCACTGAATCGATTAAAAACCTTTATTGATGGGATTAGCACAGTACATGCATTAAAAGGTTTCAAAATAGACTTCTGTGTTTATGGATAACGATATCAAATATCGATAGTCTGATCATTTGCTACTATAATATCCTGGTCGTATCGTACAGAGGTGTTATGTGAGTTAACATTTAATTTTAATTTGGACATTTTAATTTTGATAAGCAGTTAATTTGTATACGTTTCTATCTATCAAGTTTGTTTTACACGTAATAAAGAAGTATGTAATAAGTTTCGCGTAAAGTAGCTCGAAATTTTTTACAGTGTAGGTAGATGGGTTATTTTTTATTTTTAACTGTTTCAATTTAACTGCTACTGTGTTAATGGAACGTCGGTTTTAAGGAATATAAAATCAATTAAGAAATTATATTTTTATATGATACAAAATATTGCCACACTAAAAAAGTATTTAAAGATAAAATTTGAATTGAGTTAACTAAATTAAAAGGAAAATGTTTCTATCAGAGTTATTTATAATTACATTTTTTATAGGTTAGAAAATATTGGACAAGCTTTGATAAAAGTGTTGAAGGATAACAAAAATGGAAGTCTCCTACGAATAGAAAGTGCTGGCATGGGATACGTCTGAAAATTACTTACGTTTTGAATTTTTATATTATGTTAGTAAACTGATTTTTTTTACTAAAGATGTGTATTGAAACAATATAATGGATGGTTTCCCAACTATGCTGTTTACCTTTCTTAGCTTTCTTCCAAAAGGTTATGTACATTAATTTTTAACTTTTTTTTAAATTCGTACTTCTTCTTTTTTTCAACAATAAGATCAGTTAAAAAGTTTGAATTTTTTTCCCTTCCTAATTTTGACATCATTTTTATTTGTTTTTCAAAGCATTATAAAGAATAAATAACAGCTACAATTG
Organism: Parasteatoda tepidariorum; assembly: GCF_043381705.1. NCBI lineage: Eukaryota > Metazoa > Arthropoda > Arachnida > Araneae > Theridiidae > Parasteatoda > Parasteatoda tepidariorum. Next base: position 65,976,770 of record NC_092207.1, read on the forward strand.
TAGACGAGGTAATAAATTCAAGTAAATTTACTGTACTGTATGGTAATGACATTTTTGATTAAAAAAATTATACCTGCGCTTAAAAAAACCAAAATATACGGTATTTAAATCATTCATTTGAAGTTTTTCCTTTCATATGGTAACGGTTTACCGGAAATACTGGTTTTCAAAATTATAGTTCTTACAACCACATATTTAGTAAAAGATACAAAACTGAAAAATAAATTTAACCTAAGAAGTGGTTTTCATGCCATGCTCTGAGGTATCATGATAAAATTATCAAATTTTATCTCATTCGCCAAATTTTATCTTATGTTATAAAGCTATATTTTATTGCTAATTTTGCCAAAATCATTTCCAAAGTACTTCGGTAAAAAATATCGAGCCTTTTTGGTGTTACCATAGAGCCAGAAATACGGTAAATTTTACCATAATCTGGTAGTTTAGACGATACTTTTTTTCTCAGAGTAGGATTTAAAAACAAATTGATGAACTTTCTTTAATGACATGCTATTAGGCATCATGCTATGCTAGCATAATATGAGTTTTGGAAACTTTTTGCGATTTATTTCTCTTATTTATTATTTAAACTTTTATATTTAAATTTTAAATTTTTCTAGAAACAATTTTAAAATTCCATGTATGTAGCATTATCGCACATGTAACAAACCTTGGTGTGAGAAGGAGAAAAAACTGTCACATGCTAGTTTTATTTCTAGTTTCACACTTGGTTAACTTATCAAATGCATTTTATGACAATTAATTCTTGGTGCTCATCTGTAAGTTCTCACCTTAGGTGCTCATCTGTAAGTTCTTAAAACCTAATAAATCACCAATCTTGTAATCGGAATTATGAATTCAAACTAAAATATTATAAGGCAGTAATATTTAAGCAAATTTCCGAAGCTTGGTAACTTGTTTATGGTAAACAGAGATAAGAATAATTTTACCAGTGGCATATGTAATGGGGGAGATAAATTTCTCTACGATTTAAAGAATATCGGATACTGAATATTTACTTATCGGATACTTTAATAAAATAAAATTTATAAAAAAGCCTTTTTTTACACATTTATAGGTACTTTGCAAAAAAGTTATATATTCCATTATCATCATAAAATTCTCAAATCTGTGAGTTACTTTAAATTAAATAGGGAGAAAGTTTGAAAGTTGATTGATATCCCAACTATCCTATTTTATCACATTTTAGACATTTTACCACGTTTTAATAAGTACCACTTCTATTTTATGTGGTGATAAGTTGCTTGGCAGCTTTATTTTAGGTAAGCAGGATTTGTTAGATGAAATAATCTAATATCTTTTTTCTATTTCTACTTCTATGCAAACTTGGTATTTGTTGCTTGGTATTGGTTGTATACAACAGCTTTATTGTGTTTACAAATTCATCTAACTTTTGAGTGTATCTATTTCTCTATGTCAATTTTAAACAAATAAATTAGTTGTAAGTATGTTGTAAATTGGTCTTTTCTTGAACCCTTTATCATCAGACCGAAACGATTCTCAGATATTGTCTTTTCCTACTTCCGCCAAGCCTTGGAGAACATTCTCTGATGTATTGTAACTATGTCATAGTTCTATAAGTTTACTTCCTTTTATGAACCATATATATACTGTTTTCTTCAATGTAACTTAAGCTTAGTTTAGTTCACAATACTCCACGGTCCATTGCCTCATACCGTCTTTCTCAATAGAGCAACTTATAGAAGTTTAACTAAATTGCAAGCAAAAGATCTTTCTGAAAGCACATTATACATTTCATTATGTCCATAAAAGGAAAAGTAGCTCTTGTGACAGGTGGAGCACGAGGAATTGGAAGGGCTTGTACTACTGCATTGCTCCATAATGGAGTAAAAGTAAATATTATTGTATACATTTAATCAGAATTTCCTTATATTTACTGAAAAATATTGTTATTAGACCTATTTGTTTATTTCAATCACAAGGGTATTCTATTTATTCAAATCACAGAATCATAAGGTTTTTCTGTCACCTCTCGCTTTTCGCACCTACCCCCGCTATTGCTTCAATGTGATTTTTATGCCTTAACGATAAGTAAATTGCTACATCAAAATTAAAAAAAAAAAAAAAAAAACTATTCATTTAAAACTACCACAAATTTTTTGTTAAACAAAAACTGAGTTCCGCAGATTTAGTTTCCGAATGTGTTGGTTTAAAACTTAAAATCAAATTTATTTTTGTTACAATTGCTATTCCATGAGCTAAATTCTTTAAAATAAGAGTTTAATTTTTAGTAAATAAAAAAAAACTGCTTCCACTGAAAATAATTATTCTGAAAGGAGACGAAAAGTCAGATCCTGATATTGCATTGCAATTTCACATAATTTTTATTAGTTTAATGAAATTTATCAGTTTAATTTACGTGTTGAATTGAAACAGTTTCTCATAAAAAATACTGAAAATGTAAATATAACTGTTACAACTCATTGTAACATGTTTTAAAGACCTCAATTTTGTCACATAAGCACTGAACTTTTAACTATACATGTGGATTAAGGCTGCATGAAAACAGAAGAGTGCCCACCCATTCGGAGGATAGACACATAACTATTTTTCCGATTGCCCGTGTCAGCGAGGGGTCAAGGATCCACAGTAGATAAACTGCATTAGCAGAACTCTCCTTTTGATTCCTAGTGTGGCAACGCAAAATCAAAAAACAGGTTTGAAGAAGGTGGTTTTTTTGGCAGTCGGATAGCATGGATGTTTTGTACTCTAGTCTCCATGTCGTATAGAGAGTTCCTCGTATCAAGGGGGCTTTTGCCCCCCAGGTTGATGATTCCGGCCTTACTGTATGTGGATGAAGATGATGTGATATTTTAGAATTTGTGACAAACCAGGATCGCTTTCGATCCATTTGCTATTTCCCCCCCTTCTTCTTTTACAGTAGTTTGTTTCTTCAGTCTTCAAAATGTTTATTAATTTTGACCGATTTGAAATTATTTTTTGAAGGATTTATTCCCATTGATACTTGAGCAGCTCAATAAATGTTGCGAGTATATTTTTTAGTGTTTCAGTCTCCTTTTATATTGTCTTATTTAATCTAATTTTTCAACCATGTAACTTTATTTAAAAATAATTGTAATTCTAGAGAATTCGATAATAGCATTGTATTAACCTTATACGACTTAAATTTTAGTAATCTTTCATGGTAATGGTAATATAATTTTATTAATAATGTTCTAAGTTTTTCAGTAAACAGTTTCATCTAATTTTATAGTAATTAATTTTTTTGCCACCACGTGCAGTAGTGTTTTTGTAGTTACTGATCTAATATTAGGGTACCATGTGGTACAGCAAAAGTTATTATGTTTACTTTATTGAATTTAGCCACGAGAGTTATTAATAACATTACCTTATAAATCTCTCAAAAGATTCTAATAAACAACTAGGGGGAGAAAACTACTTTTATTTGCAAATGTAATGGTAAAAAAATATAATAACTGTACTTTTAGTCCTTATGATATTTAAGAGAAACAATATATATATATATATAGATCCTGATATTGNTTTCTCTTTTGAAATTACATTATGACGCATTCACATACATTATTAATACAAACACATTTTCCATGGCAAGACGATGAGGCAACCACAAGCACTTCCACTGGTTCTAGAGGTTCAAGAGGAAAAAATGCACAATATTACCGTTATTACAGAGCACGGAAGCGAGCGGAGCAGGAAAAAGAGACGTTGAATAGAACTAGTGATCCTTCTACGACTGCTGATTCTTCTACAATTAACGTCGCAGGTTACGAAGTTTAACTTCTTCCGCGCGGAGGGACTCCACGCACTATTTTCTCTAGTATTTTCTGGAAGAAAAAAAAGGTACATCAAAGTAGAACATTTTAAAGCAGGCTCAAATAAAACATTTAATTTTGTTAGAATTAAATTTCAATACAGTTTAATATTGGTGTTAAAATTAACATGTAGTTGAAAAAAGGTTAAGTTGAATGGATGTTTAAAATTTCAATTTTAATAATAAAATAAATCTGTTAAAGAGGAAGAAAAAATTAAATCTGCCTTTATAGACTTAAATCACTTATAGAGGGGATGAAGAAATTTACTTTTATGAGAGTAAATATCGAAAATATTATAGAAATATACTTTATGCAAACTACCTGATGTTTAATATGATTTATTAAAAAATTATATAGTAAATTTAATAATATAAATAATAGAAACTTGAATACTTGCATCAATTTAAATATTTACAACATGGAGAACAGTTGACTAATGAAAATGGAAAAAATATTAAAGAAAAGAAAATTAAACAAATATGTATGTTTTGATCTTTAATAAAAATGTCATTAGTTGAAAGGAAAGGGTCTAATGAAGAGCATTATTAAGAGGAGGATGTTCACATTGCACAGAAATTGATAATGACCGTATTTAAACTGCTTGACAATTGCTGAGGTACAACTGATTTATGCAAAGTAGCTTTCTTGACAACCAACCAATAACTTTAAAACAATTGTAGAGGGCGTGGTAGAGCAGTACCTATTATCTGTATAAAAGGCTGTGCACACAATCTCATCATTTATTCGATAATTCACAATGTTAGGTATTTGATTGAAATAGCATCATAGCTTGTAGCATTTAGTTATGCGAAATTCAGTGCGGTGTGGAAATATTTAAGTGCAAAATATTAGCAAGATATCATTTGATTTTTTACGACCCTGAAAAAGCAGTTAGGCGACTTGAAGCAGGTCAAAATGTTACCCCTGAGGCAGCAGTATCGGAAGTGTCAAAAAATGTTATCTCTCAATTAAAAATAAAAAAAGCTAAAGGCGGAGATTCTATGCATACCGGTGGTAATTGTAGGAACATCAGATCTCAAGAGTATCCCCAGTAGCGAAAAGGAACAGAAATGTCACTCTTAGGAAGACCTTGCAACCACTACCGGTACACATGTTTCTCCCAGAACATCTCACGGCGATAAAATCAATTAGGTTGGCATGCATGGAAACTTGTTCAGTGCATTCCGCTCAAACACGTCATCGTCGAGAAAGATTTCGTCGGTGTAAGGAACGTATTCGTTGGGGTAACTAGCAAAGGTCCAGATTCATGTTCTCCGATGAATCTCAATTCACAATGAAAAGTGATTCTGGCTACCAGTAATAGTGTGAGGAGAGAGGGAAACTTGGGCAGGCTTGCCAAGGCTCTGTTTTCGTGTTAAAGCTTTAAATCCTTTTCCTGATATTTATATTTAGGCTAATGGTGTTCCTCGAAGCAGAATTTTAAGTGTAATTTTGTTTATAATTCAGATTTCACCAGTTTTGCACCTATTTTCACCTGTTGTTTTCGGCTCTCTTCATATCGAAGATCATTTCTCATCTTCTGGATTCACGTGTTTTATGAATATAAACTTGCAGTATGTACATTGATCTTAGATCTGTTTTGCTCCGACAAGCAGTTTTTCAAAATGTCGGACAAGTTGAAGGTCAAGGTCAAAGAAGAATGTTTATAAAAATGCTGTAATAAAATAATAATAAGGTATAATGGTGATTTTTATTATTATTGCGATTATTTTATTAATAAAGTGCATTACTGATGATATGAGAAGTCAGCGAAACAATCATGTTATCAAAGTGGCGTTGATAAGATGATAAGCTTAACGCATTTCTTTAATGACTAATTCAGTCCTGTGCTTTAATTTCTACAGCATGCCTGTTACGCCCTGATTTCTGTGTGTATATGCATTAAAAAAGGGTACGGGCTTAAAATGAAAAAACAGATATTACTTTTTAAACTAAACATGCAGATCATGTATGTTTAAAATATTGCAAAATATTAATAATAAATAAATAAAGTAATTTAATTGTATTCCATAAATAAAGAAATTTTTTTTAGTATATCTTAAAATTGTTATTTCAGCACTTTTTAAATTTTTAATCTTGTCTCCAATTTTATTCGTTATGAAGTCAATTAAATCTGTTCTGACGCACAAACAATCAGATGTAAGCTTAAATATCAATCGGCATTAATAAAATCTTTTCACTTGTCATTCAACCGATGACCTTGATGCTCTTATCTTTTGTTGTTTGAAGACATTATTGAGATAATTCTTGACAAAGAGCATTGTATTTCTTCTTTTAAAAAAGTAAAACAATACCTCTACATAACATTATAGCTAATTTTTTTCACAAGTTATTTTAAGAATTCTATCTTAAATACACTGGTGGGAGAAATTAAGAGAGTTTGCAGACTTAGTCTATTATTTCTAGAACTACTGAACCGATTTTAATGATATTTGATCCGTACATACATTGATACAATACAAAACAAATAACAGTTCAACATTTGTAATACACACGCATGATCGTGCATAACACTCGTTGGAGTCGGAAGGTATGAAATTGCCTCAGCGCAATTCAGAACAATTGCCACAGGAAATGATAAACTGCCTTATTTCAAGCAATGAAATCACGCTGAAAGGCCAATCTATCTGTAAGAAGAGATCATTAACCCATTTTCTGTTTGTTTATTCAACAGCTTATTTTTTGTTTTTGAAACCGCAGTTTCATATCTTCCAACTCCAACGAGTGTTATGCATGATCATACCTGTTTATTACAATTGTTGAATGGTTTTTTGCTTTGAATGGTTAGATATGTACACACAATTTTCATTAAAATCGGCCCAGTAGACTGCAAACTCTCTTACTTTCTTACACCAGTGCAGATCGTAGAGAGAAGGCATGCGAGTTTTTCTGAACAATTTTCAAATCAACGTCCTCCATAATGTTTGGTGCTCAAATTAAGGAATCTCGGTTCTGCTTATAAAGTCCTTTTCGGATCACACCATTCGTTGATTTCACTTTAGTTTTGCTCTATACCCAGGCTTTTATAATTCATTATCTTTGCTAATTTATTTTATAATTAGAAAGATATCAAACTTGTCCTTATCAGACAATCGAAAGGGCAGGAAACTTCATCTACCTCTTCGTCTATATTATCGAGGAAACCGTAAACCACCTAACCGACCTTCAAATATGCCACACTAGTATGCGATTGTAAACCGGGAATTCCAAAACCCATTTTCCACCTTACCCATAATGAAAACTTACAGGTGACAAAAGAGAGAGAGAGAGAGTGTGTGTTAACATATCACATCACCCAACTATGGCCAAGCACCTAGCTCCATTTTTAGGGCTCCATCTTTTAACTGCCATCGCTGGAATGAAACGTAGTTTTGAACCTCATCAGACGCACAGTGCCTGAGCAAGTACCTCTCTTGTTATTCGGACGTTATTAACGTTAACGTTATTAAACTTAATTCGGAAGACAAGGGAACTCCTGAATCAAATATTGGGCGAAATTTGCCTTCACGGAGGATATTTTGATGGAACTAACCCGTCTTTGTGTTACATGGAGAGGAAAATCACGTAAACCACGGTTAGCCTGATGGCGAGGGGGCTCTAACCAATGATTCGTCAACTACTGAGGATATTTTACATCAGCACTGTGGTCGGTGCGAGCGGAATTCTTAACGACCAGACATCGCTTTGATCCGAAGCCGGTTTACCACATTATAATGAGAACGCTCGATCCCCCCAGCCACCACGGCTCAAATACGAGTTATCAACATTTTCTTCTATTTCCTCCAATTTAAATTTAGTTTCACTTTTCTATAAATTATTTTACATCTTAAATGTTTTATTCTTCAATGCACATCAAACAATTTGAATCCGCGTACATGACGCCGCTGATTACAAACATTTTGCTTTGTCGTACTAAGTTATTCTGATGCTATCTCTCGGACTGAAAACTTTAAATTTTCATTCTTTAAAGAAAAAAAAAGATACTTTGAAAAGATAAGATAAAGACTGTAGGAAATGAGGAGTTTCTTTGTCTAATCTTCAATGTGCTTATTTATATTCTTGTTGAGATTTTCTCTCAGGAACCAAGAGCGAGTAGATTACGAGAGCACTAGTAATTACATGCAATATATAAGTACAAAAAAAAAATGCCATTCAAAGGCAAAGTAGCGATTGTGACTGGTGGTGCTCGTGGAATAGGGAGAGCATATTCTACAGCACTTTTAAATGAAGGAGGCAAAGTAATATTACATAATTTCTAATATTATTATTATTATTTAATTATAATATAGTTTTCTATTTACGTAGATGTCTTTATTTGCACTTTATTTCATCCTTTTTAATAACCTTTATGCGTAACGTTTTAAGTTTCCATAATATTTCGTTGCAAGCATTCATCAAGAAATTAAAAAAAGAAACTATCAATTAAATTTGTTCCTAGTAAACATTTTGTGGAATAAAGATTATTAACAATGCATGCCGTGTAATTATTGCGTCTATGCGACATCTTTCGCAATATAACTTTTACCCATTGACAAAACGGGTGTTGTTTTGGGTTTGATTAGCGTGCGCAAATTATTTGGACGTCATCACACTTTTCAACTGTGTTCAAGAGTAATAGTAAGCAGTGCCCATGTGTCGTCATTGCAGGCGTTGTTAAGGCGACTGCTGCCGTTTGATATTTTTTTTAGAATTCCTTTTTTCTTTTTATTTTCACCAGCAGTCATTCTTAAGGTATTAATGTAATAATAATTTAAATTATTTTTATATTTTTTTATTATGAACTTATAATTACTGTCTTGACGATGATTTTAATATAAATATGAATACTGAAGAAGGAAAAGTATTCTGTGAATAGTAAACAGTGCGCATGCGTCGTCATTGCAGGCGTTGCTAAGGCGACTGCTGCCGTTTGATATTTTTTTAGAATTCTTTTTTTTTTTGTATCCAATTCTTGCCGATCCAATTCAGCAACTTTTCTAATGTGCGCAAACAAGCTGAATGTTTTTATCAAAACATTGTTCCAATTTTTTTATTAATTTAATACGGACAGTAACTTTGTTAATGTGTGCAAGCTGAATGTTTCGATTAAAACACTGTTCTACATTGTTTATTCGTTTTACACAGACAGTAACTTTGTTAATGTGTGCAAGTTGAATGTTTCGATTAGAACATTCTTACACATTATTTATTATTTTTACACAGACAGTAACATTGTTAATGTCATTCTGAATAAGTCTACATGTCTACAATGCATAGAGTCTACATGTCTACAATGCATAGAGTCTATATGTCTACAATGTCTACATGATCAGTCTACAATGCTATTAACACATTGTTCCCAATCATTTATTAGTTTTATGCGGACAGTAAATTTGTTAATGAGTGCAAACAAAATGTCTTTATTGGAACATTGTTTCTTATCATTTATAGGCGGATTTTCAGACACAATCGCTTTCTAATTGTAAGCAAGCAATGGTTTTAATTTAAAAATTTTGTTATTTTAATTGAACCGTAGCAGTTTTACGTGGACAAAGATTTAGATAATGTTTGGAAATAAAGAGTTTTAATGATATTGTTTTCTTCAAGTTAAGAGCATCCACTAAAATGTTTAAGAGGTCTCATGCTATGCAAATTATTCTGTATATAGGTTTGCGTCTGTGACATTAATGAAGACATTGCAGAAGAATTTCTTAGTGGTTTGCCTGAAGACGTAAAAGGAAATGCTATTTTTCAAAAGTGCGATGTGACTGTATACAATGATTTGAAAGGTAACTACTTACATAAATATATACTTTTCCACTTTTAAGGAATGATAAGCATTTCAATGTTTAAATCTTGCTGTATTTATCTTTTTTTTTAAAAAACAGATGCTTTTGACATAGCTGTTAGAAATTTTGGACGACTTGATCTGGTAGTCAACAATGCCGCAATACTTGATGAAAGCAAAATGGTGAAAACTATTGAAGTCAATTTTGTAAGTAGTCATGAAATGTCATCATTGTTTCATGATTTAAGTTTTATTTTATGAAGAAATTAACTTAATAGTTGCATAACGCTTTTAAATAGCATATCATTTAGTTGTCATTCCTCCTTAAGTAATACGAAATATTTCGCACGAAGGAGCTATTTCTCATTTTTATTTTTTCTTTGCCCATATAGAACAGTGAAAATTCTAGCCCTGCAGAATATTTTAAGTGGTTGTGAATAAAAAATGGGAATTGTGTAAATTAACAAACGTTCGTTACATTTCTGCGAATTAATAAACATCACAGCATGCTTATCAGGTCATTTATATACATCGTTTTAAGTCTAATTTTAAAGCAAAGAGAGAGATTATTTTAAAAATATTTAAGTGCATAACGTTATACTCTGTTGCAAGTAAAGAAAGAACCTTTATCTTTATGGAGAAGGAGCCTGTTTGCATCTAAGTGCACGCCAAATGGATGCCAAACTCCCATATATCAACATCGCCAACTCTTGCAGCGGACGTAGCATAGTCTTTTTTTGCCTGCTTTTTCAAATCATGTGAAATGAGGAAGTAAAAATTTATTGTATAAAACTATTGTTTTATTAATAAGAATTAATAAAAATGATATCAAAAAATATGCGTGGTTCTGTTTGCATTTAAAGAAACTAATGAAAGAATAATAAATATTGCTTCTTGCAGACTATTTTCTTCGACAGCGAAGCTAAATTAAGAAATTCTTTAATCTCACAATTGATTTATTAAGGGAATGTCAGGTTAAGACGCGCCATTCTTAGTGGTCCAATCAAATCCAATAATCTTGCAACATCATATAATTTTTTTTAAAATTTTTTTTCATTTATTTTTCTTTCCTCAAAAGCAAATGTTCTCCTTATTTATCGAAATCTGTCACCAAGTCCAGGATTCCAGTAAGACTGAGAAACTACAACTCCTTTTTTTTAATAATTCTATGATTCATATCATAAATGATATCACGAACTAAATGCAGTCGAGAAAGATTACTTAAATCTTATACCGCAATGGTGTTTTCTTAAATTACAACGGAGAATAAAAATGTAATTGTTTTTATAAAGTTATGTTATATACTATACAGTAGGCATAAGGAGCTACAAGCAAAATAAAATATTATCTTACTAATTTAATAAGCAACTAAGTGTATTATTTTTTGGGCATTTTTTTATAGCCGTCGTTGAACAGCAAATCCAATTTTGGGCTCAAGACTACTAAATCTTCACGTCCGTAGCCTTGTAATTTTGAACCCATTCCAGAATACAAGGAAGCTCCTGGATCAAGTATTGGACAAATTAGCCTTCATAGAAGACTCTTTGATGGAACTAATCCGCATTTGCTTTACACGGAGAAGAAGACCACGAGAAACTCCCACAGTTAGCCTGACGACAAAAGGATTCTACTCCATGATCCGTCTACCTCTGAGGATATATAACTTTTTTTGGACATTTATTTTATTTTATAACTGTCATTGAACAGCCGATCGAATTTCATGGGTTTAAGGCTAGTAATGTTCAACTTGGTAGCCTTGTGATTTCAAACCCAATCCAGAAGACAAGGGAACTCCTAGATCTAGTATTGGGAGAAATTTGCCTTTGTGGAGGACTTTTTGATCTAGCTAACCCGCACTTGCGCTACATGGAGAGCTAGACCACTAGAACCTCTCACGGTTAGCATGACGGCAAGGGGACTCTAACCAATGATCTGTCTACCACTGAGGATATTTCACGTCAGCATTGTGATCGGTGTAAGCTGGATGCGGAATTCGTATCGATTGGGATTCGAACCCGGTTCGCCTCATTGGAATGCGAGCGCTCTATCCTCTGAGCTATCGTGGCTCTTTTTTGAACATTTGTAAAAAAGGGAAAAATATTTGGAGTTACTTTACTTTCCATACTATTGATACATTACAGTTTTCCTTATAAAATATGATTTAATGCACAAATAATGTGAACCTTCTGTTAATAGTTAAGGTAACAGTAGCTATGAAAAATTAAATCTAAGTAATAATTTAATGTGGAAATAAATTTTAAAAATTAATTTTTGCAAAATAACACTGACTTCCTATAATCATGCTTTTTTAAATTCTAGATAGCAGTCGCCAAAAGTATCCACCTTGCTTACCAATACATGGGTTTGGATAAAGGAGGAAAAGGCGGTTCCATAGTTAATACATCATCCATTGCAGGTATGGCACTATTTAGAAATTTCTTAACTAAGTACATTCATAAAACAACGAAAATGTTCAAAAGATAATGCTTAAAAATTAAAATTGTTTTGAAGCAGCACAAGTGAAGCTGACTTCCCCCCTACTTACCCCTCTTCTTAACTAAGTACATTCATAAAACAACGAAAATGTTCAAGAGATAATGCTTAAACAATTAAAATTGTTTTGAAGCAGCGCAAGTGTAGCTGACTACCCCCCTACTTACCCCACTCCTTAACTAAGTATATTCATGAAACAACGAAAATTTTGAAAACATAATTCTTAAACAATTAAAATTCTTTTGAAGCAGCGCAAGTGTAGCTGACTTTACTCTACTTACCCTACTTCTTAACTAAGCACATTCATAAAACAACGAAAATGTTGAAAAGATAATGTTTAAACAATTAAAATTGTTTTTAAGTAGCACAAGTGTAGCTGACTTAACCCTACTTACCATGCATGAGCATTATAAAATCTGCTTAGCTTTAAAAACTCCCTTATCCGACATCGGTACAATCAGCAAAATTCTGAACCACCATATTGGCTAGAAAGTAATAACCATTTTTCTAGTAATCGGATTTACATTCTTCATGATATATGTTTTGAAATGCCAACTTAGTAATGGTAATTAATTAGCTCTAACTATTAAGTAACGAAATCTGAAACAGACTTTCGTGCCGCTATAAAATTAATTCAGCACATCTTTAATTTTGAAAATGTGGCACTTATGTTTTAGCTTTGAAAAATATTTGAAAATATGATTATTACCGTCATCTTATTTTCCCATTATTGATCGTGTCTCCGAAACTAATTATATTAATTATTAACATATTACTTTCTAATCTCAATGTTTAAACTTTTTCCTGAAGCTATTTTCAAAAAAAAAAATTATGATTATTTATTATTTGATTCACTAAGAATCAGCTTCATTTATCAATAGCCAATATCTTCCTAAATTTTGTTTAAAACAACAACTTTTAAAGGTATTATTTTTAAAAAATATTAATTAACTTCTTTCGTTAGTGCTAAAAACCGAATTTTTAATAACCGTTGTCAAAAAGTTGGTCAACGGTAATGAAAAGTTGTGTTTTTTTAAAATTATTCCTATAAAAAAACATTTAAATGTCTTTCAGCCATTGTAATTTAAATATTTTAAATTTAGCCCGAATCATCATAGCTTATTAAATGTGGGCCAATTCTGATACTTTCATTGCCATTTAGGTCACACGGCTAATCCACTTTGTCCAATTTATACTGCAACAAAACATGCTGTCATTGGATTGACTAAGAGCTATGGGGTAAGTATAGTCAGTCCTTGGTGTTGTTAAAAATTTAATTCCTAATAATTTTTTTTTTTTGTTTAGTTCCAAAATGATGAACCATTTATAAACCTGATAATTTAAGAGAAAAATTGAAAACTATGAAACACAACTTGTTTTTTAAGATAAAAAAATAAATAAAAATATTGAAATAATATGCATTTGCATTTCTAATAAGGAAATAAAAGTAAGAATAGACAAAAAGTACAAAAAAAGCGAAGATGGAAATAACAGATCAGGGAGAATGATACTTCACCGTTCAAACCAATCTATAAGTATAAGGTATAAGGCAAAGTATAAGGTTTCCGTTTTTTTTCTCATTATTTTTTAACAAGAATTTAAAACCAATAGGTTATATTAATAAAGAGCATGTTTAACTATTACATACAAATATGGCTCACTATAACTGTCAATCAGTACTTGAATACTTAAAGCTTTACATTTTTCTCTATCGGCAAAATTTAGCACTAATGTGTAAAGCACGCTTCAAAATGATTTAGACGACATATTTTTAAAGAAATCATTCGGAGGTCATTCGATGGTTTGAAAACATTCGCGCAGCATATTTGTCCCCATTTTCTATTATGAGTCACGGTTTAAACGTTTGTAGTAGCAAGACAGAAAACTCATTTGATTTATACTTGTATTACCTCTTTAATTGCTATTTTTAAAGATTGGAGTATCACTGATATTTAGCTAAATTTATTCAATTACACTGACTTATTAATAATGAAATTCAAGTATCTATTTCACAACTTTCTACTATAGAATAGCATTTGACTTCTATTTGCAGTCCGATTACCATTTGAAAAAAAGTGGAATTAAGATGTACGCCATTTGCCCAGGCCAAGTCAACACACCGTTGTGTCAAGATTTCATTTATCGATGCATTGACGCAGAAGAAGGAAAGAAATATGTGGGAAAACTCCCGTGGACTTCGTAAGTAAATCAAAAATTTTCGAATACAAAAAGAAAGCTAACATAAGACGCAATGCAGATAATATTAATATAATTTAACCCTTTAAATCTTTATCAGATCTTTAGGCCACGGTAACTCAATGATTAGAGCATCGGTGCGTAGGAGCCGGGATTTGATCCTCGAAGCCGCCAAAATCCATCGAGTACACGCGATATACATGCTCGTAAAATTTGTGGAATAGAGTTCTGTAGTCGGTTACTGGTACTATGGGTACAGGGATCAGGAGAAAATTTCCTTCCCCTTCAGATCTATGTCTAAATTGTGGAAGTCGCCTCACGAATGAATGGTGCTTCCATCTATCGGGATTGTTCTGAGCTAAAACTCACTTTCACTCTTGCGATGCTCTCTTGTCAAGCAAAAAGCATTCCTCCCTGACTTAATTCCCAAGACCAATGACTGGCGTGCTTTGTTTGTTCATGTGTCTTCAGAGATAAGCACAACCTGCACTTTACCAATATTTTCAGGGATTCCTTCAATAACGCGAGTTAAAATTTTGAATTTATATCTTCACTGGGAGTTTTTTTTAATTAATTAAGAAAACACTATATGATATTTTAATTTCCAAACCATGTTGTGAAATGCCACGAAACGGGTAGCTCATGGGACCGATCACGTTAGTCACCAATGACAGATATTATTAGATAATTATAATATTGACTGATCCAAAATCAATTCCAAAATTGGCTGACTTCTCTGTCTAACGGATCTGTTCTTTGGTCTGAACATTGCTAGCGAATATAATTCATCTTAGCGAAATAAAACTGTAATTAAATTTATTATAATTCATCGTGTTAAGTTTTTAAGGGAGATATATTTTTTTGTTTTTAATCGATATTCCAATGAGAGTATATTCATTTTTGGCTCTTATGCCAATTAGTCTCGACTAACCAACCATTCATTAAGGAATGCTCAGATGATGGTATATGCAGTCATTTACCAAATTTTTTTATTTTTTCCCCAAGATTTCATTTTTTTTACATTAAAGCTGATTCCTTAAGACATTCATTCTGTTATTAAAATACAAATTTTTTAGAGGGGGATGAACAAATTTCTGAATAATCGTTTTATATATTTTCAGGGTAGAAGATTTAGGCAAAGGATTGATTAAACTGTTAGAGGATGGCAAAAATGGATCTGTAGTACAAATAGATGAAAATGGATTCAATTACGTCTAAAGACTACAGATATTTTGTATTCTTTTTACAATAAAAATAATGTACACGAAAAATGTTTTAATATTCAGTCTATTAATAATATATATGTTAAATATAAATGTTTCAATAATATAAAAATAATAGTTTTATCAAAGAGTTACAGCAAAATCTTAGAATAAAAGCCCTCTTCCTACACCCATCAAATCGAACAACGAAACGATTATACTCAAACTCGAGCACTGCGAGCTCTGATTAAACAAGACCCCATGTTTAAAGAAAGAAATTATAAAAAATGGCCAGTTTAATGTTAAAATAGTCCAGTAATTATAGCAGAAAGAAAAATGATGTTTCTTCAAAAATAATTAATGACCAGATTTTTCACAGCTTTATCAATAATGTCTTTTGAAAACATTCTTATACGCTTCATTCTTTTTCTAGGTGATATGGGGGAGAATTGAATATAATTTAAACAAGCAAGTGAGGTATTGTTTCGATGTATATTCCTTGGCGAATTGGATGAGACCAATCACGAGACGATCGGACCAATAGTTTAGAAGCTATAAGGGTTTCATGTACAATTTTGAACTTGTACTTACTTATGCATCTGATATTGCTATCTAAGCATGCAAATAATTTATTATGGATGTATTTTTTGACGCAGAATCGAGTGAGAATATTCAAGAGTCAATAAAATGAGCAGCTCAAACATTATTTAGTAAAGACTTTATATGTATAAAATATGCAATTTTTTAAATGTCTTACGTTTTTAAATTGCTATCCAGGGAATATCTAAACAACTAGTTATATTTTCTGATGCAATTTTCAATGCGTAATTGAAGGAGATTAATACTGAGACAATCGGAATATTAGTTAAGAAGTTATCAAGGTTTTATAAGTATGAAAAGCACAGTTTTGTTCTAATCTATCTATGTGAAAATGGATGTCTGCCTGTGTGTGTCCTTTATAGACTCCTAAACTACTCGACTAAAAGTGATGAAATGTGGCAAATAGATAGTTCGAAGCATGTGAAGAAAAAAAGTCACTGTAAACATTTAGAACATTCTACGACGAACTATTGGAGAGGAATGAGGGAAAAACGAAGTGGAATTTTCTGATTCGCTAAGTGTTAGCAATTGTTTTAAGTTTAACTATAGGCGATTCACTTTTTCAAATATCTTACAGCTCTAATTTATAATTTACATGCAATAAAAAGTTTATTGCATATGCTTTAATATTCAATTATTTTTTTATTCGCTATTTCAGATAAATTCAATGAATAACATTGAGCCGTGATGGCTCAGGTGATAGAGCTTTCGCCTTCCAATGAGGTGAACCGGGATCGAACCCCAGCGATGGCTGGTCAATACGAATTCCGCATCCGGCTTGCACTGACCACAAAGGCGGGGTGGTTCCATCAAAATGTCCCCCCCCCAAAGGCAAATTTCTCCAAATACTTGACTTAAGTCGTAAACCTATAAGAATTGGGTTGGATGCTCAACGACGGTTATAAAAATAAAATAAAAAGAACAACATGAACGTGGTACCATTCGTGAACTACGTCACCAAATTAATATTTCAAAAGTAAATTGATATCACGTCTTTATTTTGTTTATGGTAATTCTTTAAAAGTGTGTTTCTATAAAAATAAATAATTTAAAATAAACGGTAATTAAAATTCAAAAAAATAAGCATGTATTTAATGGTAAAATTTTTGGAAAAGTGGTACTGATTCGCTTAGAAGAAAATTGCTTTACTATTATAGATGTCAATGATTCTTAATTACTATAGGTAATATATGAATATTAAAATAAACTATGAATTAAAAGGCCAAAATTTATGGAGTAAAGGTACTTATTCATTTAGAAGAACTGTAAAGAATTGAGTACTTGTATTTCAAGAAGAAGATCACAAATACCCACACATGTGCCCAATAACGTCAGCGCCAGTTGATCTCTTATAAGCAAAATGGCGTGTTAAAGTTAAGCTTAGTTTCTCCACATGAGTTAGAATGTCAATTAACGGGACGTTAATTGAATACAGTGCCGTATCACACATCGAATTTGTTGAAATATAATTCTTTATTGTCTACATTTTTTACACAACTATCCACTCCTTAAATATCAAATGCAAAATATCCACTCCTTAAATATCGGACAGCAGACTGTGGTTGTCGGTTGTGTTCATCTGCAGGTATCCTTCCGCACAGGAACTATTCTGTTTGGCTTTCCTACCTTCGACTTTTGACCTAAACCTCGATCCTTCTACCCTGGAATTGCATGATTTCCGAGCTGTCACAATTAACAGCCTCTACAACGATTTTTCAAAAGACTTAATTAAATCAACAACCCTGATGCTGTGTGCACACTTATCAAAAAATGGCTACTATTTTTTATGTCTTTGGTTTGCCAGTGGCTACTAATCTCAAATTGCTACTCTAGAACTCTATCTGTGGCGGATCCCATATTTCTTTCGCGAATTTGGAGAGTGATGAATTCTTATCTTTTTTAGGTTTCATTTTTATTAGCTTAATTTTTGGGGTCTTTTAAACAATTTGTGATAAAAATTAGATTAATTTTATTAATCCCATTCAGTTTCAGTGTTTACATTACTAAATGAAGACACATGGAACAGCTGATAAGAAAAATGACAATTTTTTTTTCATTATAAAAATTTTAAGATAAAACTGTTGTTGATATAAATGTCATCCATCAAGATAACGATAACCGTCGCAAGGCCTTAGAAGCCCAGTTCCACTACAACGAACGAACAAACGAGCCACTTTTAGAAGTTTAACTAAGCTGCAAGCAAAAGATCTTTCTGAAAGCACATTATACATTTCATTATGTCCATGAAGGGAAAAGTAGCTCTTGTGACGGGTGGAGCTCGAGGAATTGGAAGGGCTTATACTACTGCACTGCTCAACAATGGAGTAAAAGTAAATATTATTTTATACTTTAAATAAGAATGTTTTTATTTACTGGAAAATATTGTTTTAGTCCTATTTGTTTATTTCAATCACATGGGTATTATATATATTCAAATCACAGAATCATGAGAATGTTCGGTCCCCGATCGTTTCTCGTACAGACTCCCATAATTGCTTCAAAGTGATTTTTATGCCTTAACGACAAGTAAATTGCTACATCAAAATTTAAAGAAAAAACATTATTCATTTATTAAAAGAGCCCCAAATTTTTTTGCTTAACAAAAATTGAGTTCCACAGATTTTGTTTCCGAATGTGATGGTTTAAAACTTAAAATCTAATTTATTTTTGTTACAATTTGCTATTTCATTAACTGAATTCTTTAAAATAAGAATTTAATTTTTAGTCAATACAAAAAAAAAATGATTCCACTGAAAATAATTATTCTGCAATGAGGCGAAACGTCAGTTCCTGATATTGCCTTAAAATTTTACATAATTTCTATTAGTTTAATCAAATTTATTAGTTTAATTTACGTATTGAATTGAAACAGTTTTTCGTAAAAATTATTGAAAATGTAAATATAACATCACCTTATAAATCTCTCGAAAGATTCTAATTAACAACTAGGAGGATAAAACTACATTTATTTGCGAATGTAATGGTAAACAAAAATATAATAACTGTACTTATTAGTCTGTATAATATTTGAGAAGCAATAGTAAATAAAACAGAGCTGTGGTAGCTCAGGTGATAGATCGTTCGCCTCCCAATGAGGTGAACCGGGTTCGAATAGCAGCGATGGCTGGTCGATTCAAATTCAGCCCCCGGATCGCACCGACCACAGTGCTGATGTAAAATATCCACCGTGGTAGATGGATCATGGTTTAGAGTCCAATTGCCCTCAAGCTAACCGTGGGAGGTTTTCGTGGTTTTCCTCTTCATGTGACGCAAATGTTGGTTAGTTCCATCAAAAAGTCCTCTATGGTGGCAAAATTTCTCCCAATACTTGATCCGGAAATTCTCTTGTCTTCTGGGTCAGGTCCAAAATTACAAGATTATGGAGTTGCTCATTAGTTATCGTAAACCCAAAATTGGCTCGGCTGTTCAACGACGGTTAAAAAATATTAAATTAAAATAAATAAAACGAATCATATTGTAATTGAACTTCTTATTCATTTCATTTCTAAGCATAGATTTTTAACAAGCCATATTGAAACTGTTATAAGAGTTACAACAAATAGGCTAATATATATATATATATATATAGTAGGTATTAGATAAATTTGCTACTTTTTAATAAATGCACATCTTCAGATTTCTTTGTGGGAACATTGCAATTTTCGTTAACATATTTATTCTGATGTCGGTGTTGGTTTGGAATTTCAACTGGAGTGGTGGATTTGTTGTAGTCTCGGGATGGGTTGAAGGAGGAGTGGACGATTTTAAATAGGGTTGGAGTAGTTGCATACACAGGTAAGATAGCTGGTCATTGTGAACTTTTCATGCTCCAAAGGAAAGACAAATTGATCACGAAATTTCTTCTCTTATTTCTTTTTACCTTGGCCAAAATAAATGTAAATTAATTCATGAACTGGCAGATATATAAAACTGGCAGGACATAACTACGTGGGTTCAGGTCCTCCCTGTATGCTTCAGGAAGAAGATATTAAAGTTTATAAAAGCATCTTAGATTTGTTAAAAAGAAAAGGCAGTAAAATTAAAAATAAGTTAAATTTAAAAGGCTTTTGGCAAAATTAATAAAGATATAGATGAATACTAGATCTACAATCTGTGAGCACACAAAGGGAGAGACACAGAAAGAGAGAGAGAGATACCAAAGCGAGAGATAATTAAAATTTATTTTTGATAAAGTTTTAAAGAAGTCTGCATTATCTAAAATAAGTCATAAACAAAATACCCCATAATGTTTCAAAAATTAACAGATTCATTAAGAACATAAAAACTTTTACATTTTGAATGTCTGTAAGTGCTAACTGATTTTTGTTCTATCTGACATTAAAAATCAATAGTTGCACATACCTTGGATTGCCCCAAGATACAATTCTGACACTGGTTCAAGATACAACAAGCATGCATTTTTCTGATTTTGTTAGGTTGGCAAAAATAATTTATTTTTCTTTGAAAAAAAGTATTATTTTACCTTATAGAGTAAGACATTTTGGTTCAAATCCATGTAATATTTTTCCTCAAATGTTAGCGTTTTATGAATTTATACTCTAATCAATTAGAAAAAAAAAATAACTCAGCAAATAGAAATCCAAAGAAGTTCTTTAGCAAAAGTTTAGAAAGCCTAAAATGGTCCACAGCACTGCAGATACTACCTGTTGTAAACTACTCATCCTGAATACTTAATTAGCTAAATAGGGACAGAAATACTACACTGGTCCGAAGTACATATGGTCTAAGGTACAATATTCTCCTCTTCACTTTAAAACTAGTTGTATGACACAAATTTACCCTATTATTTCTTATTCTACAGCTTCTTTTAAATATTTGTAGGTATGCATTTGTGACGTTAATGAAATTACGGCATCAGAATTTATTGGAAGTCTCCCAGATAATCTAAAAAAGAATGCATTTTTCCAAAAATGTGATGTGACAGACGTCAAGAATTTCAAAGGTATGACTACTACGAATCCACCACTACGAATTCCCCCCCCCCTCTTTTACTTGAATATCTAACACCAGATGTGACGCCATTAGAATAAAAGCTATTGAAATAGAATAGTGACACAATGTTGTCTGTTAGCATTATATTGGTTGATGAGTATTCACACAAGTTTCCATCTATTCTTAGTTTCATGGCTAAAATTTTTTTTTCCTGTTCAGAAATTTACGAATACAGTAAAAATACTCGAAAACAACACGTTTGTCAACATCATTGCTCCATAAACTTATTTCAATAATGCTGTCTTGTAACTGAAAGACAAAGACTTTATTCTAAAGTTAATGAAGACTTTTAAAATGCTAAAAACTTTTTGTAGAAACCACAAGTTAGCAAAACCAAAATATTAAAAATTTATGTAGTAGGGATCGTAAATTTCAAGCAAAGGATCGTAATAATCAAGCATTAGAATAAGCTTTTTTTCATAATTTTTCATATAAAAACAAAAAGTAAAATTTCGTTCGGATCAATCTGAATGGTGTGAATTAGTCCCGTACACTAATTCACCCTATGAAAGCAGGAATCAATAATTTAAAAAAAAAAAGTGATAATTATTATTTAACTGCTACCATACAAGTTATCTTATAATACTTAATTTTAACGTTAAGATCTCCCCTCTTGATTTTATTGTTCGAAACCAATGAAACAATAAAACAATTCTTTATTTTTTTTGTTACATTTTTCACTTATATTAATATAATTAATTCGTACATTATTCTTAATATTAGAGTTCAGGCTCTGTGAGGACAATAATAAATTCACTGCAGCTTCTTTAAAAGCTAAGAAAAATCTTTGTAATTGACTATTTTATTTTTATTTTTTAGTCACTCTTACACAAATTATCTGCGTTTTTGATTTTCTAAGCGAAAATGATTGCGTTTGATACGAAAAAGAACATAGAGGAAGAAAATATCTTATTTCATGCTTAATTTATCATACTATTTTTTTAATTTTAAATAATAAGTGTGCAACTTTATAATCTTTTTCTTCGTTTCAAAACAGATGCCTTTGATAAAACTATTGAAGTGTTTGGAAAAATTGACATTGTTGTTAATAATGCTGGAATACAGGATGAGCATAACTGGAAGAAAACCATTGAAGTTAACTTGGTAAGTTGTTGCAGATTAGATTTCGGTAACAAACAGTGAGCGAAAAAATAAAAAAACTAACTCTCTGATTAACTTGCGATCTAGTGATCGGATCTTCACGTTCTAGGACTCATTTTTAAATGTTCAAGGGGGTGACCCCAAATATACTAATTAATTAGTGTAGACTATGCGTCAAACTACGAAATCAGACCCAAAAGCATACTTTCTGTGAATACTTTCTGTTTTTCGATGGAATCGGACTTCTGAAATTTAGTACTAATAGTTTGATCAGAAAAGCAGTCTAAAGCTGAAATCCTTTAAAGTTAATTTTACTTTTTGCATGTTTCACCATATCTCTAGAACCTTTTAAGCGAATTGAAAAACTTTTGACCACAATTGTAAAATTCGTTTATCCAAAGATAATTCCACGTAAAAAATAAATTTTAGTACATATTGATTATTTTTTACTTTCTCTTTTTCGAATACTTTCTCTTTTCGAATACTTTCTCTTTTTCGATGGAATCGGACTTCAGGAATTTAGTACTAATAGTTTGATCAGGAAAGCAGTGCAAAGTTGGAACCCTTAAAAGTAATAAAAAAATAAATTTTCTATGTAAAAAAATTCCATGTAAAAAAATTCTAATTTTTCATGCAAAGTATGAAATTTGAGCGAAATCGGTCGAATAGTTCCTGAGAAATCAAATGTTTAATAAGTCACATATTTAAAACTCGGTTTTTCAGGAACTATACAACCAATTTTGCTTAAAAGTTGTACTTTGCCATGCAAATTTACATTCTTTAAAAAGATGATATATATATATATATATATATATATATATATATATATA